>NC_064630.1:64380625-64717812 GCF_023864275.1 Schistocerca cancellata
CTTCCGAGATTTAGGCGGAGCTCACCATATGCAGCATCGTCGATAGAACCAACTGTGGTCCTTTGGTGCAGAGCCGAGTGGAGGGTCTGAATCAGAGGCTCAGGCGGTTCTGTGACCGTGTAGGCTGCAGATTCCTTGACTTGCGCCATAAGGTGGTGGGTTTCCAGGTTCCGCGTAATAGGTCAGGAGTCCACAACACACAGGAGGCGGCTACACGGGCAGTGGGGGCTGTGTGGAAGGGACTGGGTGGTTTTTTAGGTTAGAGGGTCGCAGGGAACCACAGAAGGGACGTCAGTCTAAAAGTGGGCAGGTAAAACACGGTGAGGTAGTTGTAGAAACGATTGGTATTGTAGGTGTAAATTGTCATAGCTGTGTTGGGAAAGAATCAGAGCTCCAAGCCCTAATAGAAAGCACTGAAGCCCAAATAGTTGGAGGTACAGAGAGCTGACTAAAGCCGGAAATAAGTTCAGCTGAAATTTTTTCAAACGATCTAACAGTGTTCAGAAAGGATAGATTAAATACAGTTGGTGGTGGAGTATTTATTACTGTCAGAGGTAGTTTGCCTTGCAGCGAAATTGAAGTAGATGGTTCGTGTGAAATAGTATGGGTAGAGGTTATACCTGACAATCGGACTAAACTAGTAATTGGATGGCTTTATCGACCCCCCCCCCCCCCCCGACTTAGAAGATACAGTTGCTGAACAGTTCAAAGAAAACTTGAGTTTCGTTTCAAATAAGTACCCCGCTCATACAATTATAGTCAGTGGTGACTTTAATCTATCCTCGATATGCTCGAAAAATTATACGTTTGAAGTCGGCGGCAGGCACAAAACGTCATCCGAAATTGTACTGAATGCTTTCTCAGAAAATTATTTTGAACAATTAGTTCATGAGCCCACTCGAAGCGAAAATGGTTGCGAAAGCATACCTGACCTTTTAGCAACAAATAATCCTGAACACATAGTGAGTATTCTGACGAATACAGGGATTAGCGACTACAAGGCAGTAGCTGCTAGGCTGAATACCGTAACACCCACAACCATCAAAAAGAAACGAAAGTATATCTATTTAAAAAAGCTGATAAAAATGCTCTTAACGCCTTTTTAAGAGACACTCTTCACTCCTTGGAATGTTGTGGAATGTTTTCAGAGTGATAGTATCGACAGCAATTGAGAGATTTATAGCACATAAATTAAGAAGTGATGGTACTGATCCCCCATGATACACAAAACGGGTCAGATCTTTGTTGCAGAAGCAACGAAAAAAAGCGTGCCAAATTTAAAAGAACGCTAAATCCCCAAGTTTGGCAACGTTTTACAGAAGTTAGAAATATGGCGCGTACTTCAATGCGAGATGCTTCTAATAATTTCCACAACGAAATTCTGTCTCTAAATCTGGCAGAAAAAACCCAAAGGGATTTTGGTCATACATGAAGCACACCAGTGGCAAGACGCAATCAATACCTACACTGCGCGATAACAACGGTGAAGTCATTGATGGCAGCGCCACTAAAGCAGAGTTATTAAACACGGTTTTCCGAAACTACGTCACCAAAGAAGACGAAGTAATTATTCCTGAATTCCAACCAAGAACAACTGCCAAGATGAGAAACATAGAAGTGGATATCCTCGGAGTAACGAAGCAGCTTAAATCATTTAATAAAGGCAAGGCCTCCGGTCCAGATTGTATACCAGTCAGGTTCCTCTCAGAGTATGCTGATAAAATAGCTCCATATTTAGTAATTATATACAACCACTCGCTCACAGAAAGAACCGTACCTAAAGACCGGAAAATTTCTCAAATCACACCAATACCCAAAAAGGGAAGTAGGAGTAATCCGCTGAATTACAGGCCTATATCAATAACGTCGATTTGCAGTAGGGTTTTGGAACATTATGAAGTACCTCGAAGAAAACGATTTATTGACACATAGCACGTTATCAGAAAATATCATTCTCGTGAAACACAACTAGCTCTTTATACTCATGAAGTAATAAGTGCTATCGACAGGGGATATCAAATTGATTCCGTATTTTTAAATTTCCAGAAGGCTTTCGACACCGTTCCTCACAAGCGTCTTCTAACCAAACTGCGTGCCTACGGAGTATCGCCTCAGTTGTGCAACTGGATTCGTGATTTCCTGTCATTTCGTAGTAATATACGGAAAGTCATCGAGTAAAACAGAAGTAATATTCGGCGTTCCCCAAGGAAGTGTTATAGGCCCTCTATTGTTCCTCACTGTATTAACGACGTAGGAGACAATCTGAGTAGCCGCCTTAGATTGTTTGCAGATGATGCTGTCATTTACCGTCATGTAAAGTCATCAGATGATGAAAACGACTTCCAAAATGATTTAGATAAGATGTGAAGCTATTCACATGAGTACTAAAAGAAATCAGCTAAATTTCGGTAAGTCACACAAATCTGAAGGCTGTAAATTCAACTAAATACTTAGGGATTACAATTACAAATAACCTAAATTGGAACGATCACATAGATAATATTGTGGGTTGAGCAAACCAAAGACTGCGATTCATTGGCAGAACACTTAGAAGGTGCAACAGGTCTACTAAAGAGACTGCTTACACCACGCTGTCCGCCCTATTTTAGAGTATTGCTGTGCAGTGTGGGATTCGCTCAGATGGGACTGACGGATGACATCGAAAAGGTACAAAGAAGGCAGCTCGTTTTGTATTATCGCGAAATAGGTGAGATAAGGTCACAGACATGATACGTGAATTGGAGTGGCAATCATTAAAACGAAGTCGTTTTTCGTTGCGACGGGATCTTTTCATGAAATTTCAATTACCAGTTTTCTCCTCCGATTGCGAAAACATTCTGTTGGCACCCACCTAGATAGGGAGAAGTGATCATCACGATAAAATAAGAGAAATCACGGCTCGCACAGAAAAATTTAAGTGCTCGTTTTTCCCGCGTGCCATTCAAGAGTGGAATGGTAGAGAGACAGCATGAAGGTGGTTCATCGAACCCTCTGCGAGGCACTTTATTGTGAATAGCAGAGTAATCACGTAGATGTAGATGTAGCAACATCCCCCTCTCTCTAGAGTGCGTCATTAGTCTACCACTAAATCATACCTCATTACATTCCCATCTCAACTGAACACTACATGCACGTTCTATCATCCTTTAACGCAGATTCAAGTTAGTTTAGTGGCAGATGGTTCTCTTTTCCAGGAAAGAGTCAAAGACGGCAGTCAACTTCCATGTATCATTATTACCTCAATAAACATACAGTGGAATATTGTTAAGAAAAAAAAATACAGCAATTGTTCTGTAAGGTATTTATTAGCTGACACCACATACTTGTGGTTGGTGAAGAGTATGTAGAACTATATTGTAAATACTGACTGTTAGGCTTCAAAACACCTAAACAATCCTGCACAGAGACAAACACGCGATCCACAATGTATTTGTGTATTGCTGTGTCCCAGCTGGTAATATAATGCACTTTAGCTAAGGACACTTTATAATAACCTATAAGATGGGTGCCAATATCTTTGGAGTCACCCCTGGGCTTCTGATCTGACATATATAAATTTATTACTCTGCATTTGGTGGTCATCCATGTGAAACCTACTATTCAAGCTGTCTTACCGTTGTCGACGAAAAATTACCGTTTCTCTGGATCCCGGTGCTTCCATGTCTTGTTCCTCTTGCTGGCACGTATACACCCCCATGTACAAGAAATTTCCTGCACCAAGCTGAAGACATGCAAGTACTCCCTCAATTTCACCCCATTTTGGAGTATTTTCCCTCATGTTTATAAGTATTTTCCATCATTTTCCGCAATTTTATCGATTTTATGTCACTTTTGCCCATGTAATCATGACAACACTTCTCGCCACGTATTCTAAAATTACTCGTAGATGTAGTACAGTTGTCAGCACCTAACACAAAAAGTGGTTCAAATGGCTCTGAGCACTATGGGACTTAACTTCTGAGGTCATCAGTCCCCTAGAACGTAGAACTACTTAAACGTAACTAACCTAAGGACATCACACACATCCATGCCCGAGGCAGGATTCGAACCTGCGACCATAGTGCACCTAGCACAAATTTACTGTTTTTCTGGATGGACAGTGTAGTATAGAACTGTACTCGAATGCATCTAGTCACTTCCAACCACATATCCTATAGCTGCAAAGCATTTGCCCTGTTCTCTGTATGTCTGTGTGTCTGTGCGAGTGTCGTGGATGGCTCGGGGACGGAAGGCTATGTGGCTTCAGGTATACTGCCAGCTCCACGTGGTGTGATCAGTGTGCTACAAAGAAAGTGCACCACAGAGGAGGAAGGCTGGAGTGTTTCCCACATGACAAATAGTGTGCTTTTATTTGGGTGGGATTAGCGCAAGCCCAAGCATGCTGCTACTTGCAGCTTCTCAGGCCTTGGCTGGTGCAGAGTGGTGCGGCAACTAGCACATGGTGCATCCCGAAGGACAGCAAGATGCTCTGTGACCTTAGCTAAAGAGCATTGTACAGTGTGTACCAAAAAGAATGTCCGATGTGGCGAGTCTATATTTCTGAAACTAATAAGCATATACAATGAATTTTGTTTTCTGATGAACAGTAAACTCAAAAAGTTGTCTTTCGTACTTTTTCATAAATTCTCAATATGCCCCCCTTGAGATGCATGGCATATATCAATATGGTATTCAAATTGTTCCCACACTGCAGTGTTCATGTCATGAGTTACAGCTTTTCCACAGCTGCTGTTATGCAAAGACTCAGTTCATTCATTGTTGTTGTTGGCGGAGGCACATAGACTCTTTTATAAACCCCTACAAGTAATAGTCACTGAAAATCAAGAAAACTGTTATTCTCCATCTTTCCAAGAACGAAGCTACAGAATTTCACATGTTGTTGTTTCTCACCTTTACGAAGGACTGAATTTTGTGTGGTTTCATGTGTGAACGTCGGTGCAACACACGCCAGACAGACATCGGGGGCATGTTGAGCTGTCGAGCTGCACAGCGAACGGATTTCTGTGGACTCCTTGTGAAATTATGGTGCATGTATTGAGTCGTTGTGTTTACACAAACAACATGCTTCTCGGAATTGTTCACGCCATCGCCTAATGCCCTATGCTGTAGGAGGATCCACACCATACCTAGTACGAAAGTTACACTGAACAGTTATTACTGACATGTACTGCGCAAAACGTAGACCACAAAAGACTTTCTGTTGCCACGACACCATTTTTACTAGAACTGAAGTGGGCACACACTGCTGGGAACCATATAAAACGCGAGAGTTTGCTCTTTCCAACAACATGTTGTTCACGCACATATCTCAAATACCATAATAGTTATGATTTTTCAAAAATCTGATGAATCTTTTTGATACACCCTGTGTTATCAGCTGGGAGACTGCAATATACAGGGTTATTACAAATGATTGAAGCGATTTCACAGCTCTACAATAACTTTATTATTTCAGATATTTTCACAATGCTTTGCATACACATACAAAAACTCAAAAAGTTTTTTTAGGCATTCACAAATATCCGATATGTGCCCCTTTAGTGATTCGGCAAACATCAAGCCGATAATCAAGTTCCTCCCACACTCGGCGCAGCATGTCCCCATCAATGAATTCGAAAGCACTGTTGATGCGAGCTCGCAGTTCTGGCACGTTTCTTGGTAGAGGAGGTTTAAACACTGAATCTTTCACATCACTATGCGTGAAACTTGCCCGCACGCGTTCAACCGTTTCTTCGCTCAATGCAGGCCGACCCGTTGATTTCCCCTTACAGAGGCATCCAGAAGCTTTAAACTGCGCATACCATCGCCAAATGGAGTTAGCAGTTGGTGGTTGTTGAACTTCGTCCTGAAGTGTCGTTGCACTGTTATGACTGACTGATGTGAGTGCATTTCAAGTACGACATACGCTTTCTCGGCTCCTGTCGCCATTTTGTCTCACTGCGCTCTCGAGCGCTCTGGCGGCAGAAACCTGAAGTGCGGCTTCAGCCAAACAAAACTTTATGAGTTTTTCTACGTATCTGTAGTGTGTCGTGATCATATGTCAATGAATGGAGCTACAGTGAATTTATGAAATCGCTTCAATCATTTGTAATAGCCCTGTGCAATTACAGAATATGAGGTGTGGCGCCCTGTATCGCTCCTGTCTAGAGCCAGAGTATCAGGAGAATAACTCATGCGTGCACAGTGACAGATGGTCTGAAGCGGGTTCAGTCGAGTATGTAGTTCTAATTTTCATCTGCTAGAGGACAATAGCAGACAAAGACATTCAAGAAACAGATCAAGAGAATGGTTTTGTGAATTCTTCTATTTATTTCTGGAAGTTTTTTTTGTTTATTTATGTTTTTACAGTTTTTATATGCTTTTAATAGTGTGAATGATGCGTGAATGTGGTCTAAAGTTAATATGTATATTATTATTCTACTGATGAACGCTGTACGAACTAGTGTGAGAAAGTTTTAAGACAGTGTGAATGCAGACGACGGGGAATTTTGTATTATGATATGTTAAGTAAGCTTATGGTAAAAGGAAAGCTAATTCGAGTGCAAATGAAAATAGTAAATATCGTGAAGTATAAACAAAATGCCAGAATGTTAAATATTTATTTCGGGAAAAAGTACAGTTCTAAAGTGTGTTATTTCTTGACTGGTTAGTCATGAAAAGCGCGGACTAACACGGGAGAATAATGTTTTTCTATTCGTCTTAAGGAAAACTGACCAATCAGAACAGAGTATTCTTCCCGCGTCTTTTCTCTTGGAGATATAGAATGCTTACAGCAGTCTAAGGAACCGGAGCCCAGCCTCTCAGTGGTAAGGTCGTGTGCAGTATGAGCTCCGAAGGAAGTCATAATTTGCAGATTTTAATTGTGCTACATATCTCAAAAGTGTTTTAAATTGAATGAATATTTAATCTGGTGTGTTTTTTAGAAAGTACGGATTTTTTAAGTAATATTGTGTACGAGAAAAGACAGTAATTCCGCGTGGCATATGGAGCAGATCGGTGACTAAAAATCTGGGTGCATTAGACGCCACCAACTTAATAGTATTGCGAGCATTTTAATTTAAGAACAATCCGTGCTTAGTAGCTGTTCAGATTTCAGGAAATACGTTACCATAAACTTGCTAATGTGAATGAAAGGGTTTGTGCATGATTTTGTTAAGAGTAGCACGGGCTTGGCGGTGAACGTGTACGTTATCAAGGTTCAGAATATACCTAAGTCCGCCTTTCATTCAAAATTAAGATCTTTTCCGGTTCTTGGAATAGTTACGTTGTATGCAGCCTGGTGCGAGTTGCAGTACGGTAGGTTTCTGCTCGGCTTTCCTACCGGCGATCTGCTGCAACGAGTTCACGGATAGGTGCAGGTAATGGACGAAAGGAACCGCGCCGCCGTAAATGGATCGCGGGGTTGACCCTGTGGTGCAAGACCGTTTAGCCTCGCGGAGTGGCCGAGCAGTTTGAGGCGCCATGTCACAGACTGCGGGGCCCCTCCCGCCGGAGGTTCGAGTTCCCTCAGGCATGGGTGTGTGTGTTGTTCTTAGCATAAGTTAGCTTAAGTAGTGTGTAAGTCTAGGGACTGATGACCACAGCAGTTTGGTCTCTTAGAAATTCACACACTTTTGAACATTTGAAGACCGTGTACGTGCTTTAAACTCTAACAAACAGTATTTACAATGTGCTTCGTTGTACTCTCTACCAATCACGACCATACAGTGTCTGCTAACAAATACCTTACAGAGCAGTTGCTGTATTGTCTTTTTTTTTTTTTTTTTTTTTTTTTTTTTTTTTTTTTTTACAAAATTCTACTGTATGTCTCTTGAGGTAATAGCAATACATGCAAGGTGACTGCTGCCTTTTATTCTTTCCTGGAAAAGAGAACCTTCTGCCCCTAAATTGACTTGGATCTGCGTTAAAGGATGATAGAAAGCGCATGGAGTGATCAACTGATATGGTGTTGTAACGAGGTATGATTTGATTGTAGACTGATGATGCATTCTATAGGGAGGGAGATGTTGCTGCAGGTCATTTATCCTGCATTTAACCATTTTTTCTGTTGTTCTCTTATGGTGTATCAGTTGTGTGGTATAACATGTGTTCGACTCGTACACAACTTCCGCGTGTGACATAGATTACTATCTACCTGCAATCATTAATGGCAAATGTCTCCATATCACAGTTTGCAGATTAGCTACAGCGCATGTGTGATGAAACATGTCCATTGGTGGAAAACCTGTTTCAGCACCCTCCTCTATATGAACTAAGATTTAGGTGACATACTCCATTTCCCTGCTGCAGCTTTGATATAAATCGAGTCTTCAGTTTTATAACTATGGTGATTCTAAGTTAGTGGCAGGTGTCTATGAGGTACTGCAATCCCTGTGTATACATTTGCTTGACAGATGTTATGTGTGGGTCGAACTGTGTTCCATTCTCAGAGTTAGAGAAGCATGGCGTGTAGTTTCACATGCCAAACACCTCTGCCATGCATTTGTCTGTTTCCTCATAAGTTGCATTCTCTGTTGCTGATGATCGTTTTATAGGACTGTTGCGAGCATAACATAATTTCTGAACCATTATCAGACATGAATATTGGGCACTACACACCTCCGAGAAGCCATATTGTGCATGTATCACGAAGACTCTATTTTTTTCCTTTAGTGTAGAAGGAAGTAGTTCTATCTTCATCAAGTTTGCCATCATGGTGAGTGCGATAGAACACTTGCAGGATGGATGTATGTGAGATGTTTGACATACATGACTTGCATTAAAGTATTAAGAGTGTTGCACTCAGCATGACTAATATTTCGGAAACCACCTGGCTTTAATACAGGGTGTCCCAGTCAAACCTCCCTGATTTCAAAGACCTAGGAAAAAAACCACAGTAGATACGACAATGAAAAATGCACCACATTGTAGAGAATCTCAAAGAATTTATTTATTTATCGTCAGTACACCTTTACATGTGAACAGTTTGTAGCACGAAGAATATCGAGTCTATATTCAATTTCTTGCCAAGTTCTTTCTCACATTTCGTCTGTTATTGTTGCAATCACATTAGTGATACAAAATCGCAATATAGTAACATCATCCACTTTCACATAAAAAGTTCTCGGTTCACTTGCCGCGTCAAATTTGGATAAAATCCCAAGCTTTCGATGACTACCTCCGTCATCTTCGTCAGGGGTAAAACTGACTGTCGTGGACCGGTGAGGCTTCCGCTTTTATAAGCAGTGGACGGCTTCTCATTGGCTGGATGACGTCACGGTGAAACCGATGCGTACTGAGGTGGCAGCCTCTATATCCATAGATTTTGTTTGCGCGCTTTATCCAGCGTTGCTTGCAGCGCCATCCATCGCAACAGGCGGAGAATCGCATGACTTGTGCGCCTAAACCGGGGAAAAGGAACTTTTGGGTCCAGCGACGCGCATCACACTGTTATCAACTTCTCCGACAAGGAAATTGACGACGCCACCATCTCGGTTCTCAGTAAGGGACTGAACTTTTCTCCAGCTCCACAAAAGCTACCAGTGGCCGAGATTATCAGTGGAGTTGAACAAGCGGTTCGGCACCTTCCTGAAGAGGCAGCAGATGAGGTAAGGCTTGCAACTAGTCGGATTTTAGCAACAGCCAAGCCTCCTAAGCCCAATGTGAGCAGAGTGGAGAAACTGGCATTGAAATCGTTGGGGAAGGATGAAGAGTTAGTTGTACTACCAGCCGACAAAGGGAATGCCACAGTTATCCTCAATGCTACCGATTATCATAAGAAAGTGGCCATACTATTGGAAGATGCCACGTACCGTATTCTTAAATGGGATCCCACAGCAGCACTTAGTAGGAAGACAGGGGAGCTACTGAAGAACTCTGGCCTCCCAGAAGAACTAGTCAAGAATCTACGACCAAGAGCACCAAGGCCACCCATGTTATATGGTCTACCCAAAGTCCATAAGGATGGGGTTCCGTTGAGACCTATTGTTAGTGCTATTGGGTCTCCTACATATCGGTTGGCAAAATACTTAACCAAATTATTAGCACCTATAGTTGGCCACTGTAGCCATCATATTACTAACTCAAAAATGTTTGTTGACATTATAAAGCAGATGAGGATAGGTCCGAATGACATCATGATCAGCCTAGATGTGGTCTCTTTGTTTACAAAGGTTCCAGTGGAACGTTAAAAATGTTGGCTGCTCATTTCTCTCCTGAAATACTGAAGTTATTTCGACACACTTTGACGACCACCTATTTTTTTGTATGGTGGAAAATATTGTGAAATAATTGACGGAACAGCCATGGGTTCGCCACTGTCACCAGCCATAGCTAACTTCTTCATGGAGGATTTCGAAGAACGAGCGTTGAACAGTGCTCCCTTACGTCCATCCTGCTTCTTCAGGTATGTTGACGATACATTTTTAATCTGGCCACATGGCAATGAGGCACTGCAGCAGTTTGTTGAACATTTGAATGGTATACATCAGAACATAAGATTTACAGTGGAGGTGGAGAAAGATGGAAAGTTACCCTTCTTAGATGTACTGGTGGAGCGAAAATCAGATGGACGTCTCGGACATTCTGTGCACAGAAAACCGACGCATACAGATTTATATCTAAACGCGCGTAGTTTTTACCACCCAGCTCAGAAGAGAGCTATGCTGAACACCTTGGTACACACAGCAAGGACTATTTCGGACAAGGATCATCTCGGCTCCGAGATTAACCACCTGACGACGGTATTCATAAAAAATGGTTATTCTGATCGTGATATCAGATCTACTCTGGCGAAGAAACCAAGAAAGGACGCTGTTCGAACAGATCCAGAGGACCAACACATCGCGCGGCTACCATTCTGCGGTGCAACGACCAGCAAGACCGGCAGAGTCCTGAGCCGGCAAGGAATCAGACCAGTCTTCCGGCCACCCAGGAAGATTAAGGAAATGCTGCGACCCGTGAAAGATAGTCTTGGCCTGAGAGTACCGGGAATTTACAGCATTCCTTGCGAGTGTGGCAAAAGTTACGTGGGCCAGTCTATAAGAACTGTCGCCGACCGCAGTGTGCAACATCAGCGTCACCTGAAATACAGGTATCTAGAAAAATCAGCGGTGGCTGAGCACAGTTTGTTAAATAAACATAAGATTTTATTCGATGAAACAAGACTACTTGCTCACGCATCAAACTATTGGGACTCTGTCATCAGGGAAGCAGTTGAAATTAGACTCTGTGAAAATAATTTCAACAGAGATTCCGGTTATGCACTCAGCAATGCATGGAAGCGCGCAATTGATATAGAAAGAGCGCAGAGGGAGACTTCTTACATTCTTCGCAGTTCTCTGCCTGTTGCGATGGATGGCGCTGCAAGCAACGCTGGATAAAGCGCGCAAACAAAATCTGTGGATATAGAGGCCGCCACCTCAGTACGCATAGGTTTCACTGTGACCTCATCCAGCCAATGAGAAGCCGTCCACTGCTTATAAAAGCGGAAGCCTCACCGGTCCACGACAGTCAGTTTTACCCCTGACGAAGATGACGGAGGTAGTCATCGAAAGCTTGGGACTTTATCCAAATTTGACGCGGCAAGTAAACCGAGAACTTTTTATGCAAGGACTCCGTCGCGAAAGACTTCGTAGTCATCATCCACTTTGGTTGCATACACGCAGTCCTTCACGAATCGCCACATGAACAAATCAAACGGCGTAATTTCGGGTGAACGTAGTGGCCAGACAATGTGTCCTCTGCATCCAATCCAACGATTGGGAAATTTCCTATCCAGGATCGAAAAAAATGGCTCTGAGCACTATGGGACTTAACTTCTGAGGTCATCAGTCCACCAGAACTTAGAACTACTTCTAACTAACCTACGGACATCACACACATCCATACCCGAGGCAGGATTCGAACCTGTGACCGTAGCGGTCATGCGGTTCCTAGAATCGATCAGCCACTCCGGCCGGCTATCCAGGATCGTGCAAACAGCCATTGACCAATGCGGCGAAGATCCATCTTGTTGATAAATGATGTTGGGTTGCAAGTCTCGTATCTGAGGGTACACAAACTGCTCCAAGATGTCCAGATACACTGACCCATTCACTGATTGCTTCGCAAAGAAGAAGGGTCCAACAATCCTGTCATGCATTAGCCAACGCCAGACGTTTAGTTTAGGGCTATCACGAACATGTTCAATGGCAACTTGCGGGTTTTGCGAACCCCAAATCCGAACATTATGCCTATTAATCCTTCCTAATAGATGAAAGGTTGCCTCATCTGAGAATAAACATCTTTCCAGGAAGCTGGCATCCATATCAATATGCTGCAGCATATCCACGACAAATTGTTGTCAGTGTGGTTTGTCGTTCAGAGTCAGATGTTGCAGAATTTGCACTTTGTAAGCACACATACGAAGTCGCTGGTGAACTACATGATGCAATGTTGATCGATGCTTGACAAACTGACTTGCGTGGGCCTCTGAGAAACGTTTTTCTGGTGACCTCCACTGTCTCTTCTGAAACTCCGTAACATGCACCGCCAGAATGTTTCCGAACACTTGCTGTTGCCAGAATCTTTCAACACAATTCCTCAATTGTTTTCATGTCAGGTGGATCACATTTACACACACGACAATAATTTCTTTGCATAGTAATCAGCGATTTGTTTTCTGCAAACCACACCACTACTTGCGCGCACTGCTGTGGAGTCGCCATTTTCACTTCATGCGACCATGCTGCACTCTGGCGACTATACTTGGCAGTTCTGATGCGGGAACATAAATTCTTTGAGATGCTCTACAACGTGGTGCAATTTTCATTGTCGTATCTACTGTGGTTTTTCTCTCCTGGGTCCTCGAAATCGGGGAGGTTTGAGTGGGATACCCTGTATTATATCATGTTTAAGTGCAGAACCATGTAGCCTTAGGAGTGCATATGTTTATGTTCCACAGTCATTTCTCTCTTACCAATACGTTCTTGGTACTGACTACTGACTCTAGAATAATACTTTATAATAGATAGCGCAGTTGATTTATGTAAAATTCTTCAAACTCTGACTGCCTGGATGTCCACCTTATTGAAAAGCACGTTTCTTCTTAACCACCATCTGTTACATCATCACAATATGTTCACACCCACTATACACCGATAAGGGATGCTAACCTCCTCGACATGCGTGCATCTAGAGAGATCTTGTGCATTTGGATATTTGGTTGGGTGCCGTGAGTAAGATTGGTACAAAACAGATTGGTACAGCAGTTACAGATTCAGCTCGCTCTGTCCCTTCACGAGATGAGGAATGTAGTGGCATAATAGTTGGATAAAACGTTCCCCTAGTTAGATGTTGTACGCCACTGCAATCACAGAATGTTTCAGATTCATCTGACGTGAACTGAGGGCCGTTGTCTGACACTATGACTTCAGGTAAACCTTCGAGGCAAAAAATAGAGGACAACACCTGAATTGTTGGCGAGTTCATTGGCACAGCAGAAGGATGTAGACACATTGCCATGGCGATTGCGACTTAGGCCAGGCAGAGAATGGTTCAAATGGCTCTGAGCACTATGGGACTCAACTTCTGAGGTCATTAGTCCCCTAGAACTTAGAACTAGTTAAACCTAACTAACCTAAGGACAACACACACATCCATGCCCGAGGCAGGATTCGAACCTGCGACCGTAGCGGTCTCGCGGTCAGGCAGAGAGTTTTTTTTGTGGCGGAGCGGACTGATTTTCCGCCCATGCGTGACATTGTGACATCATCAGTTCTACTTGGGCGTCCATAGCCTGCCAAGTAAAGTGTCGACACGCGCACTGTTTCATACGAACAATCCCCCAGTGTCTTTGGTGAAGTAACTGCAACACTTCTTAGTGCTAAGTTTTAGGGCTCAATACATATGACTGTCCACTGCCATTTTGAACAAGAATAACACATTTCGATGACTGGGTGTTCATTCATTCATTCATTCATTCATTTATTGTTCCGTGGGACCAAATTAAGGAGAAGTCTCCATGGTCATGGAACGAGTCAATACATGAAATTATAACACGATATTAGAAACAGATAAAATGAAATATAAAAAAAACATATTCAGGTGACAATTCGTAAATTTAAATAAAGAAAATCAACAATGTAACACTGGAATTTGCTTAATTTTTTAGCTCTTCCAGGAGCTCCTCGACAGAATAGAAGGAGTGAGCCATGCGGAAACTCTTCAGTTTAGACTTAAAAGAGTTTGGGCTACTGCTAAGATTTTTGAGTTCTTGTGGTAGCTTATTGAAAATGGATGCAGCAGAATACTGCACTCCTTTCTGCACAATAGTCAAGGAAGTGCATTCCACATGCAGATTTGATTTCTGCCTAGTATTAACTGAGTGAAAGCTGCTAACTCTTGGGAATAGGCTAATATTGCTAACAACAAACGACATTAAAGAAAATATATATTGTGAGGGCAATGTCAAAATTCCCAGACTATTGAATAGGGGTCGACAAGAGGTTCTCGAACTTACACCACATATAGCTCGAACAGCCCGTTTTTGAGCCAAAAATACCCTTTTTGAATCAGAAGAATTACCCCAAAAAATAATACCATACGACATAAGCGTATGAAAATATGCGAAGTAGACTACTTTTCGTGTTGAAGTGTCACTTATTTCAGATACTGTTCTAATGGTAAATAAAGCAGCATTTAGCTTCTGAACAAGATCCTGGACATGGGCTTTCCACAACAGCTTACTATCTATCTGAACGCCTAGGAACTTGAACTGTTCCGTCTCGCTTATAATATGCCTATTCTGTCTGATCAAAATATCGGTTCTTGTTGAATTGTGAGTTAGAAACTGTAAAAACTGAGTCTTACTGTGATTTAGCATCAAATTATTTTCCACAAGCCACGAACTTATTTCATGAACTACGTTATTTGATACTGTTTCAATATTACACACAAGATCCTTCACTATCAAGCTGGTGTCATCAGCAAACAGAAATATTTTTGAATCACCTGTAATACTAGAAGTTGTGTGATGTCCTTAGGTTAGTTAGGTTTAAGTAGTTCTACGTTCAATGGGACTGATGACCATAGATGTTAAGTCCCATGGTGCTCAGAGCCCAATAACACATTTCTGTACAGTGAGGCTATGCCGACGGGCAAAGTATCGGCGCACTACAGAGTTCTTTATGCTATGCAAGGAATGAGGCCAAGATGTGCGAATGTATTTTAGCAAAATGTTGAAATCTGAATCAGCTTCCATAGCGTTTGTGCCGTGAAGGCACTGAGGCCAAGACTTAATTCTGTTCGCCTGTGCAGCCGCCTGTTTAGCGAACTGCTTACACAGCGTGTGATGTTGTTTACTTAATGTGGCGCACACAAGCGGCCGCCGAATGGCCAGTCACTAACAAGGTGCTCGACCTGACAAATAGCTGGTCATATTTATCGGCTGACAGGGCACCTGAATCGTACTGATCTAGGATTTGCACTACCTGCTGCAATGATGGATCTAACTGTTTCAAAATCTGTTCTCTGAGTTTGACATCAGGTACATTGTACACGATCGCATCACGCAACATAACATCGGAATATAAAGCACCACAAGCATATCTGAATTTGCATTTCCTTGTCATACCCTGAAAATCTGTTACCCAGTTGCGATAAGTTTGTTACAACCATTTTTTGCAATTAAAGAATTCACACCTAGCTGCACCACATTCACTTGTTGGTCATAATAGTTTGTCAACGAATCAACCACCTGATCGTAAGCAAGTTCACTCAGAATGGAGCCGGCCGGGGGGGAGGGGGGGGGCGTGCGGTTCTAGGCGCTACAGTCTGGAACCACGCGACCGCTACGGTCGCAGGTTCGAATCCTACCTGGGGCATGGATGTGTGTGATGTCCTTAGGTTAGTTAGGTTTAAGTAGTTCTAAGTTCTAGGGGACTGATGACCTTAGAAGTTAAGTCCCATAGTGCTCAGAGCCATTTGAACTATTTTAACTCAGAATGGCGTTTGGAAACAACTTCTGAGTTAATCAGAATACTGCATTTCCTACCATGGATAATAGATATGGAAGTTTCACAGTACCTGGTACTTGTGAGTAAAGTATGTGTGCTTCAAATTGTAGCAACCACACGAGCCATTCCTCTTCTTTTTCACGAAACTGGCGAAAGGGCTGTATAGCAATAGGTGTGGTGCTTGTTCCGTCAGGTGCGCAGCATTGGCCAGTAGCTGCTGCACTGTACTGAGCAACGTAGTGGAAATCTGCTGTGCCTGGAACTGGAACATCTGTATTAGTTGTGTTGCAGCTAACGCTTGCGGCTGTGGCGCCTGAGCAGGTGGCAGGATACGTGGGGTGGGCATATTGAAAGAGACAAATGCCAGAAACAAACTAGATAAGCGAGAAAAATAAGTACAAAAGCAAAGAAAATTTCCGCAACGCCCACCTGGAAACACTGATTAGCAAAAGAGACTGTCAAAGTAAGTAAACGTCCCTGCAAGGAAAAGACAAGAGAGAATTAAGGCGCCAGCAGAACGTAACAAAAAAGTCCGTGACTGCCAGGCACTGGGTTCTTCTGATAACTCGTCGCCAATATGGAATCCCACCCACTCGTGTCTTATTAGGGTGCCTAGGGAGCTGATTCTCGGATAGCTAGTCAACATACAAGCAAATCATATTAATAGAGTTTGTTACAGTAGTTGAATTTGAGAGGCACCCACATGCCTTGCTCATACTGTGGCATCAAGCAGTCAGGCCTGCAAGATGAGTGGTCTGCCAAGCGAGTGGATTCATTCTTATTTATCGAGTAACATGAACTCTCGTACTCACAATTAAGTTACAAATTATCCTCCTGCATGAATAATACGCAACGGAAAAACGCATCTGACTATCAGTAATTTACAGAACTCTGACTGTTCACTACGCACTGGCAATACCACATTTTCTTTTTGTCTTTTATTTAACGGCTTTTATCAACACGTGGCCATCGCACTGAATATGAGTGGCGCACACATTATAATTTCTGGATATCTTTACAACATACAATTCGAAGGAAAAGGCCACCAATCTTTTTCTTTTCACTATCTTATTTATTCCGATAAATTCTATAACCTAAACACACAAATTCTATAACCTATAACAATAACACATGAGAAATTCCGCCCAGTGGGCATGGCTTTACATTGGTGAATCTCTATATTATGGTCTCGTAATTATTTAACGCTACAGTGCACTTTCTGGATAGGATGGTGGATCTTTTATTATATCTCACACTTCGACTCTCACAATCATCATCACGAAACTTTCCTCCAGACCGAGCAGTACAAAAGGAACAAGCATAACCCACTAATCTTTTGAAACTACCTTGCTACTCCCCCATGCAAACCACACATACCCAAATTACATGACATACACCACACTACAACATGGAATACAACACAATAAATAGTCACAACACTATCACTTTCAGCTTTCCGACTTCAATTAGTATTTATCCCAGTTTCACACGACATTGCCCCACTTTGTAATTCTACTTTCCTACTATGAACTCTGGAGATATACGAACGTCTTCCTGTGCAATGCAAGCCAAGTGGCGTTGCTGGATAGACGGCCGACTCACCTTGCTTCTGTCTCAGAGTTTGAATCTAGCGTCACACGGAATCATATCAAGCAAAGTAATATTAAGAACACACGCGAGTCCTCAACTGATACCATGGACGAGTACTTCTCTTTATCCTTTGTGTCATACAGAGATTGAGACTCACACAGTACTCATCACGTGGAAGTACTCGTCTGTAATTTCAAGTCCTGCACACGCCATCTCTTAAATATTTCAACTTATTGTACACACGCTAGTAATTCAGCTTAACTTAAGCACACGGAAGTATTTCAACTTATTGCTACACGTGGCTACATTGTGACTGTTGGTCACTTCCGAAGATTACTACGATCCCATTAATATTACCCGCCTGACATTTAATTCTCCCCACAAAAGTTCCTGAAATAGAGAAATTATTATTTCAAACTACTCTTAAATATTCCACATGCATACCATGTCTCCACTCTTTTGTCTTTACGGAGCACAGGTAAGACAGGTCTTAACAGCACAAGATCCAGCGGCAGAGTGCCGAAACATGGCTGTTCCTCAGGTCCTCTCACACCTCTGCTGAAGTGGGGGAGCACCTTGCTACTGTATTGGTCAGCCACATTTCAGGCGCTCAAAGCTCAGGTAAATTTCATCTCTTTGATCCCACCAAAGGTGGCCAAAGGATCGTCTCAAAGATGATCATATATTCACATTCACTATCTGCGGTTAGCAGACGACCATACATTCATTCATTTCACAGATCTCACCAAACTGGATGTAGGGATTTATTTTGTGGGAGTGCACATGTGATCAATTAAATAAATAAATTGTCATTCTTTCCCACACTAGTATCCGGCTTCGCTGTATTAATTGAAATTGAGTTATTTTACAAAAAAAATGTGTTGTTCTGACAAAAATAGTGAAGTATGTTGTACCTATTTTCAATGTCGGGCGGTACTGTACCCTTTCAAATTGATAATACTTAACGAGTTGTCACAAGCAATACTCGACATGCAAATAATCAATGTCCTTCACTATGTACAATGTCCATGCAAATTAATTACACAAGTTCATATGGATTGCAAGTCACGGCTCTTCTAGTCCCCTCTTCTAGTGCGTCTTATAGTGCCGGTCTAATAGTGCAGCCGAGGCAAGGCGGCGCTTCGCTTTTATTCTCTTTGTATAGGCGCCGCTCCTGTTGTGGTGACGTCCTAGTCAGCGTGCTATTGGCTGACGTCGTCTCACAGCCCTCTCTGCTGCATTGTTCTTGATATTCGTGCTGGCACTTGGTGTTACGCTGGAACACTTAATCTTGGTTTAGTTCTGTAGTGTGGATGTTTTATTTTCCTACTAGTCAACTAGTATTATAAGATTTCTCTAAGTGTGGACTACTTAGTTGGCTCTGAGCACTATGGGACTTAAATTCTGAGGTCATCAGTCCCCTAGAGCTTAGAACTACTTAAACCTAACTAACCTAAGGACATCACACACATCCATGCCCGAGGCAGGATTCGAATGCGACCGTAGCGGTCGCGCGGGTTCAGACTGTAGCGCCTAGAACCACTCGGTCACTCCGGCCGGCAGTTTACTTAGTGTTTCTTTGCTAGGTACGATCGTCGTTTGGTGGCGATCCGTCGGATTATGCTGCGCTGTGCTGTTGTTAACCATAAAGGTACACTATGTGATCAAAAGTATCCGGACACTCCCAAAAACATACGTTTTTCATATTAGGTGCATTGTGCTCCCACCTACTGCCAGGTACTCCATATCAGCGACCTCAGTAGTCATCAGACATCGTGAGAGAGCAGAATGGGGCGCTCCGCAGAACTCACAGACTCCAAACGTGGGTAGGTGATTGGGTGTCACTTGTGTCGTACGTCTGTACGCTAGATTTCCACACTCCTAAACATCCCTATGTCCACTGTTTCCGATGTGATAGTGAATAGAAACGTGAAGGGACACGTACAGCACAGAAGCGTACTGGCCGACCTCATCTGTTGACTGACAGAGACTGCCGACAGGTGAAGATGGTCGTAATGTGTAATAGGCAGACATCTATCCAGACCATCACACAGGAATTCCAAACTGCATTAGGATCCATTTCAAGTACTACGACAGTTAGGCGTCAACTGAGAAACTTGGGTTTCGTGGTCGAGCGGCTGCTCATGAGCCACACATCACGCCAGTAAACGCCAAACGACGCCTCGCTTGGTGTAAGGAGCGTAAACATTGGACGACTGAACAGTGGAAAAACGTTTTGTGGAGTGACGAATCACGGTACACAATGTGGCGACCCGATGGAGGGTGCCTAGTGAACGTCATCGCTCAGCGTGTGTAGTGCCAACAGTAAAATTCGGAAGCGGTGGTGTTACGGTGTGGTCGTGTTTTTCATGGAGGGGGCTTTCACCCATTATTGTTTTGCGTGGCACTATCACAGCACAGGCCTATACTAATGTTTTAAGCACATTCTTGGTTCTCACTGTTGAAGAACAATTCGGGGATGGTGATTGCATTTTTCAACGCAATCGAGCATCTGTTCATAATGTACGGCCTGTGGCGAAGTGGTTACACGGCATAACATGCCTGTAATGAACTGGCCTGCACAGAGTCCTGACCTGAATACTATAGAGCACCTTTGGGATGTTTTGGAACGCCGCCTTCGTGTCAGGCCTCACCGACCGTCATCGATACCTCTCCTCAATGCAGCATTCCGTGCAGAATGGGCTGCTATTCCCCAAGAAACCTTCCAGCACCTGATTGAACGTATACCTGCGAGAGTGGAAGCTGTCACCAAGGCTAAGGGTGCGCCAACACTATACTGATGGAGGGCGCCACGAACTTGTAAGTCATTTTCAGTCAGGTGTCCGGATACTTTTGATCAGATAGTGTAGCTACTGCGCGTGAGCAGGTCAGTCGCCAATCTATTTCGTTACTCAGATGCGCTGCGTCTCAATTGCTCATGTACTGTGTGTTTAAACAGTACAGTGTCATATTAAATAATTTCTCGCGCTCGGTGAGGGTAATGATTTCAGAGCTTCTCTGGCACGTAAAGATACAATAAAAAATGTTCTTACTCTTCTTTCGGTGCCTATACTGTTCGGTTGTTGGTGAACATGTTGGCTATTCTTCACTTGTTGGTGGCAACATGGAAAAGTTCTGTTGAAGACATATAGAACCAGCATCTAAGACTGTCAAACTAAGATATTCGTCTTCTTCCAGGACCCTTTCTGCTGTTGATTTTCCTTTGAAGTATTTTTATAGCAAACATATATATTTGTATTCCTCATGATATGACCTAGATATTGCAGCTTTCTACATTTCACTGTCTTGATTAATTTAGGTGTAGTGTGCATTCTTCCAAAACTTCTACGTTTGTCTCTCTCTGGGTCCAAGGTATTCTAAGGATCCACATACAAAGCCACAGTTCAAAGGCCTCTAGCTTCTTCTCCATGTTTTTATTTAAGGCCCGAGTCTTCTAACCCGTATACACACATCAATAAAAGTTTTGCTTCACCTCGGTTCCGAGAGTTCCGGAACCTGTACAGAAAATTGGAATAAAGATCAACATAAAATCATTTCCGCCCTTTTTATTGCTCATGAAAACCATACATTGCATGATGTACCACCATACAGCGAGACCTTCAGAGGTGGTGGTCCAGACTGCTGTACACACTGGTATTTCTAATACCCAGTAGCACGTCCTCTTGCATTGATGCATGCCTGTATTCGTCGGGGCATACTATCCACAAGTTCATGAAGGCACTGTTGGTCCAGATTGTCCCAATCCTCAGCGGCGAATCGGCGTAGATTCCACAGAGTCGTTGGTGGGTCATGTCGTCCATAAAAAGCCCTTTTCAATCTATCCCAGGCATATTCGATAGGATTCATGTTTCGAGAACATGCTGGCCACTCTAGTCGAGCGATGTCGTTTTCCTGAAGAAAGTCATTCACAAGATGTGCACGATAGGGGCGCGAATTGTCGTCCATGAAGACGAATGCCTCCCCAATACGCTGCCAATATGGTTGCACTGTCGGTCAGAGGACGGCATTCACGTATCGTACAGACATTACAGGGCCTTCCATGACCACCAGCGGCATACGTCGGCCCCACATAATGCCACCCCAAAACAGCAGGGAATCTCCACCTTGCTGCACTCACTGGACAGTGTGTCTAAGGCGTTCAGCCTGACTGGGTTGCCTCCAAACATCTCTCCGACGATTGTCTGGTTGAAGACATATGCGACACTCATCGGTGAAGAGAACGTGATGCCAACCCTGAGCGGTCCATTCGGCATGTTGTTGGGCCCATCTGTACCATGCTGTATGGTGTCGTGGCTTCAAAGATGGACCTCACTATGCACGTCCGAAGTGAAGTTGCGCATCATGCAACCTATTGCGCACAGTTTGAGTCGTAACACGACCTCATATGGCTGCACGAATAGCATTATTCAATGTGGTGGCGTTGCTGTCAGGGTTCCTCCGAGCCATAATCCGTAGGTAGTGGTCGTCCACAGCAGTAGTAGCCCTTGGGCGGTCTGAGCGAGACATGTCATCGACAGTTCCTGTCTCTCTGTATCTTCTTCTTGTCCAAACAACATCACTTTGGTTCTCTCTGAGATGCCTGGACACTTGCCTTGTTGTGAGCCCTTCCTGGCACAAAGAGCAATGTGGACGCGATCGAACCGCGGTATTGACTGCCTAGACATGGTTGAACTACAGACAACACGAGCCGTGTACCTCCTTTCTGGTGGAATCACGGGAACTGATCGGCTGTTGGGCCCCCTCCATGTAACAGACGCTGCTCATGCATAGTTGTTTACTTCTTTGGGAGGGTTTAATGACATTTCTGAACAGTCAAAGGGACCGTCTCTGTGATATAATATCCACAGTCAACGTCTGTCTTTAGGAGTTCTGGGAACTGGGGTGATGCAAAACTTTTTTTGATGTGCGTAGGAGGGTGAAATATACATAGCAGTGAAGAGGTCTGATTTTTGTTCTTAAAGTTAGGTTATGGCTTTTGAATACAGCACTCATTCTGTGGAACACATTTCTTGCTTTCGCAATGTGAACCTTTATTTCTTGTGGATTATCCCAATTTACTTTGAGGTTCGCCGATGACATTGTAATTCTGTCAGAGACAACAAAGGACTTGGAAGAGCAGTTGAACGGAATGGACAGTGTCTTGAAGGGAGGATATAAGATGAACATCAACAACAGCAAAACGAGGATGATGGAATGTAGTCGAATTAAGTCGGGTGATGTTGAGGGTATTAGATTAGGAAATGAGACACTTAAAGTAGTAAAGGAGTTTTGCTATTTGGGGAGCAAAATAACTGATGATGGTCGAAGTAGAGAGGATATAAAATGTAGACTGGCATATGGCAAGGAAAGCATTTCTGAAGAAGAGAAATTTGTTAACATCGAGTATAGATTTAAGCGTCAGGAAGTCATTTCTGAAAGTATTTGTATGGAGTGTAGCCATGTATGGAAGTGAAACATGGACGGTAAATAGTTTGGACAAGAAGAGAATAGAAGCTTTCGAAATGTGGTGCTACAGAAGAATGCTGAAGATTAGATGGGTAGATCACATAACTAATGAGGAGGTACTGAATAGGATTGGGGAGAAGAGGAGTTTGTGGCACAACTTGACCAGAAGAAGGGATCGGTTGGTAGGACATGTTCTGAGGCATCAAGGGATCACCAATTTAGTATTGGAGGGCAGTGTGGAGGGTAAAAATCGTAGGGGGGAGACCAAGAGATGAATACACTAAGCAAATTCAGAAGGATATAGGTTGCAGTAGGTACTGGGAGATGAAGAAGCTTGCACAAGATAGAGTAGCATGGAGAGCTGCATCAAATCAGTCTCAGGACTGAAGATCACAACAACAACAATGGTTCCAAGGTATATATATTGTTCTATCCTTTCTGTAGTTCTTTGCTTTAAGACTAAGTTTAGTCCTATAATAGTTTCCTCACTTATGACCAAAAGTCTTGTCTTTGTGGTGTTTATTCCAAGCCCATACTGACTGCTGTCTCTTACAGTTCTATCCATTAATAATTGTATGGCTCGGATAGTGTCAGCAAATGCAATAGTATCATTAGCATATCGAATGTCGCTTAATTTTATTCCTTTTAATACAATTCCTTCTTCCATTTCTTCCAGGGATTCCCTGAATATGAATTCTGAGTATATATTTAATAGTATGGGTGACAAGATGCATTCCTGTCTTATTCCAGTGAGAATTTTGACTCCTTCGGTGAGTTCTCCATCAATACGCAACACCACTGTTTGATTCCAGTACAGGTTCTTGATTATTCGCTGATCTCTTTCCTCCATTCCAATACTTCTCAAAATCTTCATCAATGTGTCATGTTTTACTGCATCAAAAGCCTTCTGATAATCTATTAGGCAAGCAAGTACATTTTTATTTACATCTCTACAACCCTGAAACAGTACTTATACACTGAACAATGCTTCTCTCGTACGGAAGGCATGAAGAAACCCAAACTGATTAGAGGCTATCTCTGCCTCGCATAGTCTATATATATTCTTCTGTGTATCACCCACAAAAACAATTTCAAGGTATGGCTCATTACGCTTATTGTACAATAATCTCCACATTGTTTTGCATTTGGCTTTTCAGGCAGAGTAATGAACTCTGACTTTAGCCACTCCAGTGGAATAAATTTGATCAAAAATTTTGGTTAACCATACTACATGATTTTCATCTATCAGTTTTAAGAACTCTGCTTCTACTGTATGTGGTCCCACAGTCTTTCCGTCCTTCATATGATTGATGACTGCTTGAAACTCTACTTCCAGTATATCTGTACCACCTATTTAATTTGTGCTTGAAATAAAAGCACGTCTATTCTCATGAAATAAATTTTATAAATAGTTTTTCCATATCTTTTTCTTGTCTTCTGATTTCACCATCAAGTTCCCTCCTTCATCCACTAATTTTCCATCACGGTCTTCCTGTATTTCACTGTTATTTCTTTGACTTTCTTGTGTACATTGAAACTATCACATCTACGTTTATAAAACTGCTCCACTTTTTCATTTTCTTTTGCCTCCCTTATTTTTCTTGTGACGTCCTTATTTATATTCCTGTATTCTGCTTATTTTGTTTTACTGTTGGGCCTTCCATTTTCCTCAAATTATAGATCTGCTTTTTCATTGTCTTCACTCCCTTCATTCTAACTTTAAAAGGTCATACAAGCAGTATGTGATTAGAGTTTACTGCGTATGTTTTTACTGATGTACAACTGTTCCTGAAACGTTTATCCACTAGTATGAAATCAATCTGATGTCTCATACATTTCCCAGGTCTGTTCATTGGAGACTTCCATGTATACAGTTTTCTAGGTGGAAGTTTGAACCAAGTGTTCATAATCGCTACATCATTTGACACTCCAAAATTTTCATGATCATCCCCTCTAGAATTCCTTCTCCTAGTCCAAATGGTCCTACCATGTCTGATGTTCTACCTTCCCCTGCTTTCGAATTAAAATCTCCCATCACAACTGTCAACTCATATTTGTTACGTTTTCTCGAAATTCCAATTATGTTAACATAAAATTCTTCTATCTTTCTTACATCCTAATGAGGCGATACAGACGAATAATCAAAAATCAAATCTTTCCTTAACATTGAACATCCGTCGTAATAAGTATATTTGAAGTGGATAGCAGGTCATTTCTTATATATACTTATATACAGTCCTCCAACCCGTGCTTGATCAGTGTCAAATTCTGTTAAGTGTACAAATTCACGTAAATCTTTGTGTGGCTAGAGCCCCTTTTTTTACCATTGTTTAAGTATATTAACGTATAGGCTTATGGGTGAGGGATTTTTGTTATAATAAATGGCCCCCTGTACAGCTGTTGCCACTTATCATACTTTGTCGATTTTGGATTGGTCCTAAGGAGTACTTGTTGTCCCACATGGTACTCTACAGTGGGTCCTAATTTCTTATCATACACTTGTTTTCTGTAGTCTGCCTTTTCTTTAGTGCTAACCAGTGCTCGACGTTTTTTCTCCTCATACGATATTTCCTTCCGAGGGACCTTGAGTAGAGGTTTATCCCAATTGTCTACTTATCTTTTGTCAAACACCAATTCCGTAGATGTTAAGTCGGTTGAGCTATGAGTGAGATTGTTAACAACTTGCTGGAATGGAGTAACGTATTCGGTCCACCTTGTGTGTTTCTGAGGGGTGTAAGTCCGGATAAAACTGTTAAATTTCTTAAATACCCTCGCTAGGGGATTTGCTTCTGGATGAAACCGGAGTACAAGTATATGTTTGATGTTGTGAGTGTTTATGAACTCTTTGCAACAGTTGCATGTAAAGCAAGACTCGTTGTCTGTCTACAGTATTTACAGCTTCCCAACTCTGGATAGACAATCCATTACAATTCTTCTGATGATGGAGCTCGCAGTCACTGACAGCATGGCATACAATTTGACATATCGTACACCTCCTTTCCCTGGAGGATACGGTCCAGCTGCATCTAACGAAACTATCTCCAAGGATCTTTTAGGCAATATCAGGTGCAGTCCAGTTAGATTTGACTTATTTGTACGCTTAGCCTTCTGACACAACAAATTTCCCTGTTACCTGCAGAACGCTTCGTCTTAAATTTAGATAGTAACACTAAGTGCTTATCTTACTAAGGCATTTGGAGATGTCATCATGTCCCCAAAAATTGTGAGTTTATAATGTACAATAATTAACGTGATCCTTTGGTACACAAACATACCACTGGCTCTTCACTGGGTGGTGTCGGTGAAACAATACACCTTGCTAAATCGTAAAAAAAAAATTCAGTTTGTCCTCATTTTCTGCAGCGATCTTAGCCTTAGATTTTGCCATCTGGGATCCTTCAGCTGTTGGTGCTCCACGCTTTTACACACCCTAATGTAGTACGTCTGTTGTGTTTCATCAATAGAATCCTGATTTGTTCTCCACGAATTCGAAGAATTCGTCTAGACCTTGTGGAAACCTCGATAAGGCATCAGCAATTACGTTTTGATTACCTTTGATATACACAATTTCAAAATCAAATTTCTGTAATTAATACAAACATCACCTATGGATCCTCCTGTGTAAGAGTTTACAAGCGAGATGGAAGGACAAAGACGGTAGCAATACATCTTGGTATGCTTTCCATACAGGTAATATTCGAAATTTTTGAACGCCTATATTGCAGCGAGAGCTTCGAATTCGGTGACGGTATATGCTCGTTCAGCTTCAGATGGGTCCTACTAGCAAAACTAATTACCTTGGGGGTAAGCTCCCCATTTGTGTCAGTGATATGGAGTAAACCGGCGTCCAGCTCTTGTGGGGATGCACCTTACACAGACAAAAATCCTGGGTCATATCACGGTGAGATGTTGGCATTCAAAAGAGTTTCTTTAATGTCATCAAAATCGGTTTGGCAATGCTTGATCCATAACCAAGGGTGGTTCTCCCATAGAAGATCCAGTAGTGCACCGCTATTTAAAAGCTGCTGTGGTATAAAGTTTCTGAAGAAAGATACTAATCCCAGATATTCCTTCAACTGTTTCTTATTTTGAGGTACAGGTTAGCGCCTGATAGCAGCGAGCTTCTTAGGATGTGGAAATATTCCTTGAGGTGATATTATGCGTCCAAGGAATTTAACCCTTTCCTTACCGAAATGTGCCTTCATTAGGTTAGCTGTGACTCCGTATTCTGAAAAACTGTACAAGACTTGACCCAAGAGCTTTATGTGTTCTGACCATGTGGGGGTAGCAATCAGTAAATCATCAACATACGCAGTGACTCTGTTTAACAATTCAGGTCCCAAAACTCGATCTAAAGCAGAAATAAGTATGCCTGCACTGACATTTAAACCAAAAGGGAGAACACAGAATTCGTAGCTTCTATCCCCACATACAAGACAGTGTACTTATGGCTGTTTTCATGTAGTGCAATTTGCCAGTACGATCTGTTATGGTGAGGTACTTAACGTTATGGAATTTTATAAGTTGTTCATCCAGGCAGGCACAATAATTTTATTTATTCCTTGTGCATCAAGCACAAGGTGCACACTGCCACCTGATTTGCTAATGGCCAAAATGGGTCTACAGTATGGAGATAGGGATGGTTACATTATTTCCCAGTTTAGCATTCTACTGGTCTGTTTCCTTACAGGCTCCTTCCTGGCCCATGGAAAGGGGTAAGCTGAAAAGCAGAGGATTTCATGTGGGTACACCACCATTTTGTATTTGTATTCTTTGATTACGCCAGAGCGTCGTTCAAAACATAAGCATAACGCATTAAAAGTTCCTGCAGTTCTTCCTTATGTTCGTCTGTAAGACACGCTGTTTCACTTACCTTGGCATGCACAATCTCAGAGTCTTTTTCCTCTTCGTGTGATTGCTCAATTCCCTGTGTGTTTACAAACATGACGTTATGATAGAATAATTGTATTCGAATGTCAGTAGACTGTTTTGATTTCCTTTCTCTGGCATTAGACTTGACCAGATCTAGTGAATGTTGTTGGTCGTTCACAACTAAATGACACTTCCCCTTACCAATGTCAATTTGTGCTTGGTATTTCCTGAAGGTGTCCATGGCGATAAGGCGTCTACTCTTACTCTTTCAGCCACAAGAAAAATGTATTGTAAAGAGCAGTTATCAATTTGAATAGAAATCCGTGTCTGCAATTTTATGCCTTTAGACTTACCTCCTACAGCTGTTTGGATTTTACAATTTTGGACTGGAAGCGTCGGTATGTGTCCTCGTTTTTGTAATTAGTCAAACAGACCCTGTTACATCATATTCGTGGTAGCTCCAGTGTCAAATACTATTGGTAGCCTTAAAAAAAGTATTTGTGCATTGATTACTGCCTGTACTTTGTCTTCATTTTCACTTTCACTGCTGGTAATACCTTCCCGACACAGGTCATTTTTGATATCACCACAATTGTCGTATCAAACAAAACGCCTTCGACTAGTTCCATGACCCCACCCATATTACTAGTCATACTATCGAGAGCGGATCGAGTTTCCTGAATTACCCTGAGCACTGACATCCTCGTTAGGGATAACCTCAACCGTGTGCTCATCATGCGTCTGGTTTCTCCAGTTAGCATCTTTCGCGGCTCTCGATTCTAAATTACGTTGTCCCTGACCGCTATTCGAAACGTAATTCTGACTGTACTGATCAAAATCAGGAGGCGGCGGATTATTTTGTCGCCCGGTTGCGTTATGCCTTTGCCAGTGGCCATTAAATCCTGTGCTGAAATTCTTTCCTTGGTTATTTTTGTATCCTCGATTGGATTTTTGTCCCTTTCCGTTACCAAATTGGTTCCAGAATGAGATTTTCACTCTGCAGCGGAGTGTGCGCTGATATGAAAGTTCCTGGCAGATTAAAACTGTGTGCCGGACCGAGACTCGAACTCGGGATCTTTGCCTTTCGCGGGCAAGTGCTCTACCATCTGAGCTACCCAAGCACGACTCATGCCCCGTCCTCACAGCTTTACTTCCGCCAGTAGAGCACTTGACCGCGAAAGACAAAGGTCCGCCCGCATCACGTGGTCGTGCGGTAGCGTTCTCGCTTCCCACGCCCGGGTTCCCGGGTTCGATTCCCGGCGGGTCAGGGATTTTCTCTGCCTCGTGATGGCTGGGTGTTGTGTGCTGTCCTTAGGTTAGTTAGGTTTAAGTAGTTCTAAGTTCTAGGGGACTGATGACCGTAGCAGTTAAGTCCCATAGTGCTCAGAGCCATTTGACAAAGGTCCCGAGTTCGAGTCTCGGTCTGGCACACAGTTTTAATCTGCCAGGAAGTTTCAAATTGGTTCCTGTCGATATTACTGCGAGGGGATATGGCCGCCAACTGTGTTGGTCGTTACTGCCATTCCCAAAGTGTTATTTGCTAGTTGGTGCAGGGTTCGTCTGTATGGTGTCACTTTGTGATTGCGCAGGTCTCTCTTCATAAATAAGATCAATGGATTCGAGAACTAAGAGTAAATTCTCTATATCGTGCTCAGGAGTGGTGATTAATTTCTCACGTATGTTTTCAAAAATTTTAGGACATCTACGTGTGATATCGAGTTTGTCCAGATATCCCTCGAAGTGTCTTCCGAGCCCTCCATGTTTACTGCTGAATGTCGCCGGGATAAACACTTAGTGCCTCAATCTCTCTTGTTCTTCGATGGACCAGAACTTGTCTAGGAATGCCCTTTCAAATTGGTCGCAGGTGTGACATTTTTCCGCCTTTTCAGTGGTCCACAGCAGGACAGCACCCTATGTATAACCTACCACAAAGCGTATCTTCTGCGCTTCGGTCCAGTTCCTTGGGAAAACATCCCGGAAGGCTCTTATTGAACACGACTAGGTTTGTTTGCTTACCTTCAGAAGAAAAAAAATCGGAAACTGCCTGTGTCGTAGTAAGCCTTCGTCAGCGAGCAAAGTAGAATGGCATGCAGCACTGTCCATTCCCGGCGTGGAATTGTTTTGGCGTATCGGATCGTATTCCGCGGCAGGGGCAGTCGGCAGTGCCTGCTGCATGCTATAGCTGCGATCTGTTTCACCTGACGGGCTAGGGTTCAAGTGTGGGTAGATGTTCGGATTATCTATCCTGTCTGTTGACACCTGATAGCTTGAGGTTGAATGTCCCCTTTCCTTTGCAATATTACTAACGATGTTGGTCCGCGATTTTTCCTCCACTACTTTCAACCTCTGATATATTTCAGCTCTTAGTTCTGCCTTCAGCACCTTGGATTCAATGACCACATTCAGGCTGTCTCTCAACCGTCCCACCCTCGAACGGCGCGCGGGAAAAACGAGCACTTACATTTTTTTTTGTGCGAGCCCTGATTTCTCTTATTTTACCGTGATGATCATTTCTCCCTGTGTGAGTGGGTGCAATCGGAGGAGAAAACTGGTAATTGAAATTTCATGAAAATATCACGTGGCAACGAAAAACGCCTTTGTTTTAATGGTTGCCACTCCAGTTCACGTATCACGTCTGCTGCACTATCTCTCCTATTTCACGATAATACAAAACGAAATGGTCTTATTTGAACTTTTTCGAAGTCATCCGTCAATCCCATCTAATGTGGATCCCACACAGCACAGCAATTCTCCAGAATAGGGCGGACAAGCGTGGTGTAAGCAGTCTCTTTAGTAGACCTCTTTCACCTTCTAAGTGTTCTGTCAATGAATTGCAGTCTTTGGTTGGCTCTACCCACAACATATCTATGTGATCGTTCCAATTTAGGGTATTTGTAATTGTAATCCCTAAGTATTTAGTTGAATTTACAGCCTTCAGATTTGTGTGACTTACTGCATAATCGAAATTTAGCGGATTTCTTTCAGTACTCATGTGAATAACAGTATAGGGACTAGGCTAGTTCTACCCCAAAGTACCGTTATCCAAGATGGCGGCGATAACGTCATCCAAAATGGCGGCGATGACGTCATCCGAGATGAGGTTGGATCAAATGGCTCTGAGCACTATGGGACTTAACTTCTAAGGTCATCAGTTCCCTAGAACTTAGAACTACTTAAACCTAACTAACCTAAGGACATCACACACATTCATGCCCGAGGCAGGATTCGAACCTGCGACCGTAACGGTCGCGCGGTTCCAGACTGTAGCGCCTAGATCCGCTCGGCCATCCCGGCCGGCCCGAGATGAGGGCCGTGACGTTATTCGAGATGGCGGATTTTGGAGGGGAGTTTGAACTTTGGCAGGAAAGTGCCACGCCCCCCTCACCCAGTAAAATGGCTGGAAGTTCAAATTCCAACATGATAATGTGTCACACCAAGAAAAAAGGAACGAAAAAGGGACTTCTTTTTATTATGTAACCAGTTTCAAGCAAATACTTTCTCTACTAGGTCTAGAGCCCCACTGGCTTAGTTGATATCATCGCCACCAGAGAGCGCCACCGTGACGTTATCCAAGATGGCGGATTTTGGAGGGAACTTTGAATTTTGGCAGGAAGAAGGTCAGTTGTGCTACCTCCACTAACCTAACCCCTCATTCCCCCAGGAAATGGCGGGAAGTCCATATTCCAACAGGATAATGCGTCACACTGCTCTTATCTCTACTAAACAAAGAAAATCGCAGGAAAATAGCTCACTTGACCTACCTCCACTAACCTAACTGTCCAGAAAAACATTGGCTGTAAATTCAAATTGAAACACGATAATGCGTCACACCTAAGAAAATAGGCCAGTTGGGCTACATCCACTAACCTAACCCTCCATAAAAAAAATTAGTCACAAGTTCGAATTCCAATACGATAATCGGTCACACCTACGAAAAAATGGTCTGAAATAGGCCAAATGGGTCACATCCACTAACCTCAGTCCACTTCATCTTACAAATTCTCGTCAAGTTTAAATTTTGGCAGTCACTTATGTTTTCGCTGCTAAGCTATGAAAATTGCGTCAAATAAAGTACACTTGTACTAATCTAAGTCACCTCCTATCGATTGGCGGGAAAAGGACTGAAGTCTTTATTTTAAGAGGTACTGTCATCACTTATGCTCCAACAGACTTAGTACACATCTTCCAGATGCCGAGACCCAGTGCGCTCGCCACTAACAAGGGAATGTTCAGACTTGTCATGCCGAAACATGTATTGCTTTTTTTAGCACTGTTATTTAACTGTGCAAAAGGTCCGTATGCAAAATTGTAGCTGCTGAGATGAACTCGAAGTCACCTTAAAAAAATCACGAACATGGCTGTGTTTCCTGCTTGGCGCCAGCAGTGACGGCTGGTCACCCCTGGAAATGGCGAGTCGCGAGCGTTGTGCGCATGGTCGGGAAGTGCGGCCGTCTTATCGCGGCGTTCATTAAAGAGGAATATCGCTGCACGGTTTTGGTGGAAAGGGGAAACGAATATTCGTTTCTGTGGCATGCACGTCCTTTTAATTTCTGATACGTATTTCGAAACATACCGTCCTGAAACTGGTTAGAGATGTGAAAGATGTTCTGTACATGTTCATCTATACTCCGCAAGCCACTTTACGGTGAACATTCAGTCTCCCCTCACAGGTGATGGCGAACCCTGTAAATGTTTTGCTGCTTGCCATGGAGATATACCACAGACCCCAAATGAAGCAATCAACAGAAAACACGCGTGAAAATTATGTGTTGTGCGACATGGTTGTTAAACTTGTAGACGAGCATGTAAATGGCGCAGCATGTGGCTAGAAACAACTGAAACACTCGATATTGCAGACTGTGAATCTACAGACGGCGAAGACACCGACGCAAGTTGCACTCATGAAGACTCTTCGAGTGATAGTGCCACGTACCATCATCAGTTATCTCCGAAAGTAACACCAGCAACTACAATTACCTTATCAGACAAAGAAAAAGCGGTGACGTATTGGTTGAACGAAAGTGGTAAGAAACGCCTACGTGTCAGTACTGTTTAAAATAAGTATCGCTTTGTGCGTTCTGAACGTGAATTGTATAGATGGAAAAAGGAAGTCGCTGGACGACGTAAGAGTCGACTGGAAATTACGACGGAGATAAATGCGCGACTTTTTGAGCTATTTACCGATGCCAAACAACAGTCATTTAGTGTCAGCGATACAACTTTGCGTGATTGGGCGTTAGAGATTGCCAACGCGATAGGCGCTAAAGAATTTACAGCTTCTCAAAGTTAGATTAGTCGCTTCAAAAGATCACATAAAATTGTGGCAAGAAAAATAACGAAATTTGTATCGAGAAACAGGTCGGAAAATGGAGTTACACAAATCGAAATGATAGAAGCTTTTCTTACGAATGCAAAAAATAAGATCGCTAGTTTTAGTGAATCGCACGTGTAGAATGCAGATGAGTCAGGTTTTCAAAAAGAAATGCGTGCGAAAAGAACACTGTCATTCAAAGGGGAAAAACATATTGAGGCGATTGCGCAGTCCACGACTGCACTCACCCATTGATACACTATAATGCCCATAGTTAGTCTGGATGGTTCATTGCTGCCTAAACTACATGTGTGTCTTCAAGAACTGGACGTTTTGGACCACGTGTCAAAAGAACAATGTTCTACACAAACAATCTTCTCCAGACGCATCGAAGTCTGGAAAAATGGGAAGTGAAAACGTTACACTTTTCATGCGTCATGCTTTTCTTCCGTTCTGCGGGAACAAATCTCTTCTCCTTCTAGATTCGTGGTCAGGTCATAAAAGGTCTGATTCATTAAAAGCTGTATTTCGAGCCCACCCTGACAAAAAAGTAGAGAAACTTCAGATTCCACCCGGCACGACGAACGTAATTCAGCCTTTAGACAGAATATTTCCGTCAGTGAAAGGCATTTTACCGAAAACTAACAGAGAAAATTATTGTGGGCAGGTCACTGCAATATCCTGTCTATCACCGTGACAATATTCTCAAGCTGCAATCAGTAGTACATTATCAATTTTCCTCCCCACGTTTCCAGAATTTGATTAAATATGCGTGCACTCCTCGAAATATACTGATACTAGGCCTGATTCATTCCTAACACCAGCCCAGTTTTGTCTACGGACATCTAACAACGTCTGTGATTCGCAGAGCTGTCATATGTCGTCTTTGCCTGTATGTTCTTGTTGCACAAAAACCTATGTTTTGAACATTGTATCAATATTTCGCATTTTTGCCGTAATTACAAGAAATAAAATTTGGACGTGTTCTAAACCGTATATTTATTTGTGTCTATTTCATAGCTATTTGGAAAGAATGTTGTAGATAACATATCAGCCATATTTGTCAACGAATGTTTAATTATCATACGATCGCTTTCACTGGTGGAATCAGCTCTCTCACCGCTGTGGCTAGAGAGCGGCGCGTAGCTAACGCCACCTTGTCCCTAGATGGCGTTGGTATAACGTAGCGAGAGAGGTCAGGGTTGTACAAGAGGCAGTTATAAGCGTGGAAACCATGCGACAATAATGTCTTACTTCATAAAATTGTTTACAGACTTCCAGGTCATGTCAGCAGCTAAAATTCTGCATACAGACTTCTTGCAATGTTAACTCACAGTGGTAAAAAAAGCAACACAGGTTTCGACATGACAAGTCTGACCATTCCCTTGTAAGTCCAGACTTCAACTGACTTAGTTCAAATCGTCACCAGCAGAGGAGGCTACCCCTGGCGCCACCAGTCAGCGTTATCCCGCGCGTGTGCTACTGGTCCAGCAAGCGCTCAAGTCACAGCCTTCAGTCGGACGGCGCCAAAGTTGTTTTGCTGATAAGTGGAATCTGCCCTAACGTCACACAACAACGGATCCACCACGTGGCTTGCTCGACAAAGAACGCTCTCGCTAAGTTAACTGATCATGCAAGTCTCAATATTCAACCCACATGGCCTGATTACCTAATCCAAGATCGGCGCGAAAACACACGCACGTATGAGTGAGCCATCGCTACGGCAAGCTACCTACCTCCGCAAGTCAATCTAACACAAAGTTCCCCTATCTAGAAAAAAAAACTCATATTGGTCAGAAAAGCTGTTCACTACACTTTCAACTATCTAGTTTCAACTACTTTTCAATGTCCAGACCGCCACCTCTTCCCAGGAACTGGCGCCGAGTTTGAATTCTACCAGTACAGAAAGGTCACTTGCGCTTTCGCTACCAGTCTAAGAAAACTGGAGGAAAGAAAGCACACTTGTACTAACCTCAGCCACCCGACTGCCACCTCTTCCTACGAATCGGCGCCAAGTTTCAATTCTGACAGTAAAGAAAGGTCACTTGCGCTTCCGCCACCAATCTACGAAAATTGATGCAAACCAAGCTCACCACCACTAACCCAAGACTCCAGGACGCAACCTCTTCCTACGGGTTTCTGGTAAAAGGACTCAGCCTGCACTAGGCTCATGGATGAAGGAACGAATGTACTTTATTTAGAGATGGAGTATGTGTATCATAGAACACACGCACTGACATGTCCCACAGCATACAGACCTGCAAACCACTCCAACATACAACCGAGCGAGGTGGCGCAGTGGTTAGACACTGAACTCGCATTCGGGAGGACGACGGTTCAATCCCGCGTCCGGCCATCCTGATTTAGGTTTTCCGTGATTTCCCTAAATCACTCCAGACAAATGCCGGGATGGTTCCTCTGAAAGGGCACGGCCGACTTCCTTCCCCATCCTTCCCTAATTCGATGAGACCGATGACCACGCTGTCTGGTCTTCTTCCCCAAACAACGAACCAACCACTCCAACATAACTCATTTATAATGCTCTACACACACGCTTGCTAATTGTAAACCGTCAAAAATAGTGCAGACATGCAAACCACTCGTACATAATGCAAAATATTTATGTCCAAATAGCCAAAGAACTCCTAATTTTACGAAATAATTTCAGTACACACCTGCAAACTGTTCCTAAATAATACAGCACAGTGATGTGTGGACACGCTAAGTACTCGTAAACTGTTTAAATAACGCATATCACGGACTACAGACCTGATCCCGAAATAATGCAATCAACACGCCCAAGCACAGTCCACCACCCACTGTCGTTTAGAGTACACGGGTGGTAGCGATAAGTGATGCATCCCTCAGATGTCAAACTGCACACAGCCCCTGCTCGGCTTCCACAAGCATGAGGTGGCAGCACCCCCATTCATACGTAACACCTGAGAAACTAGTATTCAAATACGTGTTCACCTACACACACGTTCTGACGTAATCGGGCGGGAGCGCAACCATGAGCTGCAGCCGAACGCAGGCCAAAGTTGTACGTATGCGCCGTTAATGACCGGGCGTTTATTTACACTGCGTGCACTCCAAGCAGAGCCGCCCGTGTTCCGTGTTCCTCTGTACCCTCACTCTAACTGCGGTCCAGCGAAGACGCTGCAGAATTCCGTTCCACAATAGTAGAATCACCTTTATCCTTAGCGATTCTAACGGACCCTCTGTCATGTTTGACTCACGCTTCACCACGCTTAGTTACATACCATTGCAAACGCATCTAGCAAACGTTATCAATCTTATACTCAACTCATATTGCTATCTAAAATAATAACGAAGTCTAACTCTACTAAATTCCGTAGACCCCCGAAATAGTTAACGCTCGCTTTCTTCTTGTCTCAGCTTGTGTGCGCCAAAATTCCTGCCCTAACAGAACTTTTTTATCAAAATATCGCCTAATCCAGTCTTCCTCCCGGACATAATGTGATAGCCTTCCTGCTCGCAACATACACGAATGTTCTCACCACTCCTATATCCCACCACAATCAATCGAGCGTTCTCATTAGCTCTTATCGAATTTACCAGTCGAATTACTAACGCCGTCGCTATCGAAGCACCATCCACCATTTCTTTCTGGAGTTCTCTCACGTTATTTTGCAAAGATTGCTAAATTGCACCTACAGTTCCCTCAGTCTATACACCAGCAACCTATTCTTTCTTTCTACAGACGCTACACTCAGTTTTAATAAACTATTTTACACTGATCACCATTTTTCACAGACAACTAAACATCGCAAAGTTGTGTACAGGTCATCAAATACAAACGATACTAGCAAGAATATTGGACCGTCAAACCGATCTCCAACCAGGGAATATATCACCGAGTACCGTCAATTTCCGCTGTACTTCTGGATATCGAGAACGCCACACTAGCCTTCCGATCGCTAACGCAACATAATGTACAACATATACACTATAAATTATTACTCCACAAACACCAAACTTTAGCGAGGTGCAGCATGTTGTAAACCATTGACTAACTAGAAAAAAGTGGAGTAAACTGATATTCACAATCTCTAATACTGAAGTCGGTCATCTAACAGATTCGAGATGATCAATATTCTTTACAAACCAACTATGGTCTTTCCCACGTCTAGAGAACAGGCAAACGTGTGTCCAACACACCACAATCGATCTTCCCTCAACTACATAAAGACACCAAATGTCCAGAAGCAGTCGACTGAACAATTTACATGGGAGGGAATAACGCTCCATTGCAAACGCACTATCTTCTCAAAGTTACATTGATCACGAAAGCCGCCCAGCACATACTTAGTTCGCTATTCGATCGTCTAGAAGATGGTAAAGATAACTCTAATACATTCCTACACTCCAACAGGCCTCTGCATTCGGAAAGAGACTGTTATCATTAACAGGAGAACCCGAATCGATACCGCCACGGACTTTGCATACATGGACACGTTCCAGAAAATCCCTCATATATATCTTCTATCATTATACTTACAATTAAATCTTACGATCGCGGTCTCAACTGAAGTGTATTCAACAATGACCAAAGTATTGGAAATACAACCTGCCGTCAGCAGTGGCTCTTAAAATAAGAATATTACTACAATTCATATGACTTGATATACTCTTCACTTCGCTATCACAGTACCCCAAGTCAAATCAATACCCTCCCTACGACAGCACATAGACATTTCCTTTACACAAACAGATATACTTTATAAGCCTGATGCTCAAATGCGAACATATTACACATCCGGAACTAATACTAAATATAATATTACATCCTCAATAACTGGATGCATACGACACCAACTAATACTGACCGAAAATCAACGATACGTGTGCATATCTCTTACGTTTATCCTGCGAGTCATACCACCGTGTCATGGACGTAATCGAGCACATGTTAAACAAAAAATCTCGATCCCAACAACTACCGCATGTTACTCTCACAAGCGCTCCTCATTCTACAGGAGTGCACTATTATCCATGTTATACACAGACATACAGAAAGCAGAGCAAACGCTCCCCGAATGTGGAGGTGATTGGATACAGTCGAATGCAGTGCTACGTTACACGTCCCAATCAGTGCATTTGGGCCAGGTGGTGCCATCTGTGCTACATTTACAATCAAGTTTAGAACACAGAAGGAGATGTTATGTCATGATCGCAATCATAGATCTGACCTCAAATCGATAAAAGTGACCAGGGAAAAGATATATATTGACTGAACATAGAGCCTATTGCGGTGAAATTGAGGAAGTACTTTGCTATCTTCTGATTCGCACCGAACAATTTGTATATCTGTCCAAGTATGGTACAACAGGAGGAATCCCAGAAAACGTGTATAACGACTACGCTCGGGCGTACGTTAACTCTTTAAAGCCTGTACTATGGTAAGTTGACAGGCTTCACCTTATAAGAAAGGATTTTGGTATATATGTTGACCGCGTGTACCTGAATGGAGGCAAAATCAGACTTACACCCACTCAGTAACAACAATGATACGTCAAGAAAGTCTGAAGTGCAACTACACGTTAGGGCAGACAAGAAACAACACAGCAGATGCTACCAATTGTTAATAATACGGTCGCCAGCCTAATTAGGCATTAACTGAGTTTCTTCCCTGTACAAGTGGATGTACGTTCAAGCATAATCACACGTAGTAACACTGCATCATATGGTAAATTTTAGACCCAGAAAATCTACTGAACCAATATTTTCACTTTCTGTACTAATATGGACACGCCATAAATACACAACAATACACTATAATGTTTACTACAAACTTCGTATTGTCTATTGATCTGATTGAAATCGGGCATAAGTTACCCTAGAAATAGCACTTTCGAAACACACATACAATGTCAATTTTAAAAAGAGTAAAACACTGATAAATTTAGGTTTTATATTGATTTTAACTTTGCTGGTCAAATCAGTTCAGTACACTTAAGAATTCAAATGAATAGAAAAGAAAGAGGGGGGGGGGGGGGGAACCTTGAAACTGTTATGATCACTGTATTGAAATTTTAATTATTGAAATCATTAAGCACTCAAAAGTTCCAATATATGAGTTACTACTCTTTTTGTCTTATTTCCTACTCATTTAACTACCATTATTTTTGTCTCAAATTAATTAAACTTCATTACTAATCCAATTTCAACATTATCTTCCAACTTTGTCAGACCTATGTTATTCGTCCAGTAATTCATTAACAACAAAGTTCTATAAACACCATTCTAACATAGATAGGTCTGCAAGTAATTGTTATTAACATAAACTATAAATCTTCATTTCGGGACACTCGGATTGCACGACATGTGGATAGGAGCCTGTCTAGGGTAGTTGTGAGGATAATTAATTGAAAGGACTGTTCTGGTAAAATTTAAGTTGTTATTGAACAGTATGTAACAAAAGTAACACTGGTCCACACGAATACAGTACTAAAAATTTCAACCTGTTCGTATCGATGCGGTGGTTGGCAGGCGGCGAGATGGCGAGGTACAAAGCACACATACAATTACAGCAATAGCTCTTGAAGTATTGGCACTTTACTTCTTCATAGCGTCGCAATACTTCTCCTTTTAGTGCCTTTGGAATATTGCTATGCTGTATAGGCGTCGGAAACAGCACATCCGAGGCTCAACGAAATCACGTTTTCCAGGAGAGCCTCCTCGATCCAGAACGTGTTTCTCTGACCGATGCCCAACTCTGACTACTACTGCTGAGCCCGTTATGCCCTACCGCGCCCGTGTGCATTTTCCCGCGCTCGCCTGCCTCCACCTTTTCCTGCTCCCCTACAGACAGGGTATTCACCAAAGGTTTTGCATTCTACATATCCTAATACATTGCCTACGTATGGACCAGGCGTACAATTACAACTTTCACATCTTACAATAGTTTCAACATTAGTTGAACTTCACTTCTATTATAACATTGCTTGAAATTTTACATAAATATTAAAATTTACATCGAAAATTGTTTACAGTTTCTTCAACATAATGGCATGAAACAAAAAAGAAATGAAATCAGAACATCGATTATACTAATTTATCGAAATTCAGAAGAAAAAATTTATTATATGTACAATAGTATAGCGTTGTTGTTGTTACACATGCCCCTCTTTCCAGTAAATTTCACTAATTGCAAATTTGATGGGAACACTAAATTTTATATTTATACAGTGGTTCTGAATCTGTGTGTGATTGTCCCATAAAAAAAAAATTATACCACAAACTTCGTTTCACTCACATTATATAGGTCTCCGATTTTTTAATATATCGAGAACATTTACCTATCGTTTGCTTAAGTGCCTTTGGCACAGTCCAACCTCCTATCACAACATTATTTAAATAGCAAATTACTTATTATTAATTAAATTTCTCAGACAAATACAACCAAAATTTGGAACACTAACACTTATCTACAAAAGCAAATGCAAATATCTATATACACTATAAAACAATTTGTTGCTGCTTGCATTGAATGGCAGTCCATTTCCTTACTCACAAAAAAAACACACAATAATATTTAAAAAATTCACTACATATATTTGCTGCCTATTATCCAGATTTGGGCAGTCCTTTTCACATCATATTATCACATCTCCTGTACCACACTTACAATTCTCCTTTGATTATTTATCTGCCCTCTTTGATTTTTGGCAGTCCTTTATATTATTTGGCTTGCAGCATTTGCTATTTCTTTTCAGCCCTTTTCTCCCTACATCTTTACATTTACGGTACATTTGGTAATCTGAAACTCACATAAGTACATTAGCACACTGATATTGGTACACATATATTTACAAAGATTTGTTACATTTGGAATAAAATAGTTTCAGCATAAGATACAGCTCATTTACTGCAAATTGCTTTCAGAGTGTACTTAGGTCACTCACTCCTAGGAACATACAGTTTCAGGTCCACAACGTTTCTTACATCTAAAGGTCTCTTGGATTTCGGGTAGATGAGGTAGTAAGCATTATCATGTGGAATGTTCTGTATCACATACGGTCCATTATAAATATATTTAAATTTGGAGATTTCATGATTCAGTTCACTAGATTTTTCATGGGTTTTTAAAAGAACATAATCCCCAATTTTAAATTTTGAAACTTTCAGATTTTTATCGTATCTTTTAGATCTAGATTCAGCTTTTTGCTTTGCCCTTTTTCTGACTAATTCTTTCTTTTGACTCAATTCCAAGATTGTACAAGGCGGAAACTCTAGTTTTTCCTCAATTAAACTTTTACTTCTACTGCCTAACAAAATTTCTTCCGTTGGAAACCCAGTAGTTTCATGATGTAAGGTGTTCATGACATTCTCAAAGTCTGATATAAAGCTCCCCCAGGCTCTAAATCCTGTTTTTTCCGCAACGCACCTTGGTCGACTGTGACATTGTCCCAAGATACGTTCCTGACCTGTGAATCATTTATATCTAGTGGCTTTCTAGGTTTCTGGAGTTCAAAGTCTTTACTTAGTTGAACTCTTCGCAAAATAAACACTGAGTCGTCAGGTGGTTCCTTCTTTCTTTGTTCAGTCTCAACATCTGGATTTTGTTTTGAAACTTCGTCATCATTAGGTATAATATCGCAATTAACTGTATTTCCATTATTTCCACTATTACCGAAATATTCGTCATCTGAACTATCGTCAGAATCCGACCATTCTGGATCGCTTTCAGGTTCTAACATAAAAGCTTTTCTGAGACAGGCACTAAGTTCTCCCTCTGCAATTTCGTCAGGTTTTGATTTTAACTCAATATCTTCTTTTAACAAAACATCCTCATTATCAGCTTTACTCACATCTACTGTTACTTCATATTTAGTGTAATCCCCGTGGACTTCAATTACTTTCAGGTAATTATCTGCCTCTTCCTCACAGTCCCTTTCGGTAGCAGCATGTACTGTTGGTGGATCATTAACAGAAGTTACTTCCTCGTCAATGCTTAGGATTTCATCCTCCAATTCCTTCCTATCTTTATTCATTGTCCTATCGGCAGCACGCATACTTTGCGCAGCGCCATTTACTCTCTCCTCTTCAAATTTGGGCCACGTCACCTTATCGACGACCCTACTATCTCCTTTTTCACTAATTAACCTCCTTGCCTCATACTCCTTCTTAAAATCCTCCCACTCACATTGCTTGAGGCCCTTGTACAGATCTTCGATCTGCACACACCAATCAGTTACTTCTGCTAGTTCGTTCTCGCCATTTACTTCATTGCTAACACTGCTAACCACACCTCTCTGTGTGTCCACAGTTTCATCTATTATTTCCTTCGCCACGGAATTACCACTCGTAATATACGCACCAGTTCTTACGGCAATGTTCGTATCTAATGCTGCCGCATTGCTAGCGGTTTCTCTCTGAACAGCTGTTCTGCTAGGCTGGGCCGTTGCCCTCTGATGCTCCACTCGCCCGTTAACATGTATTGCTCTGCGCGACGAAGATGACTCATCCGCGCTTGCACCTGACGCTTGTTTCGCAACAGCACGTTGCGTCGTTCCACGCCTGTCTCTAGCCTGTCTTATAACATTACTGTCAGTTCGGTAATTTTTCTTAAATCGGGGCCGATATGTACTGTCCGCTTCCGTTTGGCCCGCAACGTTCACGGAAATCAGTTTTCCGCGTCATTATTATTTTGTGCGGTGTACCCTCTACCGCGACCTGGATAACTCCCTCTTCCTCTGCCTCTGCCTCTTCCTCTCTGTATCATGTTGACGCGAAATCCATCGCCGTCATTTCTTTCGTCATTATTTTGTTACCAAAATTTTGATAATTGGCACGACTTTCGCGCCAGTGGTCTTCGTCTTCGACCCTTTCAAGAAATGCTTGGAAGCTACGATGATTGCTTCCCACGTATCTCTTTGAATCTTCCGGAAGCTTTTTATATAGCTCCCATATGATTTCAGAATCGGACCTTCTTCCTCTTAAATGCATCAACTTCCGGTACCAATACTCGCAGAAATCTTTCAAAGAATTCCTGCCGCTGTTATCATGAAGTTTGGCCATGATAAACTCGCGCCACATATGATCCTGTTTTTCTTCGGACCAATATTCTTCCGTAAACTTCTGCTTAAATTCTTCGAACGTCATTCGTTCGGTATTCAAATTAATTCCCCAGCGCTTAGCGTCACCTGCTAAGGCGCTAATTATTACGTTTATCTTTTCTGATCAGACAAGTTTTCAGGAGATATTCTCTCGCAATTTTTGATGAAATCTAACGGATGCCATCCGTTATGTTTCTTGGCAGGATCGAAGCATTCCTCACCTTCCAATAGCTTCGTAAGTGGTGTGCCATTACAGCCAACACCAGGCCTGTCTTTGATTTTACTCTCAAGATCGAAAATTTTGCCTTGAATTTTCGAAGTATTTTCTTCACACTTTTGTACGCATCCGGTCACTTTTTTCCTAATTCTCTTTCAGTGTCTGAAACTGCCCTTTTCAACTGTGATATTCCGTGTTGACATTCGTTTATGATCTCAGTTTTAAGACCGAACACTTTTTCGTCTACTTTTGTTTCCACCAGAGGCTCTACTTTCTCTTGGATGTTGAGAATTTCAACATCAAACCTACTGTTAATGTTGTCAATTTCCCCCTGCATATTATCCATATTTTTGTTAAGTGTGTCAATTTCAAGTTTCATAGTATTTACTACAGAGCTTAAACTACCCACTTATTGTTCTACCTGTTCTATTTGTTTACTAATTTTAATTCCTTGCTCTTCGACCTGGGCTTTAACCTGACCTACTTGTATTTTAAGCTGCTGATCAACGTGTGTTGTAAGCTGACTAACCTGATTACTGACTTGTTTTTGAAGCTGATCATTCTGTGTTTTGAGCTGCTCAGCAACGTGTGTTTTAAGCTGATCATTCTGTCCTGCAATTTGTTTGGTTAATTGTTCAAATAAATCGTTCATGCTTAAAATTTTTACACTGTTTTGTTCTACGGAATCGGTGTGTTCCGATCCTACTTCAAAAGTTTCTTTCGATTCTTTCTTTACCTGTGGAGAATCAAACATGTCAGTGGATTCGTTCACGTACCCACTATCGTCTACAAAGTCATCCCCTACTTCTTGTTTTATCCCTTGTTTGATGTTCATCTTATATCCCCCTTTCAAGACACTGTCCATTCCGTTCAACTGCTCTTCCAAGTCCTTTGCTGTCTCCGACAGAATTACAATGTCATCGGCAAACCACAAAGTTTTTATTTCTTCTCCATGGATTTTAATACCTACTCCGAACTTTTCTTTTGTTTCCTTTACTGCTTGCTCAATATACAGATTGAACACCATCGGGGAGAGGCTACAACCCTGTCTCACTCCCTTCCCAACCACTGCTTCCCTTTCGTGTCCCTCGACTCTTATAACTGCCATCTGGTTTCTGTACAAGTTGTAAATAGCCTTTAGCTCCCTCTATTTTACCCCTGCCACCTTCAGAATTTGAAAGAGAGTATTCCGGTCAATATTGTCAAAACCTTCCTCTAAGTCTATAAATGCTAGAAACGTAGGTTTTCCTTTTCTTAATCTAGTTTCTAAAATAAGTCGTAGGGTCAGTATTGCCTCACGTGTTCCAATATTTCTACGGAATCCAAACTGATCTTCCCCGAGGTCGGCTTCTACCAGTTTTTCCATTCGTCTGTAAAGAATTCGCGTTAGTATTTTGCAGCCGTGACTTATTAAACTGATAGTTCGGTAATTTTCACATCTGTCAACGACTGCTTTCTTTGGGATTGGAATTATTATATTCTTCTTGAAGTCTGAGGGTATTTCGCCTGTCTCATACATTTTGCTCACCAGATGCTAGAGTTTTCTCAGGACTGGCTCTCCCGAGGCTGTCAGTAGTTCTGATGGAATGTTGTCTACTCCCGGGGCCTTGTCTCGACTTAGGTCTTTCAGTGCTTTATCAACCTCTTCACGCAATATCATATCTCCCATTTCATCTTCATCTACATCCCCTCCCATTTCTATAACATTGCCCTTAAGTACATCGCCCTTGTGTAGACCCTCTATATACTCCTTCCTCCTCTCTGCTTTCCCTTCTTTGCTTAGAACTGAGTTCCCATCTGAGCTCTTGATATTCATATAAGTCGTTCTCTTTTCTCCAAAGGTCTCTTTAATTTTCCTGTAGGCAGTATCTATCTTACCCCTAGTGAGATAAGCCTCTACATCCTTACATTTGTCCTCTAGCCATGCCTGCTTAGCCATTTTGCACTTCCTGTCGATCTCATTTTTGAGACGTTTGTATTCCTTTTTGCCTGCTTCATTTACTGCATGTTTATATTTTCTCCTTTCATCAATTAAATTCAATATTTCTTCTGTCACCCAAGGATTTCTACTAGCCCTCGTCGGTTTACCTACTTGATCCTCTGCTGCCTTCACTACTTCATCCCTCAAAGTTACCCATTCTTCTTCTACTGTATTTCTTTCCCCCATTCTTGTCAATTGTTCCCTAATGCTCTCCCTGAAACTTTGTATAACCTCTGGTTTATTCAGTTTATCCAGATCCCATCTCCTTAAATTCCCACCTTTTTGCAGTTTCTTCGGTTTTAATCTACAGTTCATAACCAATAGATTGTGGTCAGAGTCCACATCTGCCCCTGGAAATGTCTTACAACTTAAAACCTGGTTCCTAAATCTCTGTCTTACCATTATATAATCTATCTGATACCTTTTAGTATCTCCAGGGTTCTTCCATGTATACAACCTTCTTTCATGATTCTTAAACCAAGTGTTAGCTATGATTAAGTTGTGCTCTGTGCAAAATTCCACCAGGCGGCTTCTTCTTTCATTTCTTAGCCCCAATCCATATTCACCTACTACGTTTCCTTCTCTCCTTTTTCCTACTACCGAATTCCAGTCACCCATGACTATTAAATTTTCGTCTCCCTTCACTATCTGAATAATTTCTTTTATTTCATCATACATTTCTTCAATTTCTTCGTCATCTGCAGAGCTAGTTGGCATATAGACTTGTACTACTGTCGTAGGCGTGTGCTTATTGTCTATATTGGCCACAACAATGCGTTCGCTGTGCTGTTTGTAGTAGCTTACCCGCATTCCTATTGTTTTATTCATTATTAAACCTACTCTTGCATTACCCCTATTTGATTTTGTATTTATAACCCTGTATTCACCCGACCAAAAGTCTTGTTCCTCCTGCCACCGAACTGCACTAATTCCCACTATATCTAACTTTAACCTATCCATTTTCTTTTTTAAATTTTCTAACCTACCTGCCCGATTAAGGGATCTGACATTCCACGCTCCGACCCGTAGAATGCCAGTTTTCTTTCTCCTGATAACGACATCCTCCTGAGTAGTCCCCGCCCGGAGATCCGAATGGGGGACTATTTTACCTCCGGAATATTTTACCCAAGAGGACGCCATCATCATTTATCCATACAGTAAAGCTGCATGCCCTCGGGAAAAATTACGGCCGTAGTTTCCCCTTGCTTTCAGCCGTTCGCAGTACCAGTACAGCAAGGACATTTTGGTTAGTGTTACAAGGCCAGATCAGTCAATCAACCAGACTGTTGCCCCTGCAACTACTGAAAAGGCTGCTGCCCCTCTTCAGGAACCATACGTTTGTCTGGCCTCTCAACAGATACCCCTCCGTTGTGGTTGCACCTACGGTACGGCTATCTGTATCGCTGAGGCACGCAAGCCTCCCCACCAACAGCAAGGTCTATGTTTCTATACATCGATAAAGAGTGCTAAGCTCCTCGACATGGTCACATCTCGAGAAATCTCCTGCACTTGGGTGGATTGGGACTTGGAAAGCTATATTCATTCACGAGACGTTGAGTGTAGCGCTCTTCTTCTGTTCTCATGGAGATTAATTCTCTCTAACGGTGCTGCAGGGTGTGTTGGTCAATGACTGTGTGAGGTTGGTCTTTTATCCTAAGACGGTGAGAATGGTCTGTGACTCCCATACGCTGAGAGATAGATCGTAAATTAAAGACTATGCTGGAGGTGGTAGCAATATGTAGAGCGCTGTCTCGTATACTTTGATTATGTATGTGTTCGAGAATAACAATTAATGGATGTACTGCACAGTAATCTAGCCACACTCGCAATCATACTCGCAAAGTGATGTAAAAGGGGCGGTTTAGCTGTGACACTGAAATTGGGGACATGCTGTCACATCAATTGACGGTGTCGAAATTAGTGTAAAAGGGTTAAAATTGTTCACACTATCAACTATGAAGCTTATTATTAGAGTATATCGGTGGTGTCTTTTCCATCCCACCCATCCGCTGACATGCTGTTGGTTACGAAATAATGATGGAGTGACAATGCTTGTTTGTGTTGGAGGGAGAGTTTTGGCGGCTGGGCTATACCTTCTGAGGTGGTTAACACTAGAAAAGTGGTCGCGTATATGTGTGCAAAATTACGAATGAGTCGAAACGGAACGTAAATTTTTCAACTATTCCGTCAGTGTGAAGGATGAGTGTAAATGTAGAACTCAAGCATCACATTCGGACTCTAATTTGGAGACTCTACACAACACGAACAAACTCTTCCGGTTTCCTTATGCTGAAGCTGTCTTTTATTTAAAATCATCCTATGTGTGGCATGTTATGGTATCAGCCCTAAGAACAAAGTTCAAAACCATCGTACATTATGCGTTAGATTAATATGTGCCAAGCAAGATCGTAAGAGATGGAAAAGAGCCACCGTGGTACAAGAACCGAGTTAGAAAACTGCTGCGGAAGCAAAGGGAGCTTCACAGCAAACATAAACATAGCCAAAGCCTTGCAGACAAACAAAAATTACGCGAAGCGAAATGTAGTGTGAGGAGGGCTATTCGAGAGGCGTTCAATGAATTCGAAAGTAAAGTTCTATGTACTGACTTGGCAGAAAATCCTAAGAAATTTTGGTCTTATGTCAAAGCAGTACGTGGATCAAAACAAAATGTCCAGACACTCTGTGACCAAAATGGTACTGAAACAGAGGATGACAGACCAAAGGCTAAAATACTAAATGTCTTTTTCCAAAGTTGTTTCACAGAGGAAGACTGCACTGTAGTTCCTTCTCTAGATTGTCGCACAGATGACAAAATGGTAGATATCGAAATAGACGACAGAGGGATAGAGAAACAATTAAAATCGCTCAAAAGAGGAAAGGCCTCTGGACCTGATGGGATACCAGTTCCATTTTACACACAGTACGCGAAGGAACTTGCCCCCCTTCTTGCAGCGGTGTACCGTAGGTCTCTAGAAGAGCGTAGCGTTCCAAAGGATTGGAAAAGGGCACAGGTCATCCCCGTTTTCAAGAAGGGACGTCGAACAGATGTGCAGAACTATAGACCTATATCTCTAACGTCGATCAGTTGTAGAATTTTGGAACATGTATTGTGTTCGAGTATAATGACTTTTCTGGAGACTAGAAATCTACTCTGTAGGAATCAGCATGGGTTTCGAAAAAGACGGTCATGTGAAACCCAGCTCGCGCTATTCGTCCACGAGACCCAGAGGGCCATACACACGGGTTCACATGTAGATGCCGTGTTTCTTGACTTCCGCAAGGCGTTTGATACAGTTCCCCACAGTCGTTTAATGAACAAAGTAAGAGCATATGGACTATCAGACCAATTGTGTGATTGGATTGAGGAGTTCCTAGATAACAGGACGCAGCATGTCATTCTCAATGGAGAGAAGTCTTCCGAAGTAAGAGTGATTTCAGGTGTGCCGCAGGGGAGTGTCATAGTACCGTTGCTATTCATAATATACATAAATGACCTGGTGGATGACATCGGAAGTTCACTGAGGCTTTTTGCAGATGATGCTGTGGTGTATCGAGAGGTTGTAACAATGGAAAATTGTACTGAAATGCAGGAGGATCTGCAGCTAATTGATGCATGGTGCAGGGAATGGCAATTGAATCTCAATGTAGACAAGTGTAATGTGCTGCGAATACACAGAAAGATAGTTCCCTTATCATTTAACTACAAAATAGCAGGTCAGGAACTGGAAGCAGTTAATACCATAAATTATCTGGGAGTACGCATTAGGAGTGATTTAAAATGGAATGATCATATAATGTTGATCGTCGGTAAAGCAGATGCCAGACCGAGATTCATTGGAAGAATCCTAAGGAAATGCAATCCGAAAACAAAGGAAGTAGGTTACAGTACGCTTGTTCGCCCACTGCTTGAATACTGCTCAGCAGTGTGGGATCCGTACCAGATAGGGTTGATAGAAGATATAGAGAAGATCCAACGGAGAGCAGCGCGCTGATCATTTAGTAATCGCGAAAGCATTACGGAGATGATAGATAAACTCCAGTGGAAGACTCTGCAGGAGAGACGCTCAGTAGCTCGGTACGGGCTTTTGTCAAAGTTTCGAGAACATACCTTCACCGAAGAGTCAAGCAGTATATTGCTCCCTCCTACGTATATCTCGCGAAGAGACCATGAGGATAAAATCAGAGAGATTAGAGCCCACACAGAGACATACCGACTATCCTTCTTTCCACGAACAATACGAGACTGGAATAGAAGGGAGAACCGATAGAGGTACTCAAGGTACCCTCCGCCACACACCGTCAGGTGGCTTGCGGAGTATGGATGTAGATGTAGATGTAGAACATGATTTACAGCGTGCAACACCTAGTTTCCAGTGAAAGGCCATGGATCAGAACTTCTTAATGTCAGTTTAGAACCGGGCGCAGACCTTGAAGTCGTGGTAGAAAAAAGAAATGTTTGGCCGTGTACAAAGTGTGTTAGAAAACATTGTTTCAAACAACTGCACAGGACCACAGGGGACGTTTCTTGCGATTTACAGTATACTACGTGGGATACGATCATTCTCCTAGAGTAGAGGTGATGAGACTTTAAACAACCCTCTGTAGTGTATCAGTTCGTGTGTATTTAATAGGTTTGTTCCGCACAGGGAGCAGTAGCAGCAGCAGTTTGTCAGGTAAATTCAGTGAGGAACGAAGTATGCCGTTAGGAATGACTCGAGGGTTGCACGCTGTGCTATTCTGGGAAGCATTGCGAAATCTCTCTCTATCTCTCTCTCCCTCTGTCTCTCTCTCCGTGCTGGACTCCCAACGCAGCTTTGCGTCATCGCGCAAGTAATGACGTCTATGTGAGTTCTATATCGGATGAAGTTATTTGAGCTTCTATAGTTGTTAATTTTTGTTCAAATGGTTCAAATGGCTCTGAGCACTATGGGACTTAACATCGTAGGTCATCAGTCCCCTAGAACTTAGAACTAATTAAACCTAACTAAGGACATCACACACATCCATGCCCGAGGCAGGATTCGAACCTGCGACCGTAGCAGTCCCGCGGTTCCAGACTGCAGCGCCTAGAACCGCACGGCCACCACGACCGGCTGTTAATTTTTGTCTGCTGGGGGATAGAGAGTAAGGACAATAACATGTTGGGCTTATAGATTTGAATGGATGTGGATCTGTAGTACTTGTATATACACTACTGGCCATTAAAATTGTTACACCACGAAGATGACGTGCGACAGGAAGAAGATGCTGTGATATGCAAATGAATAGCTTCTCAGCGCATTCACACAAGGTTGGCGCAGGTGACGACACCTACAACGTGCTGATATGAGGAAAGTTTCCAACCGATTTCTCATACACAAACAGCAGTTGACCGGCGTTACCTGGTGAAACGTTGTTGTGATGCCTCGTGTAAGGAGGAGAAATGCGTACCATCACGTTCCCGACTTTGATAAAGGTCGGATTGTAGCCTATCGCGATTGCGGTTTATTGTATCGCGACATTGCTGCTCGCGTTGGTCGAGATCCAATGACTGTTAGCAAAATATGGAATCGGTGGGTTCAGGAGGGTAATACGGATCGTGCAGCCACGTCTCGATCCCTGAGTCAACAGATGCGGACGTTTGCAAGACAACAACCATCTGCACGAAGTTCGACGACGTTTGCAGCAGCATGGACTATCAGCTCGGAGGCCTTGGCTGCTGTTACCCTTGACGCTGCATCACGGACAGAAGCGCCTGCGATGGTGTACTCAACGACGGACCTGGGTGCACGAATGGCAAAACGTCATTTTGTCGGATGAATCCAGGTTCAGTTTACAGCATCACGATGGTCGCATCCGTGTTTGGCGACATCGCGGTGAACGCACATTGGAAGCGTGTATTCGTCATCGCCATACTGGCGTATCACCCTGCGTGATGGTATGGCGTGCCATTGGTTACACGTCTCCGTCACCGCTTGTTCGCGTTGATGGCAGTTTGAACAGTGGACGTTACATTTCAGATGTGTTACGACCCGTGGCTGTACCCTTCATTCGATCCCCGCGAAACCCTACATTTCAGCAGGATAATGCACGACCGTATGTTGCAGGTCCTGTACGGGCCTTTCTGGATACAGAAAATGTTCGACTGCTGCCCTGGCCAGCACATAATCCAGATATCTCACCAATTGAAAACGTCTGGTCAATGGCGACCGAGCAACTAGCTCGTCACCATACGCTAGTCACTACTCTGGATGGACTGTGGTATCGCGTTGAAGCTGCGTGGGCAGCTATACCTGTACACGCGATCCAAGCTCTGTTTGACTCAACCTACAGGCGTATCAAGGCCGTTATTACGGCCAGAGGTAGTTGTTCTGGGTACTGATTTCTCAGGATCTATGCACCCAAGTTGCGTGAAAATGTAATCACATGTCAGTTCTAGTATAATATATTTGTCCAATGAATACCCGTTTATCATCTGCATTTCTTCTTGGTGTAGTAATTTTAATGGCCAGTAGTGTAGTTTGGAAACACATCACAATGCGCGCATTTCCGCGGAATGGTCAAAACACGGTCCTGTCGCAGTAGCTCAATTCGCTCTGTTTCTAGACAGGTTGCAGAAGGTGTTGGATATGGCTTTGGCCGATTTCTGCTCAGTTCCGACTTAAAATGGAATGATCACATGCACAAAGCTGTAGAAATAGAAGCAGTTTCAAGATGTGTAGGGACTAACTAAGACTATGTTGGATTTTAACTGTAGCAAATAGGTTCGAGAAAGTTGACTCGTTTCGAGATATGATTCACTTGTCGTTGTGGTCCTTCTCAATCAGTCATCGCCTTTAATTCAGTGGATATATAACGGAACCTCTGAGATGGTATAGAAGCAGAATACGTTAAACATACTGGATAAATATCTAGCAGCGTGACGGAGTTGCAAATACCGGTCACATACCACGTTCCTTAGCCGAATGACTTTCAAAATTCACCGATTTTATCACGAGGTTACATCATGGATTACATGTTGGTCTGATAATACACATTCCTACGATTACCGGCTCGGTATTTGTCTGGACAGAAAATGACCTCATTCAGGGGTAATGTCGTACCTAGGTTTATGAAGCAAGTATTTAACTTTTAACGTGGATACTAGTACACTCCTGTAGAATGAGGAGCGCTTGTGAGAGTAACATGCAGTAGTTGTTGGGATCGAGATTTTTTGTTTAACATGTGCTCGATTACGTCCATGACACGGTGGTATGACTCGCAGGATGAACGTAAGAGACATGCACACGCATCGTTGATTTTCGGTCAATATTATTTGGTGTCGTATGCATCTAGTTATTGAGCATGTAATATTATATTTAGTATTAGTTCCGGGTGTGTGATATGTTCGCATTCATTCAGTCTGTGTCGAACTGTTGGACTGGGAGGACCTTAAATGGCTCTTAGCACTATGGGACTTAACATCTGAGGTCATCAGTCTCCTAGAACTTAGAACTACTTAAACCTAACTAACCTAAGGACATCACACACATCCATGCCCGAGGCAGGATTCCAACCTGCGACCGTAACGGTCGCGCGGTTCCAGACTGAAACGCCAAGAACCGCACGGTCACCGCGGCCGGCGGAAGGACATCACAACGGCAGGCTAAATAGCATGCATAAGGCATTACTTAAACAATTTGTGTAAGAATATTGTTTATTTATTTCTGATATCGCAATACACCTCGAAATTGATGCAGCGGTTTAGACAATTTAGACGATTGCGGTACTATTTTTTTATTCCGATAGAGGAAGAAACCACGTGCTTACAATGTCACAGATCATGCTGAACATATCCGAAAAACTTCTCACTTGCACTTTGTCCAAAGAGCCGTGTGACAAGCTTGCAGCACCAGCACGCCACCTAAGCACTCCTTGTTACGTGGGGAAATACTACAGCCTTTCGCCTCCCTGTCGCCCTTTCTTTATTTGTGGTATACGAATACCCATTGTACTTGAACAAGAACTGCTCCATTGTGTTTAAGCAATGTGCGGAATATTGTCATATATATACCTTGAAGATGTCACAAAACTCTGCAAATGCAGCTGCTTCAGAAGATGTGCAACAGGAAATACTAATTAAACAATTCGTTTCACAAATTGAATACATCACAAAACTACTACTTGAAACAAACTTGCACTGTAAGAGCTCTAGTTGGAGTTGCGACTATCTCCAGACTCTGGAATTACATGAATATTTACTTTCTAAGATGTGTCAGTGAGAAATGATTCGTCAATGACGAATTAATTTATCAATCCCGAAACCGATCTCAGCTGCAATATCCGATTTTACACGCCAAAACGACGATATTTGGAAGTCGAAATAAATATCTCTGTAACTCTAAATAGGACGCCCACCACTTTTCGAGTTTTAGCTGCTTGTTTGAAGGCATTGCCAGTGAGTAAAAAATTTTTGAGTCCAACAGCCATGGTGTTCATAACTTTTCTGAAATGCTGGGTGGGCTTAGTTTGTATTTGATGCTGGAGTCAGGGATGTGAGGGCTTTTAATTTTATATTTTTCTCATTTTTCGAAGCGTACTGGTGTCTACACGCAGATGGGAAAATCAGAAGAACTGCGTATCTAAAAGTTCATGACACATTTCGAACCCACAATAGATTTAGAAAAAAAAACACAAATAGAATTCGAAGCACCGTCCTACAGACGAGAAAAATGGCTTAAATTTTCGGTGCATTTTCTATGTCCTGCAATTGTTGCTCTGGAGATGCTCTAAAGCAAAATGGCGGGTGGGGAACAACATCCCACCCGTCCAAACCAGAGGAGGCTGGTCTGCTTGGACTTGTCTCTGAACGCTCGAACAAAGAAAACATCTTGACTCTGAGACGCCATGGAACGTCCTGTGAATGGAAAATTCTGATTGGTTCTTACTGAATTTACCCGTCAAATTGCTATTGTCGAGAAAATCTTAAATTCTTCGGCGTGAAACCGATCTCAACCTGGGCTACATCATCACAAACCACATCAATGTAGTAAACACAATTCGTATCCTGCACCATACAAAATAATCACTTTTGCATCCTGCATACAGCTATTGGCCACAAGACACTTCTACATATACGGCGAAGATAGATCCCAAAAAACATAAGCACGTGCACCGTGTATAGTTGCAGTACTAGGTATGTCCCGTGAGGTCGGTCGGTCATCCACCGCGACCTATGGTCACGAGACAACTGCCCCCAGCCGGCCGGTGTGGCCGAGCGGTTCTAGGCGCTTCAGTTTGGAACCGCGCGATCGCTACGATCGCAGCTTCGAATCCTGCCTCAGGCATGGATGTGTGTGATGTCCTTAGGTTAGTTAGCCTTAAGTAGTTCTAAGTTCTAGGGGACTGATGACCTCAGATATTAAGTCCCATAGTGCTCAGAGCCATTTGAACCATTTGAAGCAACTACCCACACACACGCTGACCTAATGCGCGATCAGAGCTCCCTTTGTGGACAGCAGTCACTCTCTGAAGTGGTGTACAAAGGCTGGACTGGTTGACCCAGCACAAACGCGTCCGCTAAGGGTACTGATTCCTGTCTGGCCTGCTTGCTGCCGTTGTTTCTGCAAGGAGTTGCGATCGTCCCTAGTCTCTGGGATTACAAGGACATTTACTGTCTGAGCACTGTCAATGAGATATGCTTTGCCAATCGTAAATTAGCATACCGATCTCGAAACCGCTATCAGCTGTAACATCCGATTTTACACGCAAAAAACGACGTATTTATGACACTTTTATGTTGAAATCATCGAGTAGCAAACGAAAATTTCCGGAATTTCATTTGTTTTCACATGGTTTGCCAAAGTATCATATCATTTACGTGATAATTGTTGATATCTACCTCACAGCAGTATGCTACCAATCGCTTTCACAGTGTAATTCCGAAGATAAAGAGTGGAACTCATATTTCTAGAAACCTGAAACTTTAACGAGGTGGGATGTGCTGAAAACTGCTGAACGACTAGAAACTTATCTCGTCTGTGTAGATCTTTACGTGAAAACTCGAAAATAGAGAAAACTCGTAGGTCCACTCGTAGTTTTTAACGAATACCAAAGTCATCGTACGCGTTTCTCATGTCCAGAGCTCCAGCAAACGTCTCTTCCACCTCTAGATGCACACAACACACATCACAATAGATGTTAACCAAATAAAGACGGGAAATGTGTAGAATGGCAGTACAAGCAGTCAACCGGTCAACTTACATGGGAAGGAATAACTGTCCAGTGCAAACGTATTGAATCTTCTCAAATTTCCATGGAAAATACTCGCAACACACACGATCACGAAGGCTGCGCAACACATATTGAGTATCAGTTCGCTGTCAACCCACCTAGAGGCTGACACAGTTAGGTCAACTGCATGCTTGTACCCCGGCCTCTCCAGTTCAGATGGCTCAGTGCCGGCTCGTACCTTAAGCCAGAAATGTCAATTCATTCTGGCTACAGGTTACCTCTGCCATGCCAAGGAAAATGGTGCATCATCCTAGGAAACCAGCCACATATTTATCAGTGTAATTACAATTAAATATTACGATCGTAGCGCCAAAATGGCGACATTCGACAAGGAGATGTGTATCAGAAATACCTCCTTCTGACGACTGTGACTCTGGATATATCAATATCTATACCATTAATATGACTGGACATAATTTGCCACGTAAAATCTTTCATCCACCGTATGGCTATTGACGCACTGAACTCGTAGTTTTCCAAATCAAATCCATACCTCCGTTACGACCAAACAAAGCCATTTTCTTTGTACGTGTCGGAACACTGACCACAGTAACTCTAGATCCCAGTACATACTTTATTATCCTACTGATCACAGCGAATTTATCACAAGTCCCCTACTAAGTACAATACTTCACCAATAGCTGAATGCTGGTAACACAAAACAAAAATCCGCGGTGAAGGGACATGCCTCATTGGTTATTCTTGCGAGTGGTACCAGTGTGTCTTAGAATGAGAGACATAATAGTTTTATAAGCGACCAGCTATTAAAAACACGATCGCAACGACTATGTTACTGTCATCCTGCATAAAAAAGGGTCAATGGTTCTACAGTCACACAGAAGTATAGTTAATGATATCCATGTTAAAAATGATACAAGCTTTATAAATCGAGGTATGGTGTTGCTTCCGAATGAAGTGGTCTTCCACACAAATACCGCGACATTGAATACAGACGGTGATTGCTGGTGGGTGCAAGTCGCCGGCGGTGTAAGCTCGTAATAAAATCGCCCTTCTCACCGAATTTAGCAAGTGATTCGGCTAAAGATCGCGGTATTAAGCCGATATTTGCAGCTTCCTCATGCCGTCGCTAGGTATTTCTCGTGGTAAGAAACAGTATTTGTTACGCCTTGAATCTCGATGCCATATATATCCACTGGATTATAGGCAGAGGAGGACGGTAGTTGATTGAAAATGACCACATAAAGTACATGGTGTGCTATGTGACGAATCACTTAAAAATGCAACACTAGACTGAAGTCATAAGAAATGTACAAAATCCTATGACCATTGAGTAGGTTCTTTAAATGACCTTCGCGCTGTCCTCGTGCGGCAAAGATGTGATAGGAAGGTATGATTATATCTACGCTGATAGAAAATTGAAGAGCAAAACTATCGTTTTTTCTAATGTACTCTTTTTTTTCCGATGTCTAGACGCGGCAGCCACGCCAACACTGTTGTACCTAGTTGGGGAGACAAGGTGCGCCTAATCTTTCATTAGCGTAATTATTGCAGGTCTGGACTATCCACATTATCTCTCTCCCCAACCACACTGTATCTGGCGAGCTACAATAGGACGTCGCCGACGGGAGAGATAGGTAGCACATTTGTAATAATTTAAAATAATTATAAAATTTTCTAAATTTTCTGTCATACTAATTTATTGTTGTCTTTTTCTTTTTCATGAGTGGGATACTATGTTATCGCTACGAGGATGGAAATCACACGATGCGCAATAGATTAAACATAGTCAATTGGAGAATTAATTCCGGAAGGAGCGAGAAAGCCAAGAAAAACGTAGGAAAATTCACGATCCACTGCGAACTTAACTGCACGTAGTAGCGTCTCTGCCAATGGTGCATCATCCTAATCTAATTCCCAAATTGAATCATCCTCGTAAAATACGTAGACATTGGAACAGAAAATTAATTTTAGGAACAGAAACGTGTGCATACAACTGAGTTACGGCGACAATGTATTTTGATACATGTTAGCAAGGCACCACTGCAAAGGTTTCGTAGTGGTATCCTCAATATAACAAACAGAATATTTCATTTCAAAAGTATTCATTTATTTTGTCATTTTTTTAAAGTATCAAAAAATTAGCACACACAATAGGCACGTTGTTGTCAGCCCATTTCCGGAAACCCAGGCACAAGAAGTCACCAAAATGGACGTGGCAACAAATGAAATCGAAACTGAAAATGTCGGTCACAGTGACGACGACCAGTTAGATTTTTCAATTAACGTGGATACAGATGATAGTACCATTATCATTCGAAATGTTACAATGAGGATTGTAATGACACAGGGTCACAATTTATTCCAGGGAATATTTTTTCCCCTGGTGAAAATGTAACGCGCGGGTACCCCACTCATATAATTATAAACGGTGGTGACTTCAATCTACCTTCTATATGCTGTCAACGTTCGTACGATTTAAAGCTTAAATGGTGGCTCTTCTGTGCCAAACTGGCACTACGGTGAACGTTCACGTGATATGGCCACAATAAATCACATTGGCAACGGGCGACCCGAATTTTATACCACAGCTCTAAGTGAATTGGCGACACAACCACGTTCTACCGACCGTCAGCAGGCTGTCCAATGTATCAAAGCACAACTGCTGCGTCTTACGGCAGTGAAGATGGAACGAGTTAAAGTGCGAGAATGCTCGACCGATTACGCAACGAACGGCCGTCATTACACTATATACTGAAAGAAAGAAGGCAGCGGCGTCGTACACTTTTACGGGGTGTCGAAATGGTTGAAGGATCGCGGACCACGTTCCAGAAGCATATTGCACGTGCTTTCGCTCATCACTGTCGCAGTTTCTATGCAAAGGACCAGCTGGCCAGAGCAGGATTGGCAGACGTGCTTCCCGAGATGCCAGCGGACAAGCATCCCACTGAAGATGACGGACCGAGCGGTCTAAGGCGCTGCAGTCATGGACTGTGCGGCTGGTCCCGGCAGAGGTTCGAGTCCTCCCTCGGGCATGGGTGTGTATGTTTGTCCTTAGGATTATATATATATATATATATATATATATATATATATATATATATATATATATATATATATATATATATACTCCTGGAAATGGAAAAAAGAACACATTGACACCGGTGTGTCAGACCCACCATACTTGTTCCGGACACTGCGAGAGGGTTGTACAAGCAATGATCACACGCACGGCACAGCGGACACACCAGGAACCGCGGTGTTGGCCGTCGAATGGCGCTAGCTGCGCAGCATTTGTGCACCGCCGCCGTCAGTGTCAGCCAGTTTGCCGTGGCATACGGAGCTCCATCGCAGTCTTTAACACTGGTAGCATGCCGCGACAGCGTGGACGTGAACCGTATGTGCAGTTGACGGACTTTGAGCGTGGGCGTATAGTGGGCATGCGGGAGGCCGGGTGGACGTACCGCCGAATTGCTCAACACGTGGGGCGTGAGGTCTCCACAGTACATCGATGTTGTCGCCAGTGGTCGGCGGAAGGTGCACGTGCCCGTCGACCTGCGACCGGACCGCAGCGACGCACGGATGCACGCCAAGACTGTAGGATCCTACGCAGTGCCGTAGGGGACCGCACCGCCACTTCCCAGCAAATTAGGGACACTGTTGCTCCTGGGGTATCGGCGAGGACCATTCGCAACCGTCTCCATGAAGCTGGGCTACGGTCCCGCACACCGTTAGGCCGTCTTCTGCTCACGCCCCAACATCGTGCAGCCCGCCTCCAGTGGTGTCGCGACAGGCGTGAATGGAGGGACGAATGGAGACGTGTCGTCTTCAGCGATGAGAGTCGCTTCTGCCTTGGTGCCAATGATGGTCGTATGCGTGTTTGGCGCCGTGCAGGTGAGCGCCACAACCAGGACTGCATACGACCGAGGCACACAGGGCCAACACCCGGCATCGTGGTGTGGGGAGCGATCTCCTACACTGGCCGTACACCACTGGTGATCGTCGAGGGGACACTGAATAGTGCACGGTACATCCAAACCGTCATCGAACCCATCGTTCTACCATTCCTAGACCGGCAAGGGAACTTGCTGTTCCAACAGGACAATGCACGTCCGCATGTATCCTGTGCCACCCAACGTGCTCTAGAAGGTGTAAGTCAACTACCCTGGCCAGCAAGATCTCCGGATCTGTCCCCCATTGAGCATGTTTGGGACTGGATGAAGCGTCGTCTCACGCGGTCTGCACGTCCAGCACGAACGCTGGTCCAACTGAGGCGCCAGGTGGAAATGGCATGGCAAGCCGTTCCACAGGATTACATCCAGCATCTCTACGATCGTCTCCATGGGAGAATAGCAGCCTGCATTGCTGCGAAAGGTGGATATACACTGTACTAGTACCGACATTGTGCATGCTCTGTTGCCTGTGTCTATGTGCCTGTGGTTCTGTCAGTGTGATCATGTGATGTATCTGACCCCAGGAATGTGTCAATAAAGTTTCCCCTTCCTGGGACAATGAATTCACGGTGTTCTTATTTCAATTTCCAGGAGTGTATATATATATAAGTGCACAGCCTTATGGCTGAAATCACCATTGATGATTTGGATGGTGCCCTGAAGTGTGGTGCGTTAAACACATCCCCTGGACCGGATGGGCTCCCTCTTGAGTTCTACCACACCTTAGCTCCTCTGATGGGACCGACGTGGGTACAGACGTACAACGAACTCTTAATACATACCTTATGTGCCTCTACTGATTTCACAGAGGATATCATGATACCCGTTCCAAAACAAAGTGGTGGTCGCAGATCACAAGACTATTATTGAATGGAAACTGTAATTTTTTATACCTATCCTTCGTGCTCTCCTTCAAGCGGCTATAAAGGATATCAAATGTGTATAGGTGGGGAGAGCAATACATACAGTTCTAGGGGCACACAGGGATGCCAGAGCATTAATGTCAGCATGTAGGTTACGGGGAGCCCTCGTGGCAGTGGATTTCGACCAGGCTTTCGACCGAGTGAACCATGTGTTATTACGCGGAGTGATGGAACAGAAGGGAATCTGCCACATGTTTGTGGACACGATCTTGAGGCTGATTCATGGCGTGCAGTCGAGAGTCTTGATAAATGGTGCTACCTCAGAACCTAATATGATCCAGCGCTCAGTGCGGCAAGGTTGCCCCTTTTGGCCATCTTATTTGCTGTCGCTCTTTAAGCTGCACTACACTGTCTCCGACGATGTCTTGAAGGCGTCCAGCTACGGATCGCGTCTTTCCAATGTCGCGCAGACGCCGACGACGTCTTTTGGTCAAGTAGGAGACGAAATCCAGGCGGCGCTGGAATAGTTTCAGCAATGTGGAGCGGTGGCTAGTAGTGTCACCAACCTACGAAAGACCCGATATGTGGAAGTGGGCAGAGGGTTGCCACCATGGACAGCAGTGCCCATCCCCAGGGTCGCCACTCTCAAGTGTTTGGGAGTGGTATTCCATGGAAACATACGCCGTACAGCGGTGGATAATTATCGACGGCTACTGCGACAAATTCGCGCATTAGTATGACGACGCGCATTGCACGCCACAGGTATGTTCCAGTTAGCGCATGACGTCAGCGTCTATTTGGCATCAAAAATAAGTCACTTGGCACACATATTGCCGTTGCCCATCACGATCGCGTCAAGAGTAGTCAGTCTTCGGACATTTCGTAAGTGCTGTCACCTCGTCAAAATCCGCTACGATACCTGGACGCTACCACCGACAGGAGGAGGCACTGTACTCGTAAATATGAGGAACAGGGCGTGTGCGCTATTTCTTAGTTCGATCAAACTCTATTGGAGAACCGAGCACGTCATTTTAATGGGCGCTGTGATCAACGAAGTGGCTCCCCATTCACTATCTCCACCAGGCAATGTTGGCCACATTACGACACCCCTCGCACACCTTTGCGACTTCTTCGTCGATTACAGTTACGTCCAGGACAGTTTGCTATAGACCAGGCTGCCTACAGGGGAAGATTCGTATAGAAGCTTCCTTCATGAACAATCCCGCAATGTGGTCGAACAGAAGTACCCGGCGATACAGTGGCAGAGAATATGGAGAGCGGTTCATCTCCCCTCTCTCCCTACAGAGGCACGTGCGTTGTGGTATGTAGTGGTGAACGGCAAATTCCCGAACCGTCAACGACTGCACTCTATCCACCTGGTCGACACGCCGATATGCGCCCACTGCGCGGTCATCGACTCCGACGAGCACCGTTTGGTTTGTGGCAAGGCAATTCACTGTTGGCTTCTCACGAGCAAAATGCTGGCCCTTTTACTGCGTACGGTGCACACTGCGATCAAGGCTGACGACCTACTGTTTCCGGACAAAGTATACTTTCCCACCGCGAGGACAAACGCCGTAAACTGGATACAGGGGATGGCGAGGTATTATCTGTATCGCACCGATGACAAGTAAGTCAATAGACTACTGGTAAATACTGCAAGAGCAACATGTGATCTTGCGGCGACACGTGATATATGGAACATATTTTTCCAACTACTTTGGTTCGCTATTCACGGACCCTCCGGCTAACTGCGGTGTTCCGGGTATGAGAAGTGAAAATGAGAAGATAGCCCAACGTTCAAAAACCAACGTTCATGCCTGATGTATTCAGGGATCTATATATCGTTTCTTAAGATAGCGAAAAGCTGACCTGGATACACAGTCAACAGGGTCCCGTTTTCTTTTCTTTTTTTTTTTTTAGTGACCTCATTAAATCTAGACGGCGCTGGGAGAGTTTTTTAGGTTTGGATGTGTTGAATGGCACCTTTAGTTTCTGTATGTTGTGTTATGCTCCACCGGCCGGGGTGGCCGAGCGGTTCTAGGCGCTACAGTCTAGAACGGCGCGACCGCTACGTCCTGCCTCGGGCATGGACGTTTGTGATGTCCTTCGGTTAGTTAGGTTTAAGTAGTTCTAAGTTCTTGGGGACTGATGACCTCAGAAGTTAAGTCCCATGGTGCTCAGAGCCATTCGAACCATTTTTTTTGTTACGCACCTATCAAAGGAAGAAAAATCAATATCCACAAAAAGACACCTCAAATAAAAATTTTAAAAAAATACAAAAATAAAACAAAAAACATTTCTTTCTTTGTGCCACCAAAGGGAGGGTGGAGACATTGTGGCCAGGCCTCGGGTTGCGACTCCTGCTCACATTGCCTCGTCCAGCCCATGACCTGAAAAAAAAAAAAAAAAAAAAAAAAAAAAAAAAAAAAAAAAAAAAAAACATGTGTTGACAGAGCACCTGCCCCTGAAAGAGTTCGAGTCTCGGTCTGGCACACAGTTTTAATCTGGCAGGAAGTTACATATCAGTGCACACTCCGCTGGAGAGTGGAAATTACATTATAAATTAAATTATTTTTCATCCTTATGGATTTCAAAAAAATGGCTCTGAGCACTATGGGACTCAACTGCTGAGGTCATTAGTCCCCTAGAACTTAGAACTAGTTAAACCGAACTAACCTAAGGACATCACACACATCCATGCCCGAGGCAGGATTCGAACCTGCGACCGTAGCGGACTTGCGGTTCCAGACTGCAGCGCCTTTAACCGCACGGCCACTTCGGCCGGCTTTATGGATTTCATGCTTCAAAGAAATTTTCATAGAACATCCACATTTTTTTATATTTTGCTTGGGCTGGGAATTGAACCTGAACCACACACATGGTAGGCGAGCATTCTACCGCGAAGCCACACGACACCTCGGAAAAGAGTCGACCTTGCTTTAGCATATTAAAGACAGTCGAAAAACTTCAAAGGCAATTTTCTGTAGAATTTTTGTTGAGTTGCATCGAACTGCTCTTGATAAAAAATACAAAAATTTGATTGTCGTGGGGTCCCCTTATTGGGTGAAAGATTGCTTCCTTAGAGACAAATTTCCACGTCGACGAATGGTTCATCGGAGCACTGTGCTCGGAGGGAGTATCCTGAACAATATACTGAAAATGCCGACCAGTGGAGTATGATTGTTGGGACGGGGGTGGGTTTAAGCGTCACTTTATTATGTTTTTTTCTCGAATAACTCGAAACCCGCGGCTTCTAGCGAAAATGTTTCCCTACACAAATGAAACTACATTAAATTTCCTACAAAAAATGTCCTGTTCATTTTTTCTTTAGGACTAGCAAGGATGGAAAATCGGAGATTACTGAAAACAGTTCAAATGATATAAGTGATGTGTGTTACAAACATGTTAAATGTATTTACCACACTCAAATACAGTGGTCCCACATTAATTGATAAACTGTGATCCGGGAGTGTAACAGTATGCAGGAGCGAGATGTGTGGGGTAGAAGCCTGAGGGAAGGCAGGTCGCCGGCTGTGCTCAAGCAATTCCCTCTCTCGAAATTCTGCAAGTTGAAGGTTGAGCAGGTGACTCCACACCCTAGCTACCTCACTACGTCACAAGAGGCAGCTACAGGCTGTTTAGAAAGTTATACGGCTCTCTACAGCGCGCTTTATGAATCGGACATGCCCAGGAAGTGTTTACTTAAATGCGTTCACAGTACATGGAATTCAGGTATGAGTTGCTAAGAACATTAACGTATGTTATTTATGTGGACAGACCTAGGTAAATCTCTGCACACTGTTCTGCACTTCTAGAGAAGTTGGTTCTTAGTCGCCTGTACGGTAACTATAGTGTTCTTTTGCGAAAGGCAGCTTCCCCCACCATACAATACGTGCTGCTCAATGTTTAGTTTATAGACAGACTGTACATTTTGAGCATTTCCTGTCCAGTTCTTTTATATGCGTAGACAAAATCACTGAGCTTGTCTTTATATAGTGGAGCTATTTTTAGTTTATTAAGTGAGTATTCATTTGCAGTTGTTAAGCGAACTATTATATAAAAAAAATTGTCATGCATGTTTCATTTGTAAGAGTAATATTGTCAGCGACTTATATAGTTTGTTTTGGTAAATATGGCACCTTTCTGCTGTTTGTTGTTGACAGCGTATTGTAAAGCCATGTAACTGTGTTCTAGTCACTTGGTTGTGAATCAATGAGTGACCAAAAAGTCACTGCAAGTCTCTCACCATTAACTGCGTTATTTGTAGACTGCACAAATCTTTTCCATTTAGGAATTCCTATACAGTTGGCAGCATTGAGTGGAGTAAGTTGCCACACATCCACACCATATCTTCCAAGATGGGTCTGAATATGTCTGATGGAATGGGACTCATCATGCACAAGTCTAGAACAGTAATATGTTGTAACTTGCTGCTCGATTCTGAACTGTCTCAAGTTCTATAACATCAATGTGACCTACGTCTGTCGCAGAGGGAGACAATTTAAGTATCTGGGCGTCTTCAGATTATGGGACAGCTGAGGCTGGGGTCAAACATTTTATGACCCCCTTATTGTCAAAAGTATTCCAGACAGAGATAGTGGAGGTAATGAAATCGACATTGTCGAAAACATATTGACGGTGAATTGCATTTGGGACTGGCTCTTCATTGCGGTAGACAATTGACAGCTCGAGCTGTTGAACTTTCTTTATGTAACAGCTCAGTTAACAACTGCCAGTAAGTACTCACTTAATGAAACGAAAATAATTCCACTACATAAACACCACCTCAATTATGTTATTTGGTCTACTCACATAGGAGAAATGGAGCAGCACTGACGGAGGGGAATTTGCCTTCCCTGGAAGAACACTACAGCTGCTGTACTGGATGACGAAGAATCAGTTTCTTCTACAAAAGTGTGTCAGTTTGCATTACTATGTTAGTGTTATTACTAAAGTATACCTGCATTATTTGTAATGTGTACACATTTTGTCCAAAAAGACTCCCCACTGGGCATGTCTCTGCCTGTGTAACTTCCTGCAGCACCCTCTACTTGTTTCTTTTGGCGTAGTAGGGCAGTCAGTAGGGGCTCACCTGCTCGATCTTCAATTCGCAGACGTACAGGGTGACTGTGGGTGACTGTTATTGAACTATATAAAAAGAAACGTGCATTGTGAGGGTGGTTTCAAAAGTTCTCGGAATCACCACGAGAGGTCAGCGCTAGCGCAACGAGTTGTTCACGTGATATTCATTGGACTGTAGCCTCTAAACAAGTGCCAAGTCAGTACCACGAGGGAGCAGTAACTGCTGCGCAGAAGCAAACCCATTTCTGACGTTCTGCACATGACGTCACTGAGGAACAGCTCTTGGCAGGCGCGAAGTGTACGTCTGAGCTTTGTGTTGTCGTGGTTCGTCCGTGTTGTGTTTCGTGCGTGTTGTCGTTTCCGTTCGGTTATCTTTGTGCAGTGAGTGTTTGTCCGAAGTATTTGAGTGTGTGGAAGCAACGCCAGGTTGTGCTGTTGTCGGCTGTAACTCTCATAATCGCAATACAAAAGGGACTGAAATAGTGTTGCATTGTTTCCCACGTGATGAAAGTCTGCAAAAGGTTTGGCTTTTAAAATGCTTTAGGAAAGATCCTGTGAACGTAGAGAACGCTAGAATATGCTCTCGTATTTCAAGGAAACGGATTATATCCGGGACTTAGTTCAGAACTGTTAAATTTACCACGGAAACTAATCCTTAAGAGTGATGTGTATCCGTCTTGCAATTTGCCTTGTGGTAGTAGCGCCAGTGATAACACACCGATAGCAATAGAAGAAAGGAAAGAACGTTTTAACAAATGTGAAATTCGTAGAAGAAGACTTTAAAGAAGCTCTCACCATTGAAGAGGAATGTTGACAAGTATACATTTACAGATGAAGTTCTTTGTAGTGATCCACATAAAGTCCACTTTACAGAATTCTGTAGCGTCACTACAGAGGAGAAATGCTCATCTAAGGAACATGTGCATGAAATTGCGAGCATGTAATAAAGATCTTAGAGGTCAGCTGTCCTCAATGAAACGACATCTGCACGAAGAATAATTTAATAAAAAGGAACTTGTGTCTCGTGAAACTAATCAAATACTGGGCAAAATATTTTCACCCAATCAAATTAGAAGTTTGTTGCATGGTTCAAAACGGGTTCGATGGGGCAAAGAGGACATTTGTAAGTCTATTACTTTACGTGCTCTTTTGCAGAAGAGTTACAATTTCCTCAGAGAAAAACTCGGATATCCTCTACCTGCAGTGTCAACCTTTCGTTCTTGGATTAATCGCAGTTTCAGTTGCCAACCAGGAATTTTGAAGGATGTTTTAGTGATGATGAAAATGCAGGCTGCAACACTGACTGACAGGGAAAGTATTTGTGTTTAGTCATTTGATGAAATGAACATTGACAGTAGAATTTGTTATGATCAGCAAGATGACAGGATTCTTGGACCTCACTGTAATGTCCTTGTTGTCATGGTCCGAGGCTTGTTTGTAACGTGGAAGCAGCCTATCTATTTCAATTTTGATGTTCAGATGACAGCAGCTCTCTTGAACGAAGTAATTGTTTCCCTGGCCAGCATTTGCTAGAATGTTGTGGCTGCAGTAGCAGACATTGGTCCAAAGAATGGTTCTGTTTGGAAGGAGCTTGGCATTACTCATGAAAATACTTGTTTTCCACACCCGTGTGATTCTGAGACGTGTGTGGGTGTTTGCTGACGTTCCCCATTTGCTCATACTCTCAAGGAACCATTTGCTGTATCAAGGAATAATGTTGGAAAACAAGGCTGTGACAAAAACTGTGTTCGAGAAACTGTTAGTTTTTGACAGTGGTAAGATGAAAATATGTCCTAAGTTATCTCAGTAACACATTACAGTGAAGGGCAGAGAGCGACAGCGAGTATGCTAAGCAGCTCAGCTGCTATCAAATACAACTGCACAGGCGATTCGGTATTTGATGCCTGAAGAAGGACACGCCAGTGATTTCATACAGATGGTGGATGAGACTTTCGATGTACTTAATTCAAGGACAAAAGAAAGTAATAAATCACTAGCCTGTGGATTTGGTGTCAATTTTCAAGCCCAAGAACAGTGCCTACGTAAATTTTCTAAATGTTGTGAGAAGATGCGTGTTGGCAACTCAAAGCATCTCCTACCCTTCCAGAAAGGATTTTTGAAAACTGTTCGGTCACTTTTGGGTCTGTTCAGTGACTTAGCTGTTTATAATATTGAATATATTCTTACAGCAAGATTAAATCAAGACTGCTTGGAGAACTTTTTTTCTCTTATAAGAGGCCTTGGACGTTTTTATGATCATCCATCGCCAGTTGAGGTAAAGAGCCTGTAACCTCCCCCTCACTTACCGACTTTAATGACAGTGAAAAATGAAACCGCGTGTACCTAATGGGAGTTTTGGAAAAGCAATCGTCACCGAAGTTAACCTGTCAGTAAAGAGGGAGGAAAGGGTTACATCTAAATGAAAGGAAATGTGCTAATGAAACTGGTGGAAATTAATTTTGAAAAGGGGTAAAGTTAATAAAGAAAGTAAATGTGCAGCCGTTACGTTAACAATTAACTAGCGGTAATTAGGTATTTGAGATTTGGGGGAAATCACGGTCGCCAGTCCTAAGGACAATTACTATAGTAACTGAAAAAGAAAGGTTATTACACATATAATTAGCACTAGAAGCGTGGCAACTGAAGGTTGACACGTGTAGTGTGAAAACTGAAAGTTTGTCAGAAGTAATAAATTTCGCTACACCCTGACTTAATTTAGCAAAAGAATTAATAAAACCAGAAAATCGAAAGTTAATTTAGTGACTGAAGTTAATAGTGAGCTTTCTTTCTGAAGCACATCGAAATTCAGTAAAATACGGTTAGTCTTGGACTACCTCAACAATCATTTCAAAAACTACTTGAATCTACGCAATTTAGAAATAAGAGATTTAACTTTGAACTTGAATTAAATGATTCTGAACAATTAATAATAGTAAAATTTAGTACGTACCAAGCTGAGCTGCAGTCACAGGTAAGCTAAAATATGGTAACAAAACTCGCACTCTTAATTTGTGCTTGTGTAATCTAAATAGTGTAGCCAGCTATAAATACTTCAACCGAATTTTGAGATTAAAGCAGTGAAAACGAGTTAGCTATATTACTTTAATGCTGGCGTTTGAATTTCAACGACACTCGGGTTCATTTCGGAAAAGGAAGGGACTCTGCTTGGTAATGCAATTGGGACAATGAGCAACAAGCGTTCATGCTAAGTTGCTGTAATTATAGTGACGAAAATGGTACAGTTTGAAAAGCTGAGGTCTGCCATACAGTTCTAAAACTTTACTTGCTTCCAGTCTTCCTTGTTGGTTGATTGAAGGTTTGAAGCCGTCGATCGAGGAGGTGGCGACAGTCACTCATTGTCGGCCGTCGCTGTTGCAGAAGCTGGATGTTGGCGCGCCTTCTTCTCGACACGGTCACCAGACGAAACGGGCTCTTGATGTGCGCCAGCTAATGCTTCCCATCCGCGACACCATGTCAGAAACTATCATCGCAAGTCGATCGCAATTTCAGGCTGCCAAACCCCGAAAGCGCGGCAACCCGCGGGAGCGTCACACAACACCCCTGCTCCACTCGCTACTCCAGCCAGACTGCTTCTGCTCAGACTGCGCTCCAACGCGGCAGAGTTAACACTGCCAAAGATCCTACACACTTTGATTCTTCACATGACCTATCGATGTAATCGTTCGATAGCAGTTTTCCCTAGGCAAGACCCAGCGTAAAAATACAAATAATATTTACGAAACAAACCAATTATACATCGACATAAATGTATAAATATATATATATATATATATATACAAACAGTAAAACAATTACAATATACAAAGAGACAGAAATGTCATATCTTGAGGTAACAAAGCAAGGAAAAAAAAATAGTACAATAGATGGAAATAGGAGGCTATGCATTTCCGGCGTTACACGTGCCCCACATTGTCTGAGGATGTTCGTGTAACGTAAACAGACTCAGAAAATGTCCCAAAAGAGAAACAGCGGAAATGCATACGCTCAAAACATCAAAAAAATTTAGCATTCGTCTAATTAATCATAAACCAATTTTTATACAATAATAATTGAGTGGAGATACTCCTTTCTTATTCCACTCTGTCATCTTGCACAAAGTAAAACAGGTTGACAACATATCAAAATTCATAAAAAACATAGAAAATGATTTCGCTATTCCAAAATCATTAAAATTCTTAACACTATAAGAAATGGAATACTATTTGCAAAATTAATCAGAGTACATGGTCATAAAAAAACAGGTATATCAAAATACGCAAACTAATGATTAATTACATAGAATACACATTTTTATGTAACCTTTTCATAATAAATTTTCTCGTCAAGTCCAATTAACGCTAAACAAGAAAATAATATACAGCAGATCGAAAAAAACATAAATATTGACAGCAGAATTCTTTCACATCAGCTGTCCGGGAAGAAAAAACACTTCCGCCTTCCGTACCCGCAAGTACAAAGAATGCCGACAGCGGCACAAGAGCCGACAGCGGCACAAAAGCCGACAGCGGCTTCGCCTCGCTAGTATTGTTGCGCCCGCCTGTGCGGCACGCTTGATCTCACTCGCCCTTGTAACGGCGTTACCAGAACGTCCGTTTCACTGAATTCTTTCGGAAAAACTCACTCCCGAGTAATCTCAAGGAGTCCATAAACACTATCACAGTGGATAACTCAACACTGTCCATCATCACACGCATGTACTAGCCTGAAACTTAAAACAGCGTCTAAGTACATCGGCAATGACTAATAAAAACACATTCATGAAATATTACAGAAAGTTACAAAATCATATTTACATTCCTTAATCTACTGTGACTCAGCTGAAAACTTAAACTAGCAGCTTGGATTTTTCAGATGATTACTAATCAGTTACTCTTAAATCATTTAGTCAAAATTAATTACTTATTAATTACAACTTCTTTAATGACCTCTAGGTCAGGCAAAAGCATTGTAACATGGCACATCCTTAAATCTTACACTCTATATTTACATACTGTACAAATTACCCATTGTGTGATATTAATCGATCCTAGGTTGGTACAATTTCAAGTCTACAATATTCTGTATACCTAATCGTTTTCCAGAGCTTGGATACTCTAAGCAATAAGCATTTGTGTGAGGTATACCAATGACTTTATATGGTCCATTATAAACAAACTTAAATTTAGAGATTTCATTGTCTATCTCGCTCGATTTCTCATGAGCTTTTACAAGTACTAAGTCTCCGATTGCAAACTTAGCAAAACGCGCTTTAGCGTCATGACGACGTATGCGAGCATCGGCTTTTAGCTTCATTACTTCTCGCAAACGATCTTTTTTCACACCAATACTAATGTCAATCCGTGGAGGGAATTTGATTATCTCTTCCACTAAACTTTTACTTCTGTCAAGGCCGAGATTCCTCACATTACAGTAGTTCAAATTCATACCTACGTCAATACCATCCGGCCAGTTAACAATGTGTATACGCTGGTATTGCCTATGCACACAGTCTCCTGCCTCGTCAAAACTAACTACAATTGTTTTATCTTGTGACGTACATGTCAAAGTTTTGCTTTCGCAATTAATCACTGTACAATACTTTAATAGCCAATCTAACCCGATAATTACTTCCGTAGTTAAGTCTGGCACGACGAAAAACTCTTGTTCAAATCGTGCCCCACATATCTCGAAGTTGGCAAAAATCTGTTTTGTGACCGGTTTACTGGCCTTCCCAGTAGCACCAATAATTTTCATTCCTGTTACTGGCATAACTACGATGCAAGGTCTGTCTTTCAGTAACTCAAATATTTTCCCAGATACAGCGCTCAATTCTGCACCGGTGTCAATCAACACGTTTAGTTGTAGGTCGTGCATATTAACAGACACTACTATCTGTCTACATTTGTCCTCGACTGTTTCTTTATTTTCCCACAGTAAATCCTCGTCTATATCCAGGTCATTCCAGAAAAAACCATCCGGCTTTGATCCTAAATCCGGCTTATCTGGCGGCCTTTTCAGCCTCTGTTCACATACAGTTTTAATTTCAACACGTTTGTCCTGAGGCTTAGTCTGTAGCTTCGCCTCCAATACCGAAACCTTTTCCTGTAACTCGTCAACTATTGAGTGTCGCTTTGCTACCAATTTACTAATTGTCACCTTCGTTGATTCATCTTTGGCCAGATTGATCTCATCTGCCAATCTACCTGGAGGAATGTGCTCAGTAGTATCTGCAATTACTTCCTCTGGATCTGCGCAACCCCCACTGCTATCGTCCGACCGTATAACGTCAGCCCTAACCTCATACACGCTGTAATCTACGTGCTTTTCTACCAATCGTGTCCGGCTGCCACTAAAATTCTCGTAATCTTTCTCCTTAATACTTTCACAATGTTTAAACTGGAGGTTTGCGTCGGATGGGTCGGTTACTTCTACCACTGAAACTTTCGGTAAGGTCTGCCGGTTAGGGCCAGAACTTTCCGTTACTACTTCAACATCTAACTCCTGCGGGACGAAACACGACGAATCTTGCTCGTGCTCCCCCTTAACATCAACTATTTCTAGTAAAGTCTGCCGATTAGGGCCAGAACTTTCTATCATTTCACAAACACTATCTTCCTGCGGGACGAGACGCGGAAAATCCTGCACGCGCTCCCCATAAACGCTTCTCCCATACAGACCCCTATAATCTCTTAGTTCGTCGTATAAGCGACCGAACTGCCTTAACCAGACCTCATCCCTCTCTGCATCCCCTCGCTCGATGACGGACGTTTTATCCGACATCTGATCTTCTCTCAACACTTGTGAATCATTATTAAACTCAATCTCCAGTTCCGCTGTGGGTATTACAGCTGCCACTTTATGATCGATTTCCGGAACACTACTTAAATTGTTCTCACTGACAGCGAATGTATTTTCTACTGCCGTGTATACAGCTGATCTACTACTTGTGGGCGCACTCCTTTCTCTTAACACTGGCACACTCTCCCGCCGTTGATTATTCCATACGGAATTTTCATAACGGCGACACCTGGGTTTTCTCTTGTTATTGGGCCGCCAAAATTTCTCCACGCCCGCTCGGCCCCTCACCGGCGCGGCTAATGGTTTCCCTGTCTCGTCCCAGCAGATACGCTCCCCGGATGCTGCTGAGGCGGCTGATCACACCCTCTGGCGTTATTACTATTCTGTGAAGCCCGTATCACGTTAGTATGATACTGGTTTCTGTCATTCCTGTTATTATTTGCATTGTACCGATTGTTATTACGGTCCGAACCATTATTGTTATTGCTGCGGTATGCATTATTCCCATGGTTATCGTTGTTATGGTTGGGGTGGTACCCGTTGTTGTTACCACGGCCTCTACCACTGTCGCGATTATTGCGCCAATTGTCCTCGTCCTCTACTCTTTCCAGGAAATCATTGATTGTCCTGTAATTGCTTCCTACGTAGCGTTTTGTATCATCTGGAAACTTCTTGTAGAGTTCCCAGACTATTTCGGATTCCGTGCGGCGATCACGCAAATATTCCAACTTGCGGATCCAGCCCTCACAAAACTCCCTCATCGAACCGCGCGAATTCGCATCGAAAGGCCTCGATACGACAAATTCGCGCCAGACACTTTGCTGTTTTTGCTCTGACCAGTATTCAGCCAGAAACAAATTTTTAAATTCGTCGAAAGGCAGGTTCGTAATGTTGAGGTTTAAGCCCCTACGCTTGGCATCACCAGCCAACACATCAATAATCGCATTAATTTTTCTCTCATCAGTCCATGATCTGGGTAAAACTGTTTCACAATTCTTAATGAAATCCGTCGCGTGTATACCGCCTTTTTTCAAGGAGTCGAACCGCTCCTCTTTCGTCAACAATTCCGAACTATGTGCATAGATTGACACATAGCTCTGTTTTTCGTCAAGTTTCTTTTCTAATTCCGACACTCTCGTAATTACTTGGCAAGTGGTTGTCGCAAGCGTTTCTACTTCCCTTTTTTTCTCTTCGCACTCTTAATTTGTGCTTGTGTAATCTAAGTATTGTAGCCAGCTATGAATACTTTAACTGAACTTTGAAATTAAAGCAGTGAAATGCTATAATATTAATTTAATGCTGGCGTTTGAATTTCAACGACACTCGGGTTCATTTCGGAAAAGGAAGGGACTCTGCTTGGTAATGCCATTGGGACAATGAGCAACAAACGTTCATGCTAAGTTGCTGTAATTATAGTGACGAAAATGGAACAGTTTGAAAAGCTGAGGTCTGCCATACAGTTCTAAAACTTTACGTGCGTCCAGTCTTCCTTGTTGGTTGATTGAAGGTTTGAAGCCGTCGGTCGAGGAGGTGGCGACAGTCACTCATTGTCGGCCGTCGCTGTTGCAGAAGCTGGATGTTGGCGCGCCTTCTTCTCGACACGGTCACCAGACGAAACGGGCTCTTGTTGTGCGCTAGTTAATGTTTCCCGTCCGCGACACCATGTCAGAAACTATCATCGCAAGTCGAGCGCAATTACATGCTGCCAAACCCCGAAAGCGCGGCAACCCGCGGGAGCGTCACACAACACACCTGCTCCACTCGCTACTCCCGCCAGACTCCCTCTGCTCAGCCCGCGCTCCAACGCGGCAGAGTTAACACTGCTAAAGATCCTACACACTTTGATTCTTCACACGACCTATCGACGTAATCGTTCGATAGCAGTCTTCCCTAGGCAAGACCCAGCGTAAAAATACAAATAATATTTACGAAACAAACCAATTATACATCGACATAAATGTATAAATATATATATACAAACAGTAAAACAATTACAATATACAAAGAGACAGAAATGTCATATCTTGAGGTAACAAAGCAAGGAAAAAAAATAGTACAATAGATGGAAATAGGAGGCTATGCATTTCCGGCGTTACAAGCCGGATAAGACTGTTGTTGTTGGGAGCAAACGCTCATGATATTCCACTTTCAAATGCATCGTCTGTTGAGCCAGATGAAGAAGGAAGATTCGTGACTGCAACTGTTTTTGGCAATATCCTACCTGATGTGTCTGAGGCGTTCGCAATGGTTGATGAAGATAGAAGACTTAGATTTTGGAGTAGGAGAATCAGATGTGCCTCCAGTGTCACTGGCTTCTGATTGTAGCACTGAAGGATTTAAATATCTTGCTGGATATGTAGCTTATTGATGCAGACAGTATGACAGATCACTGGCCACACCCACTGGAGAGTTACTGACACTGCCTGAGGAGACATCGAGAGGATGGCTGGGCATGGTTTCCCCGGGGGGGGGGGGGGGGGGGGCGTTGCTTGCGCCTTCAGAAACGTGGCTCTAAACAGTTACCAAATTTGAATTCATTTTTGTCGAGATCAATGGATACGACAGTTTGTCCAGGGAAACTGGTGTCATCAAGAACATGTGCGCTATACTTACCGAGCAATTTCCCACTATTCACCCAGAAATCATTAGGATTTACGCTAGGATGAGAACATTTATCCGACTGCGTTGGCTATCTGCAAAGGACAAGTCGAAGAAAGCAGTTGCTGCTCAGCAACGGAAAGAATGGAACTGGTATTTGTCATTGCTTTAGAATGTAAATAAACAATATTTGTTAACGTTAGATAATATATAAACTTAGTGATAGAAGTGAACGTCCTCTGACAGTGTTTGTTTCACAACTAGCAAGACTCTACACTGACAGTGTCAAGGATTGGCTTATTGTTTCCCACACTACATACCAACTTTGCTGAACGGCGGACTCGGTAAGTTAACTTACCACTATTTCCTGTAAATCGTATTTTGCAGCACTTATTTTGATTCAATGCCCTTTTATATAAGTGAATTTTAACAACTAGGGCAAACATTATACATCTACCTTGATAAAAATATAAGCCAAAGGTTTGAGGTGTGAGAAAATTAAGAATGTGTGTGTGTGTTTGTGTGTGTGTGTGTGTGTGTGTGTGTGTGTGTGTTTGTGGCAGTTCAGGTAGGTAATTCAAATGCTTCCTACAAATAAGGCAGTTGCATAATTTCTTGAGTGAAAACGACAGTGTTTTCGTAGACATGATGTAAACAGAATATAAATGAGCGTTACATACAGCTTGTCTACAAGTTAACACTTTTCCCAGAGCCAAAGTTAGAAAATTGAATGCTCATTTCGAACGTTTACTTCGTGGAGAACTGCAAAACAGACTGTACTTTGCACTTATTTTTTGTATAGTTTGATCTATAGATGCTTGATTTTATTAAAGTCAGCACTCAGCAGTGTCTGTTTAAAAGCTGGACAAGTTACAGAATATAGCAGTAACTTTCTAGAAATAGCAGAATAACAATTTACCTTTTACTATTTCTGTAGAAACTGAAACATTTCACAAATACATCGCTTAAATGCGCGGGCTGCGTCTTGCAGCGCTGTTCCAGAGGCAGCGGCGGTTCCTTTGTGACGTCACAGCCTCAGCCAATGGCAGGACAGAACGCTTACTGCTCAACCTTATTTTTTTTTACGGACCTTGGTCAGTACTCTTGGAAGAGAACTGTGGCGGTGACGTGGCTCTGTTGTTCTTCCCACATAGTGATTTCCGAAGTTGAAAAAAATCGAAGGGCGAGCAGTAATTAAGTACTTCATAAAGAAAGGTATGATAGCAAAGGACATTCATGCCGATTTCCAGAATACAGTGGAGGACTCTGCTCCTTCATATTCAACTGTTGCCAAGTGGACAAATGAATTTTAATTTGGTCGGGAAAGCTTAGATGATGTTCCTCGCAGTGGTCGGCCAAGATGTGTTACTACTCCAGAAACCACTGCAAAAGTGCACCAAATGGTCATGGAGGATCACGAATTGGAAGCTTGTGAAATTGCTCACACTTGCCAGATGTCATCTGAAAGGGTATATCACATTTTAACTCAAGAATTAGAAATGAAAAAATTATCTGCAAGATGGGTGCCGCGACTCTTGGCGCTGGATCAGAAAAGCATGAGAGTCGACATAATGGAACAATGTTTGGCCCGTTTTAGGAGAAACGAACCGGTTTGTGACTACAGATGAAACTTGGGTGCACTACTACGCCCCAGAGACAAAACAACAGTCAAAGCAGTAGAAACATGCTGATTCTCCGCCACCAAAGGAAGCAAAGACAATTATTTCAGCAGGAAAGGTCATGGCATTAGTGTTCTGGGATGCAAAGGGGATTCTGTTTGTAGATTATCTCCCCACTGGGCAAGCAGTTACTGGAGAGTGCTATGCTAACCTCCTGGGCAAATTGCAACAAAAGATACCCGAAAAAAGGCCAGGTTTAGCAAGGAAGAAAGTCATCTTCCATCAAGACAATGTGCGCCCGAACACATGTGCCATCGCCGTGGCAAAATTACACGAACTAAGGTATTAATTGTTGCCACACCCACCTTGCTCATCTGATATGGCTCTGTCTGACTTCCATCTCTTGGTGGACAAAGATTCACTTCAAATGTAGAAATGATAGCCAGAATTGACAACTATTTTGCAGGCCTGGAGGAAACTCATTTTCGAGATGTGATCAAGGCACGGGAACATCGTTGGACTAAGTTCATTAATCTACAAGGAGATTACATTGAAAAACAAAAAAAGTTTCAGTGATGTAAGTAATTTTTCTATTCCGCTCCGTGAACTTATCAAACCACCCTCATACTTACAAACTAAGGCATACACACACTTCGTTCAACATGTAAACGTCATTAAAGATATTCAGATGTAGGTTATGACGTGTTCGATATGCCTGCCATCATTGGCGACAATGTGGCGCAGACGAATATCGACATTCTGCATGACCCACTGAAGAGTCGGAACATCGATGCTGTTGCTGACTTCCTGAATTGCTGTTTTCAGCTCAGCAGTGGTTTTGGGGTTATTGCTGTACGCCTTGCCTTTAATATAGCCCCACAGAAAGGAGTCGCATGTGTTCAGATACGGAGGATATGGCGACCAATCGAAGCCCACGCCAGTGGCCTCTGGGTACCCCAGAGCCAGAATGCGGTCCCCAAAGTGCTCCTCCAGGACATCAAACACTCTCCTACTTCAATGGGATCGAGCTCCATCTTGCATGAACCACATCTTGTCGAAATGAGAGTCATTTTGGATAAAGGGGATAAAATCATCCTCAAAAATCTTCACATACGATTCGTTAGTCGCCATGCTACATCTGCATACATACTCCGCAATCCACCATACGGTGCGTGGCGGAGGATACCTCGTACCACAACTAGCATCTTCTCTCCCTGTTCCAATCCCAAACAGAGCGAGGGAAAAATGACTGCCTATATGCCTCAGTACGAGCCCTAATCTCTCTTATCTTATCTTTGTGGTCTTTCCGCGAAATATAAGTTGGTGGCAGTAAAATTGTACTGCAGTCAGCCTCAAATGCTGGTCCTCTAAATTTCCTCAGTAGCGATTCACGAAAAGAACGCCTCCTTTCTTCTAGAGACCCCCCACCTGAGTTCCTGAACCATTTCCGTAACACTCGCATGATGATCAAATCTACCAGTAACAAATCTAGCAGCCTGCCTCTGAATTGCTTTTATGTCCTCCCTCAATCCGATCTGATAGGGATCCCAAACGCTCGAGAAGGACTCAAGAATAGGTCGTATTAGTGTTTTATAAGCGGTCTCCTTTACAGATGAACCACATCTTCCCAAATTCTACCAATCAACCGAGGTCGACTATCTGCCTTCCCCACAACTGCCATTACATGCTTGTCCCACTTCATATCACTCTGCATTGATATTTAATCGACGTGACTGTGTCAAGTGCTACACTACTAATGCAATATTCAAACATTATGGGATTCTTTTTCCTATTCATCTGCATTAATTTACATTTATCTATATTTAGAGTTAGCTGCCATTCTTTACACCAATCACAAATCCTGTCCAAGTCATCTTGTATCCTCCTACAGTCACTCAACGACGACCACTTCCCGTACTCCACAGCATCATCAGCAAACAGCTGCACATTGCTATCCACCCTATCCAAAAGATCATTTATGTAGATAGAAAACAACAGCGGACCTACCACACTTCCCTGGGGCACTCCAGATGATACCCTCACCTCCGATGAACACTCACCATCGAGGACAATGTACTGGGTTCTATTACTTAAGAAATCTTCGAGCCACTCACATATTTGGGAACCAATCCCATATGCTTGTACCTTAGTTAGGAGTCTGCAATGGGGCACCGAGTCAAATGCTTTCCGCAAATCAAGGAATATGGCATCCATCTGATACCCTTCATCCATGGTTCGCAAGATATCATGTGAAAAAAGGGTGAGTTGCGTTTCGCAGGAGCGATGCTTTCTAAAGCTGTGCTGATGCCTGGACAGCAACTTCTCTGTCTCAAGGAAATTCTTTATATTCGAACTGAGAATATGTTCGAGAATCCTGCAACAAACCAATGTTAAGGATATTGGTCTGTAATTTTGAGGATCCATCCTTCTACCCAAACTTGACTTGCTATCAAGGAATATCACACTGATTATTCTGTGACTGGACACTGGACAACACACAGTCACCTGTCTAGGGTGAAGAGACTTCTCTTAGCAAAATGCGGATTCTCATCCCCCAGATGCACCAATTTTTCTTATTGACGAATCATCCAAATGAAAGTGTTCTTCGTCGCTAAACCAAACCATACTAAGTCCCATCAGCCCCTTGGCCAACCTTGCAGTTTGAACGTTCTAACGCAAACCGTTCAGATTTTTTAACGATTGTAAGTAGTGGGGCTACATTGTTCTGTTAAGTGCTTTTCCACGTCACCCCGATTTCCTTTTGATTGATAGGTACTTAACCTACTGCCCCACCAACCCACTCCCCCTCCCCCAACCCCCTCCCCCTTCGTTGCTACAGGTACACTTTCAGGTCTGAGTTACTGGAATAGGCCCCCCCCACTCAATCTTATCAATTTGATTGACTACTTAATTAAATATTAAGTTGATCAATTAATTAACCTCTCTGGTGGGAAAGTGCCACACTCCCCTGCCAAGCCCCCCTGACAGGAAGTTCAAATGCCATCAGGATAATTCAACCTCTACTAAGCTAAGAAAATAGCTGGAAGATAGGTCACTTGGGCTACCTCCACTAACCTGGCATCTGACCACCACCTCTTCCTAGGGATTGGCACCAAGTTTGAATTTTGGAGTGAAGATAGGTCAATCTGACTATCTCTACTAACCTAAGAAAATGGTGGGAAAGAAAGGGCACTTGGGCTACCCCACTAACCTAAGTCATCCGACCGCCACCTCTTCCTAGGGATTGGCACCAAGTTTTAATTTTGGAGGGAAGATAGGTCAGTTCGACTATATCTACTAACCTAAGACAATGGCGAGAAAGAAAGGGCACTTGGGCTACCCCCACTAACCTAAGTCATCCGACCGCCATCTCTTTCTAGGGATTGGCGGAAAAGGACTTGACCTGTGCTGTCATCTGTTCTGTGATGTAATCCAAGATGGCAGGGAAATGGCGGTAAACAGTGTGGTCGCCTTGGGCTCCAGAGTACAACTGACCTAGTACACAGTAGCGCCACCAGAGGGCGCTGTCGTCCCTTCCATGACGTAATCCACGATGGGGGACTGGTGGTGGAGAGGAAAGGTCTCATAACAGGAAAATCAAGAGTATATTATTTATAAAAAAATCAGTTTGTGGGGGGATGGATTTCTCTTGCTCGTCATTCTCAGCTTTTTGGAAACATGTAGGTCTTGTAACAAGTAATTACATGGAGCAAACGTGTTGCATAACATAATGTTTGGCATTGTACTGTGGGTGTCTTAACCTAATGTTTGCCCCTTTGTCAGCACTTAACCTATTGCTCTGTTCAGTGGTTTTCCATGTCACCCCCATTTCCTGGAACTATTCTACCGCCTTTGATACCAAATTAAGTAATTAGTAATGTCCTCCCACCATTTTCTGGTACACTTTTCGAATTTCACATGCTTTTGAACGCCGTTTCTGGCGCATTCTTCTTTCTCACCGACCCCCTTAAACTTTTGTACTGCGATTTACATAAAAATATGCAAATTAACCTAGTGTTCTACACTTAAAAATGCTGTTCTGCTCCATGCCACACACTCATGAACACCCTCCCGTAACTATTGCACCTCTAACACCATGTTAATATAAAACATTTATGCAAATTAATTAAATCCATATTTTTCACATGTATGAGATAGTTTCTTTAATTCACAGCATCTTATTGGTCGGTGAAATCGATAGAAAACAGTTTAAACAAAAGATCGCTAGTAAAAAACACATCCCGCCACTCGACAGCTGACGACAATGCCACCCACCGCTGCCCCCGACCCCAACCACACTCCAGCCGCAGCCAGCACAGCATCGCTCTGGCATTCATGGACTGCCCCCCCTCCTCCCTTCAGGCTAGCGGGTTTGGGCTGCAGCAACCAAGCTACTCGCAGCGGCCCAATTCCACAGCATCTCCTCCACCACCGTCACGTCCTCGCTGATCACGTGAGGTACATCACACACCCCTGTCCACCTCGCCACAGAACTTCAAGGCGTGCTCACACTGATCCTATACGTGAAATGCCTCCGGGCAGCACGTGTGTTTACCGTTGCTGATGCTATACCTGTGAATACTGACGTCACAGATCATGCTATAGAAATCTGTTCCAGAATAGCACAGGTTGCTTTCTCCCTAGCAATCCTAATGGAACATACGACCTGCGTCCAGCCAGGCATACCTGCCCCAGCATGACTGACACCTCGCCACAAAATGTCGGCATGGCGACTCGCCATCTAAATGATTCTCAGTGTTATTCTGACTGATGTCACATGGCTATGTAAAATAAGAGCATAGTCGATCTCTCGGAAACTGTATAGTGTCCCAGAAATAGTTAATGCTCGTTCTCTTGATGTGTCAGCTTGTATGCATGGAAATTCTTGCCCTCACAAAACCTACTTACGAAAACAGCGTGGAATAACGCCAAATTAATTCTTTCTCGCGGTCCTAACGTGGCACCCCGTCCACCACGTGTTACCCTTAGTGCTTTCAACATATGCAAATATTCTCACCGTTAAAAGCCTGTGCACGCTCGCGAAAATACCGCTAATCATAAAAGCATTCTTTTTGTTTGGAAAGAGAGCACTCTCTAAGCACAGATGGGAGTGATTCAGAATAATAACGCCAACAGAATTCGAAGCACTGTCATACAGAAGAGAAAAAAATGGTTCCCACAACTACAGGTCTGGAGATGTCCTAATGCCACAGTGGCAGATGAGCCTCGCCAGAGATGGATGGTCTGCTTCATCCTGTCTTTGAACACTTGCTTTCTCAGAACTTTCCGTACATACCTTGCCCCCCCCCTCCCCCATCTTGTTCGAATCAGTTTGTACATGATCCTATGTCCCAGCACAAAGGCTGTCTTGTGAATGAATAAAGCATTATGATTGTAATTTGTACAGATTACCATTTTGCACCAGCAATTAAACCCTGCAACTTGCTCCACATATAGTCAAATATGGAAAGACTCTTACTCAATTAAACTGCTCTCTCACTGAGGACAGGAGCTTGAATATTAGAGCATGAAACCAATTTCCAACCCAGCAGTATATCACCATGTACTGTCTCGATGTAGTAAACATAAAAAATCGCCCCTTTCACATCATTTGTACATATACCAAGAAGACAGACAGCATCGTATACACTCCTCGCAGCACTAGATATCCCACTTCGAGGTTGGCGGTCATCCACCCCCGGTGGGTGACCAGAGCGCTCTCAGTGGACCAAAGTCACTCTCAGAACTGTTCTACAAATTCGGGCTCGTTCCCCCGTGGCACAAATGCGTTACTGTTTCTGGTCTGGACATGCTTCCTTGCTTGCTTGCTTTTCTACACCCATCTCCAGACTCTGGGATTACAAGAACAAATATATTTTTGCATGGCTTGCACACAGCAGTATCCTACCGATCGCTCACACAACGTAATTCCGAAGATATAGACTGGAAATTATTTCTCTACAAATCTGAAACTTTAGTGCTTATGCCTCCTGGGAAGACCTTTACAAGAGAACTCAAAACAAATAGAGGAAAATAATATTTCCACTCTTGAATACCGATGTCAGTGATGTAACAGATTCCAAATCATTCCTATAATTTACAAACTCAACTAAGGTGTTTCTAATGTCTAGAGAACCAGGAAACATGTCTTCCACCTGCTAGATGCACACACCACAATCGATCTTCTCACAACTAAATAGAGGTGCGAAAAGTGCGGAAGCAGTGAACCGAAAAATTTACATAGGAGGGAATAATGATCCAGTGCAAACATACCTCCATATTAAATCTTCTCAAATTTCCACACGATCACCTAAGCTATCCAGCACATACTAAAGATTAGTTCGGTATTCGATCATCTAGATGATAACACAGTTAAGTCATCTACATTTGCATAGGTCCTACCGTTAACAGGAAATGTGAATCATTCACACACAGGTCACCTACACTGCATGCATAGGCAGAATCATCATCCTAAGAAACTACCCTCATATATATTTTATGTCTGTACTTACAACTAAATGTTAGGATTGCAGTCGCAATTGAATGACATTCTACAATGAGCGATGAAACGGTAATACACCCTGCTGAGGGCAGTCGCTCTGAAAATAGAAATATCTATACCATCGTTATCACTTTAGATACTCTTCCCTCTATCACAGTATTCCACATTCATCTCCTTCGCACATGTCAGAACACAAACACATACTTTATAAGCCTGATGCACAAGGTGAAGCACCACTCATCCCCTACTACTGCTAAGTATAGTACTTGACCAATAAATGATTCCAGACGATACAAAATACGAGGTGCATTCAAGTTCTAAGGCCTCCGATTTTTTTTCTAATTAACTACTCACCCGAAATCGATGAAACTGGCGTTACTTCTCGACGTAATCGCCCTGCAGACGTACACATTTTTCACAACGCTGACGCCATGATTCCATAGCAGCGGCGAAGGCTTCTTTAGGAGTCTGTTTTGTCCACTGGAAAATCGCTGAGGCAATAGCAGCACGGCTGGTGAATGTGCAGGCACGGAGAGTATCTTTCATTGTTGGAAAAAACCAAAAGTCACTAGGAGCCAGGTCAGGTGAGTAGGGAGCATCAGGAATCACTTCAAAGTTGTTATCACGAAGAAACTGTTGCGTAACGTTAGCTCAATGTGCGGGTGCGTTGTCTTGGTGAAACAGCACACGCTCAGCCCTTCCCGGACATTTTTGTTGCAGTGCAGGAAGGAATTTGTTCTTCAAAACATTTTCGTAGGATGCACCTGTTACTGTAGTGCCCTTTGGAACGCAATGGGTAAGGATTACGCCCTCGCTGTCCCAGAACATGGACACCATCATTTTTTCAGCACTGGCGGTTACCCGAAATTTTTTTGGTGGCGGTGAATCTGTGTGCTTCCATTGAGCTGACTGGCGCTTTGTTTCTGGATTGAAAAATGGCGTCCACGTCTCATCCATTGTCACAACCGACGAAAAGAAAGTCCCATTCATGCTGTCGTTGCGCGTCAACATTGCTTGGCAACATGCCACACGGGCAGCCATGTGGTCGTCCATCAGAATTCGTGGCACCCACCTGGATGACACTTTTCGCATTTTCAGGTCGTCATGCAGGATTGTGTGCACAGAACCCATAGAAATGCCAACTCTGGAGGTGATCTGTTCAACAGTCATTCAGCGATCCCCCAAAACAATTCTCTCCACTTTCTCGATCATGTCGTCAGACCGGCTTGTGCGAGCCCGAGGTTGTTTTGGTTTGTTGTCACATGATGTTCTGCCTTCATTAAACTGTCGCACCCACGAATGCCCTTTCGACACATCCATAACTCCATCACCACATGTCTCCTTCAACTGTCAATGAATTTCAATTGCTTTCACACCACGCAAATTCAGAAAACGAATGATTGCACGCTGTTCAAGTAAGGAAAATGTTACCATTTTAAGTATTTAAAACAGTTCTCATTCTCGCCGCTGGCGGTAAAATTCCATCTGCCGTACGGTGCTGCCATCTCTGGGACGTATTGACAATGAACGCGGCCTCATTTTAAAAGAATGCGCATGTTTCTATCTCTTTCCAGTCCGGAGAAAAAAAATCGGAGGCCTTATAACTTGAATTCACCTCATAATACTGAGAGAAAAACAGCGATGGATGGATATGTCTCGTAAGTTTTTCTTGCGAGTGTTAGCACTGGGTCTTAGAAAGAGAGGCGTAATCGGCCAGATGTTAAAAATCCCAGTCGCCACACCTACCGTATGTTACTGTCACAAGCGGTCTTGGTTCTGCAGGTGCACTCAAGTATCTGCTATACTGGCTTTACAAATCGAGGTATAGCATTACCTCTGAATGAACTGGTTTTTCTGGACAAATACTGAGATGGTGATCGTAGGAGTGTGTATTATCACACCAGAAGAGCGGTTACACATAGCCCACGATGCACCCTCGTAATAAAATTATCGAATTTTGAAAGTGATTTGGCTAAGGAGCACGGTATGAAACAAGTATCTGCAACCCCCTAACGCCGCTGCCACTAGATGTTTCTCCAGTATTTGTAATGCATTCTGTCTCGATGCCATATCATATTTCTGGCATTCCCATATCTTAAAACGAGTCCTTTCTCGAACCTATCTGCTACAGTAAAATTCCAACATGGTTTTAGTCAGTCCCTACGCATCCTGCAACTGCTCCCATTTCTGCAGCTTTGCACACGTGATCGTTCCAGTTTAAGTCGGAATTGAGCAGAAGTAAGAGAAAGCCATATTCAGCACCTTCTGCAACCCATGTAGGAACGGAACGATCTGAGTTAGTGCAATAGGACCGTGTTTCGACCATTCAGTGGTAATGCATGCATTGTGGTGCATCTCCAAACTACACTCCTGGAAATGGAAAAAAGAACACATTGACACCGGTGTGTCAGACCCACCATACTTGCTCCGGACACTGCGAGAGGGCTGTACAAGCAATGAACACACGCACGGCACAGCGGACACACCAGGAACCGCGGTGTTGGCCGTCGAATGGCGCTAGCTGCGCAGCATTTGTGCACCGCCGCCGTCAATTTCAGCCAGTTTGCCGTGGTATACGGAGCTCCATCGCAGTCTTTAACACTGGTAGCATGCCGCGACAGCGTGGACGTGAACCCTATGTGCAGTTGACGGACTTTGAGCGAGGGCGTATAGTGGGCATGCGGGAGGCCGGGTGGACGTACCGCCGAATTGCTCAACACGTGGGGCGTGAGGTCTCCACAGTACATCGATGTTGTCGCCAGTGGTCGGCGGAAGGTGCACGTGCTCGTCGACCTGGGACCGGACCGCAGCGACGCACGGATGCACGCCAAGACCGTAGGATCCTACGCAGTGCCGTAGGGGACCGCACCGCCACTTCCCAGCAAATTAGGGACACTGTTGCTCCTGGGGTATCGGCGAGGACCATTCGCAACCGTCTCCATGAAGCTGGGCTACGGTCCCGCACACCGTTAGGCCGTCTTCCGCTCACGCCCCAACATCGTGCAGCCCGCCTCCAGTGGTGTCGCGACAGGCGTGAATGGAGGGACGAATGGAGACGTGTCGTCTTCAGCGATGAGAGTCGCTTCTGCCTTGGTGCCAATGATGGTCGTATGCGTGTTTGGCGCCGTGCAGGTGAGCGCCACAATCAGGACTGCATACGACCGAGGCACACAGGGCCAACACCCGGCATCATGGTGTGGGGAGCGATCTCCTACACTGGCCGTACACCACTGGTGATCGTCGAGGGGACACTGAATAGTGCACGGTACATCCAAACCGTCATCGAACCCATCGTTCTACCATTCCTAGACCGGCAAGGGAAGTTGCTGTTCCAACAGGACAATGCACGTCCGCATGTATCCCGTGCCACCCAACGTGCTCTAGAAGGTGTAAGTCAACTACCCTGGCCAGCAAGATCTCCGGATCTGTCCCCCATTGAGCATGTTTGGAACTGGATGAAGCGTCGTCTCACGCGGTCTGCACGTCCAGCACGAACGCTGGTCCAACTGAGGCGCCAGGTGGAAATGGCATGGCAAGCCGTTCCACAGGACTACATCCAGCATCTCTACGATCGTCTCCATGGGAGAATAGCAGCCTGCATTGCTGCGAAAGGTGGATATACACCGTACTAGTGCCGACCTTGTGCATGCTCTGTTGCCTGTGTCTATGTGCCTGTGGTTCTGTCAGTGTGATCATGTGATGTATCTGACCCCAGGAATGTGTCAATAAAGTTTCCCCTTCCTGGGACAATGAATTCACGGTGTTCTTATTTCAATTTCCAGGAGTGTAGATACAGATACTACAGTCCGAAGCAGATCCGCATCCATTCACATCTATCAGCCCAATGTTCTGTACCATACAACAGACAAAAAATACGAACTATAAAAGCTCCACTAACTTCATCTGATATAGAACTCACCTAGATGCCATTGCTGACGTGATAACGCATAGCTGCGATGTGAGTCCAGCGCAGAGAGAAAATTGTTGCTATGCTTCCCAGAACAGCATTTCTCCTAGCATTCTTAACGCCCCCCCCCCCCCCCCCGCGCCTGTCATTGAATTTACCTGTCAGACTGCTGGTGCTGCCGGTGCGGGACGATCCTATTGAATACGCAGCTTTTTATCCACTGCAGAGGCCAGTCTAAGGTTTCATCACCTGCACTGTAGGAGGATGATCGTATCTCGCGGACTATACGGTAAATAGCATGAGACGCTCCCTGTGGCCCTATCTTGTTTTTTGAAAGATTATTTTTTTCTGCTCTAACACGCTTTGTATACTGCCATACATTTTGTTTTTCTGCCACGACTTTGAGGTCTGTGTCAGGTTCTAAACTGAAATTAAGATGTTCTGATCCATGGCCTCTCGCAGAAAACTAGACGTCGCACAATGTAAATCATATTGTTACTATGGCTACTATAACACGCCACAAACACTGGATGATTTTAAATAAAAGAGAGTTACAACATAAGCAAATTGGGGGAGTTTTGCGGCGTTGTGGATGGTTTCCAAACTACAGTCCGAAAGTGATTCACAAGCTCTACACTTAAACTCATCTGTCATAGTCATGGAATAGCTGATGACTCTACATTCCGTTTCGACTGATTCATCATACTGCAGTCATGTACGCGATCACTGTTCCGGTGCTATCCACTACAGAAGGTGTTGTCCATCCACAAAAACACTTTCTCCAACTCAAACAAGCGATGTCAGTCAATCACCTAGTGGTAAACAACAGCGTGCCAGTGGACCCATGGGATGGAAAAGACGCCATCGATGTACTCTAATAATAAGCATCACAGTTGATGGTGCGAACAATTTTAGCAATTTTGCAGTAATTTCAACACCGACCAATGATGCGACAGCATGTTTCCCAATTTTAGTATCATATCTAAACCACCCCTTCTCCACTTTGCAAGTATCATTGCGAGCGTGGATAGATGACTGTGAAGTACGTCCATTCATTGTCAATTCTCGAGCACATACACCGTCAAAGTATATCTGACAGTGCTCTACATATTAGTAACATCTCGAGCATAGTGTTTTATTTACGATCTATCCCTCTGCATATGGGAATCACAGAGCATTCTCGCTGTCTTAAAGTAAAATTAGAGAGTGAAAGACCCTCCCCACACTGTCATTGACCAACCCTCCCTGCAGCACCGTTACCGATTTAATCTGCAACCGACCAGAAGTAGGCCGCTACACTCCAAGTCTCACGAATGAGTGGAGCTAGTCGAGTCCTCACCCATCCAGGTACACAAGATTTATCGAGATGTGCCCATGTCGAAGAGGTTAGCACCCCTTATGGGTGTATAGTGAAAGATTTGAAAGTGTCATGATGTAATAGCAGACGGTTAAGAACAGCAAGAAATAAACGATTTTTATGCACAATGGAGCTCCAGACGGGTGGAGTTCCATTCTGTTCAGATGCTCTTCCAAGTTCTTTGCTGTCTCTGACAGAATTACAATGTCATCGGCAAACCTAAAAAGTTTTTATTTCTTCTCCTTGGATTTTCATTTCTACACCAATTTTTTTTTGTTTCCTTTACTGCTTGCTCAATATACAGATTCGATAACATCAGGGAGAGGCTACAACCCTGTCTCACTCCCTTCCCAACCACTGCTTCCCTTTCATGCCCCTCCAGTCTTATAACTGCCATCTGCTTTCTGTATAAATTGTAAACAGCCTTTCGCTCCCTGTATTTTACCCCTGCCACCAGCAGAATTTGAAAGAGAGTATTCCAGTTAACATTGTCAAATGCTAGAAACGTACACTCCTGGAAATTGAAATAAGAACACCGTGAATTCATTGTCCCAGGAAGGGGAAACTTTATTGACACATTCCTGGGGTCAGATACATCACATGATCACACTGACAGAACCACAGGCACATAGACACAGGCAACAGAGCATGCACAAGGTCGGCACTAGTACAGTGTATATCCACCTTTCGCAGCAATGCAGGCTGCTATTCTCCCATGGAGACGATCGTAGAGATGCTGGATGTAGTCCTGTGGAACGGCTTGCCATGCCATTTCCACCTGGCGCCTCAGTTGGACCAGCGTTCGTGCTGGACGTGCAGACCGCGTGAGACGACGCTTCATCCAGTCCCAAACATGCTCAATGGGGGACAGATCCGGAGATCTTGCTGGCCAGGGTAGTTGACTTACACCTTCTAGAGCACGTTGGGTGGCACGGGATACATGCGGACGTGCATTGTCCTGTTGGAACAGCAAGTTCCCTTGCCGGTCTAGGAATGGTAGAACGATGGGTTCGATGACGGTTAGGATGTACCGTGCACTATTTAGTGTCCCCTCGACGATCACCAGTGGTGTACGGCCAGTGTAGGAGATCGCTCCCCACACCATGATGCCGGGTGTTGGCCCTGTGTGCCTCGGTCGTATGCAGTCCTGATTGTGGCGCTCACCTGCACGGCGCCAAACACGCATACGACCATCATTGGTACCAAGGCAGAAGCGACTCTCATCGCTGAAGACGACACGTCTCCATTCGTCCCTCCATTCACGCCTGTCGCGACACCACTGGAGGCGGGCTGCACGATGTTGGGGCGTGAGCGGAAGACGGCCTAACGGTGTGCGGGACCGTAGCCCAGCTTCGTGGAGACGGTTGCGAATGGTCCTCGCCGATACCCCAGGAGCAACAGTGTCCCTAATTTGCTGGGAAGTGGCGGTGCGGTCCCCTACGGCACTGCGTAGGATCCTACGGTCTTGGCGTGCATCCGTGCGTCGCTGCGGTCCGGTCCCAGGTCGACGGGCACGTGCACCTTCCGCCGACCACTGGCGACAACATCGATGTACTGTGGAGACCTCACGCCCCACGTGTTGAGCAATTCGGCGGTACGTCCACCCGGCCTCCCGCATGCCCACTATACGCCCTCGCTCAAAGTCCGTCAACTGCACATACGGTTCACGTCCACGCTGTCGCGGCATGCTACCAGTGTTAAAGACTGCGATGGAGCTCCGTATGCCACGGCAAACTGGCTGACACTGACGGCGGCGGTGCACAAATGCTGCGCAGGTAGCGCCATTCGACGGCCAACACCGCGGTTCCTGGTGTGTCCGCTGTGCCGTGCGTGTGATCATTGCTTGTACAGCCCTCTCGCAGTGTCCGGAGCAAGTATGGTGGGTCTGACACACCGGTGTCAATGTGTTCTTTTTTCCATTTCCAGGAGTGTAGATTTACCCTTCCTTAATCTATTTTCTAAGATAAGTCATAGGGTCGGTATTGCCTCATGTGTTCCAACATTTCTACAGAATCCAAACTGATCTTCCCCGAGGTCGGCTTCAACCAGTTTTTCCATTCGTCTGTAGTGAATTCGTGTTAGTATTTTGCAGCACTGGCTTATTAAACTGATAGTTCGTTAAATTTCACATCTGCCAACACCTGCTTTCTTTGGGATTGGAATTATTATATTCTTCTTGAAGTCTGAGGGTATTTCGCCTGTCTCATACATCTTGCTCACCAGATGGTAGATTTTTGTTAGGCCTGGCTCTCCCAAGGCTGTCAGTAGTTCTATTGGAATGTTGTCTACTCCCAGGGCCTTGTTTCGACTTAGGTCTTTCAGTGCTCTGTCAAACTCTTCACGCAGTATTATATCCCCTGTTTCATCTTCGTCTACATTGTCTTCCATTTCTATAATATTGTCCTCAAGAACATCGTCCTTGTATAGACCTTCTATATACTCTTTCCCCCTTTCTGCTTGCCCTTGTTTGCTTAGAACTGTGTTTCCATCTCAGCTCTTTATATTCATGTAAGTGGTTCTCTTTTCTCCAAAGGTCTCTTTAATTTTCCTGTAGGCAGTATCTATCTTACTCCTAGTGATATGTGCCTCTACATCCTTACATTTGTCCTCTAGCCATCCCTGCTTTGCCATTTTTCACTTCCTGTCGATCTCATTTTTGAGACGTTTGTATTCCTTTTTGCCTGCTTCATTTACTGCATTTTTATATTTTCTCCTTTTATCAATTAAATTCAGTATCTCTTCTGTTACCCAAGGATTTCTACTAGCCCTCGTCTTTTTACCTACTTGATCCTCTGCTACCTTCACTATTTCGTCTCTCAAAGCTACCCATTCTTCTTCTACAGCATTTCTTTCCCCCATTCGTGTCAATCGTTCCCTAATGCTCTCCCTGAAGCTCTCTACAACCTCTGGTTGTTTCAGTTTATCCAGGTCCCATCTCCTCAATTTCCCACTTTTTTGCAGTTTCTTCAGTTTTAATCTACAGATCATAACCATTAGATCGTGATCAGAGTCCACATCTGCCCCTGGAAATGTCTTACAATTTAAAACCTGGTTCCTAAATCTCTGTCTTACAATTATATAACCTATCTGACACCTTCCAGTATCTCCAGGCTTCTTCCATGTATACAACCATCTTTTATGATTCTTGAACCAAGTGTTAGTTATGATTAAGTTGTGCTCTGTGCAAAATTCTACCAGGCGACTTCCTCTTTCATTTCTCCCCCCCCCCCCAATCCATATTCACCTACTACATTTCCTTCTCTCCCTTTTCCTACTATCGAATTCCAGTCACCCATGACTATTAAATTTTCGTCTCCCTTCACTATCTGAATAATTTCTTTTATCTCATCATACATTTCATCAATCTCTTCGTCATCTGCGGAGCTAGTTGGCATATAAACTTGTACTACTGTGGTAGGCGTGGGCTTAGTATCTATCTTGGCCACAATAATGCGTTCACTATGCAGTTTGTAGTAGCTTACCCGCATTCCTATTTTCCTATTCATTATTAAACCTACTCCCGCACTACCCCTATTTAATTTTGTATTTATAACCATGTATTCACCTGACCAGAAGTCTTGTTCCTCCTGCCACCGAACTTCACTAATTCCCACAACATTTAACTTTAACCTATCCATTTCCCTTTTTAAATTTTCCAGCCTACATGCCCAATTAAGTGATCTGACATTCCACGCTCTGATCCGTAGAACGCCAGTTTTCTTTCTCCTGATAACGTCCTCCTGAGTAGTACCCACGCGGAGATCCAAATGAGGGACTATTTTACCTCCGGAATATTTTACCCAAGAGGACGCCATCATCATTTAACCATACTGTAAAGCTGCATACCCTCAGGAAAAATTACGGCTGTAGTTTCCCCTTGCTTTCAGCCGTTTGCAGTACCAGCACAGCAAGACCGTTTTGGTTGTTGTTACAAGGCCAGATCAGTCAATCATCCAGACTGTTGCCCCTGCAACTATTGAAAAGGCTGAGCCCCTCTTCAGGAACCATACGTTTGTCTGGCCTCTCGACAGATACCCCTCCATTGTGGTTGCACCTACGGTACGGCTATCTGTATCGCTGAGGCACGCAAGCCTCCCCACCAACGGCCAGGTCCATGGTTCATGGGGGGGGGGGGGGGTTAGAAACTGTAAAAACTGAGTCTTACTGTGATTTAGCGTTAGTTTATTTTCTACAAGCCATGAACTTATAAACATGAACTGCACTATTTGAAACTGAGCCAATGTTGTACATATCTTTTCTTACCAAGCTAGTCTCATCAGCAATCAGAAATATTTTAGTTACCCGTAATACTAGAGGGCATATCATTTATATAATATATACTTAAAAATCCTACACACCGAAAAACTCTGTCGCTAACACCACGCATTGGTCTCCAGTGAATCGAATTACATCAGTGTGCTATGCGTTACGTCGTGACATGACGTCAGCTGCAGAAGACGCTACAGTTGCATAGGCTACTCTCATATGATTTATATTCAGTCCCTAAAAAATTACGTGTATTTACTACAACTCAAAACCAAAAAGTGCTGCAGTCCCTATTCCAAAAATTAATTAAGCTGACCATTTGCAAGAAGACTGTCCTCTAAGCAGATCACTGTAACAGTAATAAATCAGTTTACTATTCAGGCCTCTAACGAAGGAGAGAAGCGTCTTACTTTCATATAAAACATAGTAAAACAGTTTTATATACAGTAACCAAAAATTACATTTAATTATAATAGTCTAAAGCCACAACATGCAGCATTATGCTGAAAGACTTAAATGTAGAATCAAACAACCAGCATGAACAAGCCATTTACATAGTTTTGCCTACTGTGCTCCAATGAGCAAAAATTACGTTTCTTTTTGTTACAAAATAAATCCATAGCGCAACTAGTGCGACAACACATCTAATGTTGAAACGACAAGCCTTTTACAACTGATGTCTGGACTCTGCAACTCACTCCAACTGCCATCTGGTGGCAGCTTCCTAACTGGGCAGGTCAGGCTGTCTACAGCTCTAAGACTGTCCAGTATATTCTGCTCCCTGTCGGGAGACCTTGCAACCTACGTGCAGAAGTGGATCTCCCAGGTCCTTTGTGCGCGCAGGTAAGATGAGCGGCTGTAACGGCCGGGCGAGCAGGTAGCTTCGTAGAGGTGGGCCAAACGGTTATTCTGGAGTAACCGTTATCACCGTTCCAGTTATTCTTTGATAACCGTTATCATTAACGGTTATTAATAACTGCCAAGTTATTTTTCGCTAGCGAATACCGATAACTCCGACAGTTAAATAACGACATAGTTGGAATCCATCAGTTTAGTTATCAGTATAACTGCGAGTAGTGTGAAATAGCAGGAATGTCGTATGAATCGTGTCATAACCGCAGTTTATTAACTCCGGGTACATTTTAGTTGATGTTAGAACGATTATTAGTGTTTCAGATTATATGTTTGTAGGTTATCGGTCGCTATTAGAAATATTATCTGCGACAGAAAGTACGCGGAACTTCGCCAAAGCACTGTTTAAGTAAAATGTTAACAACGTGCGTTTTTAAGTATGAAGTAATATGTAAACTGAGTACTGTAGGTTAAATTCGAAGCTTAATTTCTTGTGCTGCTCACATAATAGAATAAAGTGTACAGCCTTGTAATACAACAAAAGATATGCGTAATGTGACAGATTCGTTTACTCTTGTGGTGTAAAAGCTAGTCCTATTGGGGAAAGTGTGAGTACGCTAATCCAAGTTTTATGTCAGATTTGGAAACTGCTCGATTTCTCCAGCTACAGCATGTTTATAACATATGAAGACATGCAGATAGAAAAGGTTGACAGTGTTACATTTCTGGGACTACAACTCGATAATAAATTCAGTTGGGAAGGGCATACCACATTTTTTAATTCTATTATTTCATAAGGGAGCATAGTCTGTGGTAACTTATCAAACGTAGCAAAAGTTTTTCGCATGTAAAAGCGTGTAATAAAAATCGTTTGTGATATCAATTCAAGAACATCATGTAGGAACCTGTTCAAGGAACTTTGTATTCTAACTACTGCTTCCCAGTATATTTATTCCTTAATGAAATTTGTTACAAGTATTTCCAACCAATAGCTTAATACATAATATCAGTACTAGAAATGGGAACAGCAATCTACGTAAAGACCTAAAATCACTTACCTTGGCCCAAAAGGGGTCCAATATTCAGGAACATGCATTTTCAATAAACTGCCAGCAAGTCAGCAACCATTAAAAACTTGGTTTCAGATAAAGCACGGTTTACAGTGTGTTTGAAAGACTATTTGATACAGAAGTGTGATTCCACCCGTCATCAATATGCCGGAAATAGCTATTTTAAGTGTGTCTATGACGTTACTACATACACATGGCAACAAACACGAAGATACATATAAATAATACAATAACATTTCCCACCAAAAATACAATCAAACCAACGGGACAACTGCGGGAAGTTGGGGGTTTTAGAGTGAGGACAATCTAGTAAAAAAAACACACCATGATCCCAAAACACAAAAATGAAGAACAAAAAAAAAAATACAGCATTCTGCTATACCAACAAAAATCTGCAGGAATCGGACACTTCCCTTGAACAATATAGATCAACCATAGGTGACCATACCAAAACACCAATACCCACAACTAAAAGTACGAAAATTGGAATCGGACATTTCCCTTGACCTACATAGGTCAACCTCAGATGACGATACTAAAACATCAGTACATACAACTATGAAAATGGGAATCAGTCATTTCCGGTGACCTATATACGTCCACCACAGTTACTGATGCCAAAAAAGCAACACCTACAACTGCGAAAAATAAAACCACAATCCCAAAAGTCCACAAATCAATCATCCCTACATAAATTAAATCACATTCAATACTTCATAAATACACAAAACATCACAGCTAGAAAAAAAAATAATAATTACCACCAGCAAATTCCGGCACTGCAACCTAGATCGACACACACAAAAACCAACTCATAAACACTGTGCCGTAATGACATTCACGCACCACAACACCTTTACGTCGAAGCAGACGTGTGGAATCAGACGCTTCCATTGACCGCTCCTTCCACTCTGTAGATGAACATCGTAACAGAGACTGATAGACCAACTTAGGTAAAAATTCTGCTATATTTCAGTTTTGACAGCACTTGGTTGCAACAGTCAAGATCGGGTATTCTGTGTATGATAAATTTATTGAAAGTGCGTATCTGTGTTTTATTCTGACAATGTATCAATTCTGTAAATATTAGCAGTTACTGTGATATATTCACATATTTTGACAATCTCCTGACAAATGATGAGGATAATAATTATAATATTCCACTGTATTATGTTATAAGTTCTGACATGTTATTTGTCATTCGCAACGGCCAGCAGCTATTTCCGAAGAAGTACGTAAATATTTGTTCGCTCTAGTAGCTATCGTCTCTGTAACATCACCGGGGTCTAAGACTGGAGTCACTGTATCAGGAACACAGACACACTGTTATTCCGTTACCAACTTCCAGGTTACTCGTAATGGTAGTCCGATAACTGCCAGAGAGCGAGAACTGTGAGCCAATAACGATAACTGCCAGAGGAAAATACCTATCTCTGACAGTTACTTCCATAGTCGCTCGAATTCCTTATGGTACCTCTCTTTATACAACCCGTCCAAGCTAAATTGACATATGAGGCGGTGGCTTAAGGGAACGACCGTACTTGTTAATGCCTATACTGCAGCTCCTATCAGCCAACGCTCGGACATTAATCTTATTTAATTGTTTGTGCTAAAAGTAACGAAGGCGCACGATATAGTACACAGTTCTTATCAACAGATGGCGCGCAGTCTCACAGTTATTCCCATGGCCTATAGAACGTCTTCCAAATGGTCTATCCTCTCCTAAGTTCCTAGCCAGTTCTCCGATGAGTTGACGAGAAAGCGTAGTACGATCTTCGGTCAACAGATGGCGCGAGGCACTGTTGACATTAGACAGTTATTGAAATAACTGCCTGTATCAGAGGAACGGTTATCGCAGTAACCGTTAGTTTTCAGTAACCGGCTATTTCTATCAGTTACGTTATTTTTTGCCACCTCTATAGCTTCGAGACCCGGTCTCTCAGCTAAGCCAGGAGCCACAGTTGGCATGCTGCCTGTGTAAATCGTACATTGCAAAGTTTATTAGAATAAACAAACACTTATACCAGACAAATTGTTCTGTCCAACTACTGTGGGTGGAAATAAGGGGAGGACACTGAGTCCTCTTGCACTATACAGTCAAACTCCAATGTACCAGCACGGGAGGAGGAGCCTGTGCGTACAACTGATTTACATAGTTTTACTTACCGTACTCTAATGAGCAAATTACACTTTTTAAAAAGTTTTTAAGTAGATCATAAAAATAATAAATCCTTTCTTTTTACAGATTAAGCTTCTTTTTATACAACTTATCTTAAAACCTCACTCCCATATTAAAACGTAATTAAGTTAAAATAAAACCGACGATTGGAAAAAAAACATACAAATCAGCAAAAATTTCATTATTTAAAAATCTTTAAAACACATAATAAAAATACAATTAATAAAATATGCTGGGCTGTTATGCCGTGGTCGAAGCGATTTCACTTTAAAACCCGACGTTTCGTCCTCATCTGTAGAGGACATTTTCAAGGGGGATCGTAGTTTTATTGCTATATTACAGTAGACTACGCTCTGTAGTCAAACTACTATACGTTTCACTTACATAAAATATAGTACCTAATGAAACGAGAGTTACCCACGGAAAATCATGGTTCAAATGGCTCTGAGCACTATGGGACTTAACATCTGAGGTCATCAGTCCCCTAGAACTTAGAACTACTTAAACCTAACTAACCTAAGGACATCACACACATCCATGCCCGAGGCAGGATTCGAACCTGCGACCGTAGCAGTCGCGCGGTTCCAAACTGAAGCGCTTCGAACCGCACGGCCATACTGGCCGGCACGGAAAATCATCTCAACAGCTAATTCTAATTTAATACAGTTCTCTAATGCCTGAGGTAAGAGGTTTTGCAGTTACAACTTATAAAGCACAGTTACATTCATTCTTCCAAAGAGAAAACACTTTTACAATTTAATTACAACATCATCGAAAACCATAGGGTGCGCGAACACGTACAAAGACCAAAATAACTACCAGCTTATGATAATCCGATCGCCATGTAAACTGCCGACAAGCAAAACCATCTGATATTTGGAATGATTATAATTTCTTACGTTACGAAAAAAACGCTGATGGGCAAAAACTAGTGAAATGAGCAAAGTTGCATTACTTAATGTCAATTGCAATTTTCCTTGTAGGATGGTTTGAAAATGGCCAGAGATGTCCGAAACTAGTCACCGTGAAGAAATTAAAAAAAGATACTTCTCACTCCAATTTATGATGGAGCTACAACCACGTATTTGAGGTTTTTTTTCTTGGTAGTAATAATGATTTTTATTGAAGAAATAACAATTTTATTATATAAGTAATTCTGCACTCTGAAACTGTAATTTGCAACGTAAAATTAGTTTTTTCTCTCATTAACGTTTTGAAAGCTAAAACTGGTTTTCTGAATTTATTTAGGCCTTTTTAGCTATGTGACTATTATGCCCTAGCCCGTAGAACACAATACCAAGTGGATACTTTTAGGATTGTATATTATTTAGGTACTTTCCTTTTGCAAAACGAGAATGAAAAAAATCTATTGGGTCCGAAGATAGGGTGATGCCCTGGGTTTTTGGAGTTTCTAGATTGATTGCCAACCTTTCGCTACGTGGGTGAAAAAGGACATTATTAAACAGTTTTGTAAGAAGACGAGTCCTGTTAGTTATTTCTACTTCCAGCATGGGGGAAGGACTGTAGCAGCAAAGAAACTGTTAATACTAATTTTATAGAAATAAAGTTCCAACAAACATATTGAGGAGCTGAGACTGTTAGTGGTACAAAAAACATTTACAAGAAAATGATGTTAGCGCACATTTGTTAAGCTCAAGTATGGATCTCTTTTAGAGTATAAGAAGTACAGGCGATTTTCTACGTAGTTCTGCAATCTGTGATGATAAAGTTTAGGCTCTAAGCCAATACCTGACTGCATTTGGAATACAACGAGTACAAGTGAAATAGTGAATGAAAGGAGAACTGTTGCTCTCTGCAGAGCAATAGCCTAATGCTTAGGATTTTAACATTACTTGTAATTGTGTTTAATATGTATTTAAACAGGCCCTGTTTTAAAGTAGTGGATGTACATCTTGAGGCAAAATCAGCATATTGATACATCTAATTCACACGTTCATTGAACCTGGTCATACGTTCCTAACCCACAACTACTTCTCATTTGAAGGGAGGGTACATAAACAAATCCACAGCACAGCTATAGGCACCCACATGGCACACGTGTATGTCAACCTCTTCATGGACCATCTAGAGGAGGCCTTCCTAGCCTCTGAAAACACCAAACTCCTAGTCTTGTTCAGGTTCATTGATGATATATTCATGATTTGGACCCAGGGCCAAGACACTTTATCTTCGTTCCTTCCTACCTCAACACCTTCTCTCTCATCTGTTTCATGTAGTCCTCCTCAACCCAGAGTGCCACCTTCCTAGACGTTGACCTCCTCTCTGATGGCTCCATCTGCATCTCTGTCCATATTAAACCAACCAACCAGCCAACCAACAACAGTACCCGCATTTTGATAGCTTCACACTAAAATATCCCTCCCATTTAGGCTGGCTACCTGGGGACAGCATATCTGCAGTGACAAAAACTCCGTAGCTCTGTAAGCTGAGGGTTTCACCAAGGCCTTCACAGACAGGCACTATCCCCCAGACCCAGTCTGCAAACAGTTACCTCATGCCATTTCCCCTCACAACCCCAGTCCTCCCACCACCCCCAATAACCAGCCACAAAGTAGTGTCCCCTTCATCACCCAGTACCACCCTGGACTGGAACAACTGAACCACATCCTTTGCCAGGGCTTTGTTTGCCTATCATCGTGTCCTGAAATGAGGGGCATCCTACCCGAGATACTTCCCACCCCTCCTAAAGTGGTGTTCCATCATGAACTCAACCCCCACACAGTACTAGTCCACCCGTATCCCATCCCAATCCGAACCCCTTTCCACAAGGATCATATTCCTGTAGAGGACTCAGGTGTAAAACCTGCCCAATCCGCCCACCCAGCACCTCCTATTCCAGTTCTGTCACAGGTTTATCCTAACCCGTCAGGGGCCAGGATATGTGTGAAAACAGCCATGTCCTTTACCAGCTCTGCTGTAATCATTGCAGAGTGTTTTATATTGGTATAACTGCCAACCAGCTGTCCACAAGGATGAATGGCCACTGCCAAACTGTCACCAAGAGTAAAGTAGACCACCTGTGGCACAACATGCACATGTACATAACACACTTGATTTCAATGGCTACTTCACTACCAGAGCCATCTGGATCCTTCCCTCCATCACCATCGTTTCTGAACAGAGCAGATGGGAGTTATCCTTACAACACATTGTCTGCTCCCATGATTACCCCTGCTTCAACCTATTGTAACATACTGTCCTCATACCCCCACCCAACAATTTCCACCTGTTCTGTACTATCATCTTCTCCCCATTCTCATCTCCCACTCTTTTTATTTGCAGCCCTCCACTGATGCATCTGCCTGTCTTTCCCTGCTCCTCTCATTTTTTGTTCCTTTTTTACACACCTCCTGCCCCACAACCTCCTGATGCTGCACCTGTTGGCAAGCTACACATTCCACAAGACAGTGTTCTTCTCTCTCCCCACCCGCACACTACTGTCCTTTCCCCTTCACCTTCCCCTTCCCCATCCCCTCCAGATTGCTGCTTGCGTCCCACGTAAGTTGCATTCCGGCCCAGGACACTGGAGTGAGGTGTACTTGCTTTTGTGTGTGTGTGTGTGTGTGTGTGTGTGTGTGTGTGTATATGTATGTGGGTGGGTGGGTGTGTCTTTACTGAAGGCTGTGGCTGAAAGCTATACATGAGTGTCTTTTAATCATGCCTGCCTGCAACTTGACATGTCTTCTTTACAGTAAGAAGTAATCTATATTTTCCTACATTTTTGATACCACTACCTGGAGTTTCCATTGTTTGATTTATTTATCATGAAGAATTGTTTCACCATGATTATCTAAAACTTCACCAATGCAATAATTCTGAAGCAGTACATTTGCTAACATACACTGATCAGCCAGAACATTATAAACTGACTATCAATATAAGCCAGTCCATGCAATAACAGCGCAACCTGGAGAGGAATGACTGCTAGTCAGACACACGCACAGTGCATGTAGTATCAGTGAGCACACTGTTCGTGAGTAGAATAGAGGAGGTGCGTGACCTACCTGAGTTCGACCGAGGGCAGATTGTGATGACCTGGAGGATCGGCATGAGCATTTCTGAAACTGCATGACTTGTCGGGTGTTCGAGGAGTGTGTGGTGAGTGTCTTCAGCACGTGGAGAAACCAAGGTGAAACCTCATCCAGACGTCATGGGGTTGGGTGACCACATTTCATTACAGATGTCGGACATCGTAAGCTAGTCAGATTAGTAAAACAGGACAGGCGACGAACTGTGGGGGAACTAACATCAGACTTTAATGTCGGGCAGAGTACAAGTGTGTTTGAACACAAAATGCACAGAACATTCCCAACAATGGACCTGTGTAGCTGACAACTCGTCCATGTGCCAGTGTTAAAATCACAACATATGGAACTGGGACTGAAATAGGCACGTAACTATCAATGCTGTATGTTGATGCAGTGGCAGAGTGTTGCATAGTCTGATTAATCCTGATACCTTCTTCATCATGTCAATGGGAAGGCGTGGATCCATCGTCTTCCAGGGGAACAGTTTCTTGACACCTGCGCTGTAGGATGGGGACAAGCTTGTAGCCACTCCATTATGCTCTGGGGAACATTCACGTGAGCATCCATGGCTCCAGTAGAGCTCGTCCATGGCATCATGGTGGCCAAGAGGTAATGTACACTGGTTCCAGACAACGTGCACCCTGTCATGACGATCATGTTTCCCAGTGGCAGTGGCATTTTTCAGCAAGATAATGGACCGTGTCTCAAGTCCAGAAGTGTGATGGAGTGGTTTGAGGAACACAGTGACGAGTTCCAATTGAAGTGCTGGCCTCACCAACTTGCCAGATCTGAACACATCTGGGATGTGTTGAGATCAGAGCTCATCGTCCCCCCTCCCCAGTATTTACAGGAATTAGGTGACGTGTGTGTGCAGATGTGGTGCCAACTCCCTACAGCTACTTAGCGACCTACTAAGGCCTAATTACTTCCATATCATGACATGTTGCCCCTGTTATCTGTGCCAGAGGTGGACATACCAGCTATTAGGTAGGTGGTCATAATATTCTGGCTGTATGCGGACCTTTAACACTGAAATTTAACCCACTTTTCAGTAATGTAGCTTTTTAGTACTATCTTACGTATTAGAGGCTCATTTTGTGGGGGATGTCTTCCTTATTAAGGACTACATGTTCATTTTAAAGAAGACAGTGCTTAGCGAGTTAAGACACTTTCAGTTCCATTTGTTTTATTATCTGCACATGAACTGAAGCGTTTAACCCTGGTAATTTACAATTTTCAAGTGCAACAGCTTTTGCATGTTTTTCGCACTTGATGTGCTTTTCTAGTTTTTCAGTGTTTTCAGTAGCTTTTCTAAATTTAGTAAAAATACAGAAATGAACACTCCCCCTGTTTCTTCTAGAACTTCCATATCATTTTTAAATGTATTTCACACAGTGTGCAAAATGTCCAACCTTGATCGCAGTCATAATACAACTCCTGTACCTCACCCCATTTTTCCTGGGACTTAGTTTAGGCTTCAATACTTTGTTTAGGGTGACAATTTAAAGATGGGTCAAAATTTCAGAAATAGTTTATTTTGCTGTCACATGCTTTCAATGGACTCATGCTATGTCTTGCACAATACGCTGTCTTTTATTACAAAAGAAAACAAATAAAGTCCGTTGTTTTGACATAACCACATGACTCGTCCATAGTAAGTATTTGACTACCTCAGTGGATAGTGAGCATAAGTGGCGCCCAGGACACAGTACTTCATTGCCCCCCCCCCCCTCTCCTTGGAGCCTGTGGTACGACACAAAACTTGATTGGTGCTGCTCCCCTCTTCGGCACCCAGGGTATGACACTACACTTTATTGGCGACCCCCCTGCCATAAATACATATGGTTATATAAAATACAGAATTTAATAATAATATATTTTACTCCTGCAAGTGGCGCCTGGGGCATTATAGACCCCTTTGTCTTCCCTCGCTGCACCACTGGACTGGCTGACTTTTAAAATAGCTCGATACAAGAAGTTGAGATCTATTAAAACTATGGAAGCTTATTATCATCGTAGCGTGTAGCAGGCAGCAGTCTTTGTATTTGACAGATCCTTTTTACATGTGTCAGTATGTGAGAGTTATCACAACTTGCCCATGGTTGATTTCAAAATGTGTAAACAGCAGTTGCATGCATAGATGAAATTTGTCGAAACAATGTAAGCTTATTAGTTATTACATTACATCATACATCAGCCCAGACGATAACTTAAATTTGTATATTATTTTAACTTTTAACCTCATTTACAAACAGATACGAAGTTAGTCACTCTTTAGAGTGGTTTGGCCACAGTGGAAGTGTCTGCGTTAATTAACCACAGTTACATGTAGTGGTGCAGTGTTGTCATTCACTTTCACCAACTTGGCATGCGTCGCTGCAGTGTTGTTCTCCTTCAACTGCATTAAACGAATTACTGCATGGTACTTCAGTTATCTATGGGATGCGCCATTTTCTTTTGGCTCCCTCAGTGGCATACTAGGAGACTGTGGCCTGTGTTTCAGGGCTGCAGATAGGAGGGGCTTTTAATAAGTAAGGCAACGCATTTTTTTCTGCCACTTCAGGTTGAAACAATGCGAAACTTGTTGTAGGACATCGTAGAATTTTCCCACTTCAGATCCTATAATTTCATGAAGTTCTGATAGGTGGCAGCACTAGATGTAGCCTTCAGAATACCTTCTGTAAAGGAGGTGCATTACAAGTGGAGAGCTGTCGTTGAGGTTCTTTTGTCAGACAATCATAGAATCGCAGATATTCATAGACGCTTGTAGAATGTCTGCGGAGACCTGACAGTGAACAAAAGCACGTTCAGTCTTTGGGTGAGGCGTCTTTCATCATCGCAACAAGGTCGAGGACCTGACCAGTCTCCTGTGTACTGGCCGGCCACACACAGCTGTGAGTCCTGCATTGTTGGAACTTAAGGAAGGAAAAAATAAGATTGGGTTTAACGCCTCGTCGACATTGAGGTTATTAGAGACGAAGCACAAGCTCGAGTTCAGCCAAGGATGGAAAAGGTAATCGACCATGCCCTTTGAAAGTACCATCCCAGCATAATGTTGGAATGTGCAGATACTCTCATTCGAAGTGATCAACAGATGACAATCAAACGCATCGCTGCTCAACTGGACGTCTCTGTTGGTAGTGCTTACGTACTCGTCCACCTATTGGGGCACTAAAAGGAGTGTGCTTGCTGGGTTCCTCCCCACCTGACAGAAGACCATGAAGATCAGCGAAGGACCATCTATGTGGAACTGCTTGCACCTTACGAGGCTGATCGATGGGATGTTCATTGATGCAGCAAGACGTTGGCTCCGACGTGGACCAATGGAGAGGCACCATGGGGGCATGCAGGCTTTCCGAGTAAGGTGGCGCATGGCCGTCTCATTGAACGGAGATTATGTTGAAAAATAGGTTTTTGAGGCAACAGAGTGGTAAATAATATGGTGTTCTGGAATCCTGAATAAAACGAACCTGCATTCAGAAAAAAGTGTTGCATTGGTTATTAGTTGTATTAGTGATTCTCAAATAAAAGACGTCATATGAATAAATGTCCTGTTGTCAACAGTTTCCAAGAAAACTAATGATAACAATGAGGACCAGGACAAATGCAAGTGATAATAAATGGAATACTGTGATATAATGTTTTGTTTAGTTGTGTATATTTTCCTCACAAAAGATGTTCAAAAAGTCCACCATCAACTGCACTGCATTTGCGGCTCTAGTAGACAGCAGCTGTATTGATGATCTGACTCGTTCACACGGTCCTTTACTTGAGCACAAACAAATAAAATGCAAGTGAGATGTACCGATTAGTGAGGAATGTCTTGGCTGTTGTTTCCGCCAAAGTGTCTGTAATTGCACTAGCATCAGCTCAAGTGGTGTACAAGACAATTGCTATGAAGACATATTGGAACCCTACTGCTGGAAGCAGTGAGCCCACGAAGTCAATGAGTATGTAGGAAAATAGTGTGATTTCAGAAAAACTACATAACCTAATGTCGCCTTGGTTGTATTCGCATTTGAAGGAGAACATACAGCTGACACCATTGATTTCAAACAGCTGTATGTCGGATACAATTAAGAAAAGAGCACAATTACATTCATTTGAAGTGTTTTGTTCAGAATCTCCAATAGGCCTACTATTATCTCGCAAAGCGTGTACTCGCCCAGTATATATAATCAGCTTCAGCCCTCCTGCCGTTGATTAACAGTATTAAACCTGAAAAGGAACGCACACCTTTACAATCTTTTTGTGTACTTCTACCATGGTTGACGATAACAGTCTCTTATTTAGTTATAGAGTTTTGGAGTGCCTTGCTTTATCTTTCAGTTCTGCTTGGAGCAAGAATCGTTAAAGGGAGACTTCCCTTACTGTGCTCATAAATAATGGAGATGATGTTACACCTGAAATATCTTTGCTGTGAAGCACTTCCGTCACCGACCAGTACTGGGGGTAGGGACGAGGGGAAAGTCGTAGACCACCGACGGCAATGGCCAGTGGTGTGGACATGGGGTGTTCTGCGCTATCGCAGTGTGCAGGCTGGTGGACGCCTTTTGCTCTCAGATACCTCGCTTACAGTCTGCAGACAACGGGAAAAATGCCCCTGTTATAAACCCCTGCAGGTAGTTGGACGATGCACAGACACAAGAGCACCCTGAACACATGGACTGTGCACAAAACTTCTGGCTTGCTGCGGATAATTCGTGGATCCCTGCAGGCACTGAGATGCACAATAAATAGAAAAGCAGAAGGAGGCCAGTGAAACTTTGGAATTGCTAGAGAAGAAATGACCTGCCAAAAACGTTTAGCGGATGGCGATAAGGATGCTTATAAATCACGAACACCATCACACTCTTGGCCGAAGCACAAACATAAGACCGTCCAGGAGACACAGAGGCAGCCGTTACAAACAAGTGTTTCACCCAATGAAACAGGCAACAGCTGCCGGAAACTGATTTACTAATCAATCAGAACTAGCTGCATGACCACAAACTCACATCTTCATGTGACAAACAGGTGAACCTAAAGAAGATGAAAAGTTTACACTGAGAACTATTCTTAGCTTGAGTGTATCAAAGTGCCGCAGTGTCAGATAGCAAGAGAGGACTACACATATGAACTTGTGATTACACCTTCATGGTGGTCAATAATAGACGTCCTTTATCTGCCTGCTTGGAGCTGGCAGATAAAAAACTTACCCACGACCCATAACATAACAGGACCGAGGCAAGACAAAACCCTAAAAAGAAAATGATGACAAAGACTGAATCCAAAGAAATGAACAAGAAGTCCTCATCAGCAAGTGGGATGAGCAAACCACAGGTGGAGTGGTCAGGACACCGGCACAACACATACTGAGTGCACTTGCCATGTCCACAGAGGGCCACCCAGGCATGCACACGTGGAACAAAAGGACCAACATAGAAGCCTAGTGGTGCGAAACACATGTAAGCAATGATAATAACCAATTCAACGGAAAGATTAACTACATGACAGCACAAGAAGTCAGAGAAGCGTCTGTCAAAATCAAATATAAAAGCCAATATAACAGACAAGAAATGTAAAGTACTTTTATATACTGATAGTGTCATTAGCAACTGCTTTTAACCACATTTGTGCAAGGAAGTAAAAAGTAAAATACAAAACTTTTAGGGGTATAAATGCCGAATTAGAGGATAATCAGGTACTAACATTGCATGCTGACAAGGGAAGAGCTGCAGTAATTGTGGTGGAACAACAGTACACAAGTAAGGTTGAGCAATTTATATTGGAAAACCATATTACTAAGTGATGCATAACAAACAAATTTGTCTGTTGTACAGGTGCTTTCAGAACAGCTAGCGAACACAGACAGACATTAGGACAATGTGTACCACTGGAAACTGCCTCAAAAGAGAAGACGTGAGAAAAACGCCAGTTCTCGAGTCACACACGTCTGTTGTTGCAAAAATGGTCCAACAAAAACAACACTGAGAGGATAAAAATTTAGGACAGTCTGTGAGCTAACAATAAGCAGAATCAGGAGAGGTGAAGAGACAGCTGGTCAGACCACATGAGAACAAAAGGACACATGTAGAGGCTTATCAACCGATTGCCTACTTAGTCTGCTGACTTTGGTTCTGACCCTTAGCCCCATCTGAATGTTCACCGTCAGTCTGTGACTTATTCTTTTCCTGTTTCATGTGGTATGGACGAATCCTTGCCGTCCAGTGCTCGGAAATTAAGCACTCGACTGCAGATCGCAATTTCTTTGCTTGACATCCGCCTCCCAGCACTGCTATAATACTGTTTCTGAAATGCAGCCACTGGAGCCAGTCAACACTGAAACAATGCTGGACCTCTCCTCAAAGCCACGGTACATGGATGCAGGTCATGTAAGATTTGAGATTTCACTATACACTCCACACCGTTTCATCTAGTTGGATAAACAGGCCTTCTACTACGAATATGTGTCATCTCTGACCATTCGCATGTATGTCCTATGGTCGTTTTCACACATACTTTACCACAATAGTTATCACCCATCTGTCTCAAGAATTACTTGAATGAATCCCTACAACATTTGCAATATCTACACAACATATAAGCATAACGGTCAATACTACAACTCCTAGATTTCCGATAGCGAATAACGATACCAAGACATTTCTTAGAAACTGTGTTGCTCTTGAAAAGCTATTTCGTCCTCTATTTTTGTTGTTTTAACACCTGCTACTGTAAGGTCATCAAAGTGTCGTGTTGCATGCTCCAACAACATGTCCAATTTTAACTCTGAACTGTTTCTCTTTTTATCATTTATTGTGTATCAATAATGTTTAGAGCTGGCACTATGTCTTCACTGATGACATTAATTCTTATTATTTGTATGAACACCAGTTTTCCACAGCCTTTACATTTGTAATAAAATGTCAGTTTCCCTGTACCTCTGACCAGCGCTTCTGTTGGCTTGTTGTGATTAACCAAAATTGTCAAGACTTCATCTTTCAGAGCAACAAATAAACATCCGCCCCGACTCATCGTGTCTGTATACTATCATTTAGTTTTGAAAAATTTTAAGCAATCCTTGGGAATTTTCCTTACTAGTTGTAGCGTTCTGGCTTCACAAGTTTTATGACCATATGTGGACATAATAACCTCCCCTCAGATACTCTACTAATATTTAATTCATGCATTTATAGTGCATAATAATACTTTTCCAATGTATATTTTATTACACTCCTGGAAATTGAAATAAGAACACCGTGAATTCATTGTCCCAGGAAGGGGAAACTTTATTGACACATTCCTGGGGTCAGATACATCACATGATCACACTGACAGAACCACAGGCACATAGACACAGGCAACAGAGGATGCACAATGTCGGCACTAGTACAGTGTATATCCACCTTTCGCAGCAATGCAGGCTGCTATTCTCCCATGGAGACGATCGTAGAGATGCTGGATGTAGTCCTGTGGAACGGCTTGCCATGCCATTTCCACCTGGCGCCTCAGTTGGACCAGCGTTCGTGCTGGACGTGCAGACCGCGTGAGACGACGCTTCATCCAGTCCCAAACATGCTCAATGGGGGACAGATCCGGAGATCTTGCTGGCCAGGGTAGTTGACTTACACCTTCTAGAGCACGTTGGGTGGCACGGGATACATGCGGACGTGCATTGTCCTGTTGGAACAGCAACTTCCCTTGCCGGTCTAGGAATGGTAGAACGATGGGTTCGATGACGGTTTGGATGTACCGTGCACTATTCAGTGTCCCCTCGACGATCACCAGTGGTGTACGGCCAGTGTAGGAGATCGCTCCCCACACCATGATGCCGGGTGTTGGCCCTGTGTGCCTCGGTCGTATGCAGTCCTGATTGTGGCGCTCACCTGCACGGCGCCAAACACGCATACGACCATCATTGGCACCAAGGCAGAAGCGACTCTCATCGCTGAAGACGACACGTCTCCATTCGTCCCTCCATTCACGCCTGTCGCGACACCACTGGAGGCGGGCTGCACGATGTTGGGGCGTGAGCGGAAGACGGCCTAACGGTGTGCGGGACCGTAGCCCAGCTTCATGGAGACGGTTGCGAATGGTTCTCGCCGATACCCCAGGAGCAACAGTGTCCCTAATTTGCTGGGAAGTGGCGGTGCGGTCCCCTACGGCACTGCGTAGGATCCTACGGTCTTGGCGTGCATCCGTGCGTCGCTGCGGTCCGGTCCCAGGTCGACGGGCACGTGCACCTTCCGCCGACCACTGGCGACAACATCGATGTACTGTGGAGACCTCACGCCCCACGTGTTGAGCAATTCGGTGGTACGTCCACCCGGCCTCCCGCATGCCCACTATACGCCCTCGCTCAAAGTCCGTCAACTGCACATACGGTTCGCGTCCACGCTGTCGCGGCATGCTACCAGTGTTAAAGACTGCGATGGAGCTCCGTATGCTACGGCAAACTGTCTGACACTGACGGCGGCGGTGCACAAATGCTGCGCAGCTAGCGCCATTCGACGGCCAACACCGCGGTTCCTGGTGTGTCCGCTGTGCCGTGCGTGTGATCATTGCTTGTACAGCCCTCTCGCAGTGTCCGGAGCAAGTATGATGGGTCTGACACACCGGTGTCAATGTGTTCTTTTTTCCATTTCCAAGAGTGTATTTTATAAGGAAAAATAGTACTATTAGCTATCTTGTATATGGCATTGGCCGCTAGGGTTTTTGTACTTTAAAAACACTGCTAAAAGTACGAGTCGTCCGACTTTACAGGGTTCCGTACCTCTATCGATAAAAACAGAACCCTTACAGGATCACCCTGTTGTTGACCTGTATGTCTGTCTGTCCGACAGTCAAAACTCTTTTTCTCTGGAACAGGTAGACGTGTCAAGTTTCCCCCACCATATTCAACAATGTATATTCTTCGCCCCGACTCTTAGAATGTTATCCTACTGTTGATTAGTCGACCTCTTTCTCGTGAGATCCTAATGAGGAACTAATCTGTAATCTTTTGCAAATGGATAGATCATCACGACACTAAACAACTACAGGCATGTCTTGTAGACAAACGTTATCTGTCTTTACAACAAGGCACCTACCGGAGTGACTGAGGCGAAGTGATATGGCATGTGACGTGGCATAATATATGAATTTAGCTTGCAACCTTCAGATGGGAAAAGGACATTCTAATGCAATAGCGTCTACTGGAGCACTCGTCTCTGTTCTCAGGAGAATGAGAAATGATACTGAGTTCAATACTCGTTACAGGGTGCGTTCCATAAGTAATGCGACCAAATTCATAAAAAATCATTTATTAAATATATTCGTACAAATAATAAAAAAATTTCAAAATATCACCCTCTTGCGTCGATACACTTTTGGAGGAGGTGTTTTCATGCCTGCAAGGCAACCTGATGTAACATGTGCCTGGATGCTTTCAATCGCGTCCCAATGTTTTCCTTTCATTACTCCTTTTAACTGAGGAAACAAAAAGAAGTCAGCGGGAGCCAGGTGAGGACTGTAGGGAGGCAGGGGAAGCAATGGGGCCTTGTTCCTGGCCAGGAAGTCGTTGACAATGAAGACGCTGTGACATGGCGCGTTGTCGTGGTGAACTTTCCACGTGTCCTTGATGTCACTTCGTCAGCGCGAGACCCTCCTTTTCAGTCTTTTGAGCACTTCCAAGTAGAAAGCTGAGTTCACTGTAGTCTGGGTAGGTATGAATTCATGGTAGACAATGCCGCTGACGTCAAAAACGACAATGAGCATGATTTTGATCCTGGACTTGTTCATGCGTGCCTTCTTGGGATGGGGCGACGGTGGGGTGTGCCACTCTCAATTCCTTTCTTTTTGTCTCAGGGTCGTACTCAAAAATCCATGACCCATGACCAGTGATAACTGAGTTTAAAAAATGAGGATCATTGTCACATATTTCCCACATTTCTCGGCACCGAAGGACTCACATGTGCTTGTGTTCGTCAGTCAACCCTTTTGAGACGAGTTTGGCACACACCTTTCTCATGTTCAAATCTTCGGTCACAATGAGGAAAACGGTTGTTTTTGACAAGTTTAGAGTTTGTGTTATCAATTGAAGGCTCAGCTGTCTGTCAGAGTTCAAACAATCGCGCACACACGTCACATTTTCGTCGATTCGTGCGATTGATGGCCGTCCACTGCGAGGTTCGTCGGTGATCTCCTCTCGGCCCTCCATGAACGACTTGTGCCATCGGAAAACTTGTGATTTGGACAAGCAGTCATTCGCAAAGGCATGGTGAAGTAATGGAAACGTTTCGGTGGCGGACTTCCCAAGTTTAACGCAAAATTTCATAGCGTATCGTTGCTCTACAGAATGATCGATCGTGCCGTGTTACATAAATTCAAAACGGGGTTGACGGAAACGCACGTCCTGACTCTCCGGCAGCTCGCAGCCGAATGAGACAAAGAGCGTTTTGAAGCTAACACACCTCTCCACTTAGCCCAGCCGGTTACAACACGCTGTGGTGTACCGTTGCATCAGAAAAAAACTGGTCGCATTACTTATGGAACGCACTCTGTATGTTGGTCTTGTGGGGAAATTATCATGTACTTATGATCGCAGCAGTGTTGAATACAACAACACAAAGGCTCGAATAAACTGTGGGAAAGGATTCCAAGCGAGAGATCATAGACAGATGAGTAACCGAAAATAATTTAATTTATTTGCGGAAGTAATACGTAAGATAGTTTTCTATGAAACATGTTTCTAAATTGTTTTAGTGATTTGGTGGATCTAGTGTAATTTCAGAACCTTCCGGCATGTATTTACGTACATACTTTGTTCTGAAAGACAAAGCTCCACCTGAGCAAGGAAAGGGACCACAGAGCCGACTTCTTAACTCCATAGCATTTTTATAGGTCGCTGTTGGTTTTCTGACTTCTGATGTGAGTTCTTGATAGGATTTTCTACACTGTCGTGTACAGATGACTCATAATGTACACCATCACAATTATGTGTAAAATTATGAACCACATGAATAGCTTAGACTATCGTATCGATTTTATTCATGTTACGGTTTATTGACGTATACAACACTCGTAACTTCGACACCAACAGAACGAAAGAACGTTTTACAGACTTTCTTTTCGTTTCTTACCCTTTCATTAGTTAGTTTTCTAGGATGGTGTGGTCTCATTTCATGTTTTGTGAGAGGAAAAGCTTCATCTGTAGCAAAATATAAAGTAAATTTGCAATCGTGTTCTGGCAAAGGTGTAGGTTACAGGAGGGGGAGGGCACCTACGAACAAAGCTTTAATTTGTTTTCACACTATCTTGTCACTTTTGTAGGCATACTTCCCAACATCAATCGATGAAATTAATCCATCTGCGTTTGAAACAGCTTACAAACCTATCGAGTGTAATTATAAAATGTTGGTCAAAATTAGGCAGAAATTTTGACTGTGATGTGCTTGCAGTCGCAACTAACAAGATAGCTCGGTAGATTCCCTAATTCCCAGTAACTATCAGCCGTTTCTTTCCAGTTTATTGTGTTGGTAGAGGTAACAGATATTGCCATATTGCTGTTGACGTTTCAGACTTAATTTTTCGAAATGTAATGTGTCCTTGAAGAGCATGAAAAGACAGTTGGATGCATACTCAACTCTTTAAAGACATCCAAAACACAATAGTATGGGATTAAGAATGTACTCAACAACGTGTGTTAGACTTTGGCTGATTAAGATTGATTAAGTTGACTGAAGACTCAATACCTTCACCATCCGAAGGAGATATGGCGCCACGTTATTAATGTAACACGCCACTGATGATGGCTATGCTATACCAAATGTGCCTCTGGTATGCATCAAGTACCTCGCAAAATGTAAGTCACTCAAGTACTGTCCAGAAGTATGAAAACGTTATGTGTGTAAGAGAATGGAAAGAAGTTTGGTAGTAACATATGAACTTTGGCTTTGTGCTCTACCAAAAGTTAATAATTCAATAAGTACTAATTGGGACTATTTAGTACTGGATTGAGATAAAGATCTTCAACCACTATAAATTTATTAATAAGAGATAATGAATAAGATGAAAGAAGAAACAATTAAACAAATATTTTACTTGGTGGAAATAAGTGCAAACACTCAAATCCAAAGTACAACTATGGCAGATCATAGGAAAAGGAATGAGCAGAGCTGCTCTGTAGCGGCGGTCGTCGAACTGCGGTCCGCAGGCCGCGTGCATCCCAGACCAGTTGTTCGTGGTGCGGAGCCTTCGGTTCTCAGCCGTAATTTTGTAGTAATATGCATCTAGTAACTAACTACGAAAACGTTAACTAGCGTTAACAGCTTCTTAACAGTATAGATTTTCTGCTCAGCAAAAAACTCGGAGTGACCATTATTGAACTATATGAAATAAAATCGTCGTAGCTTCTGATCGGTTTGCGTTAGGACGTTTTAATTGCATGGTTGGCCACGGGGCATGATGGGAATTGGTTCAAATGGCTCTAAGCATTATGGGACTTAACATCTGAGGTTCAAAATGTTCAAATGTGTGTGAAATCTTATGGGACTTAACTGCTAAGGTCGTCAGTCCCTAAGCTTACACACTACTTAACCTAAATTATCCTAAGGACAAACACACACACCCATTCCCGAGGGAGGACTCGAACCTCTGCCGGAATCAGCCGCACAGTCCATGACTGCAGCCCCTCTGACCGCTCGGCTAATCCAGCGCGGCTATCTGAGGTCATCAGTCCCCTAGACTTAGAACTACTTAAACCTAACTAACCTATGGACATCACACACATCCATGCCCAAGGCAGGATTCGAACCTGCGACCATAGCAGCAGTGCGGTTCCGAACTGAAGCTCCTAGTTGTTGTCAGCCATTGTTCATTTGGATGGGTTCGTTAATAAGCAAAACTGGCGCATTTGCAGGACTGAGAATCCGCATTTCGCGGTCGAGAAGTCTCTTCAGCCTCAATAGGTGACTGTGTGGTGTGCCATGTCCAGTCACGGAATAATGGATGCGATATTCTATGATGGCATGGTGACTAGCGAACGGTATTTGAAGGTTCTGGAAGATGATTTCATTCCCGTTATGAAAAGTGACACTGATTTCGACAAGATGTGGTTCATGCAAGACAGAACTCGACCCAGTCGAAACTGGGAGAGTGTTTGATGCATTGGGGATCACATTCTGGCATGGGCCTCGAAAGGCCGCCATATTCTCCAGATCCGAACAAATGCAACTCCTTTTTGTGGGACCATATTAAAGACACGGTGTACAGCAACAACCCGAAAACCACTGCTAAGGTGAAAACCGCCATTCAGGAGCTCATCGACAGCATTGATGTTCCGACACTTCAGCGGGTCACGCAGAATTTCGCCATTCGTCTGCGCCACATCATCGCCAATGATGCCAGCAGTGGCGGATACACACCTTCCCCTCCCCCCTCCTACCTCCCCCCCCCCCCCACCCGCCTGCGGGGCCCAGCGTATTGCCACCCGCACCAACCCCGACAGTCACCCCGCACGCTATTCGTCCGTTTCTTTCGTCAGTCGACTCCACTGAATCGAGTTATCGAGTAGTTGTACTTTCCTATGTAGCACGCGCGTCCGCGTCATCGTATTTTCTACGTTTCCGTCTGGCGGCCGTTCTAGCGATCTCGATACGTTACTCTGTCTGGCATTTGTTAGAGAAAAGTCGCGAATATTCTACTGTTTTCTTGTACAGAGAACCTTCGATACGTAGCTTTATAAATATAGACTATTTGCCGAAAAGGAAATTAGTTTACATTCAGAAGCAGAAGTATTAAGACTTTAGAATGAATAAGGAAACAGTCCTAGTTGTAGCAAGTGCATTGGCATTGTCTTGTATATGTATGTAATCAGTTTAAGTGAAACTTTCTTAAACTTTGCATGTGACTTGATTACTTTTTATTACGGTAAAAGTAAAGGTAGCTCAAGATATCTTTAGCGTTGAGGTTTTTCTGTATCCGCCACTGCAAACACCACATATGACACTACAACATAACAGCTTTAACGCAAATGAAAAAGATTTTTATGCACACTTTTCCATAATAGTCGAACAATGGTTATGTGTGTAGTACAATCATAAGGTGTCTAAGAGCCCACAAGAAGTCTCTGCACTGTAGGAACTGAGGTGAACTGGTCTTTGGTGCGAAGTTCACGTTGTGTACAAAATTGGCTAATTATGTGAACAACATGAGTCTCATGCTTTGTAGCCGAAAATGGGAATAAACATTACTGATAATAAGGTGGTATCGCAATTTTCCGTTGTCTCAAGAACTTGCCGTAAATCTAGATGTCTTACAATACTGTCAGTTAACAAATGATCTTTCTCTGGTTCTACACAATTTTTGACTTCTGTCAATTTCGGAAGGAAGTTGTAAAAATCTGTACAAATTAAACAAGGCTCGGCTCGTAGTTAAAGGTTCTGAAGCGGAGTAACCTCAAAATATGCATTAAAACACATTTCTCAATAACGGACTGCTGACTTTAAATTATCAGGACGCATTTCTGTTATTTCCGACACGAATATACATAATGGAAGTCAACGTTTTGGATCTGTTGATATCTAATATCAAATGAAGTTCACAAGTGCAGCGAGTGTTAAGAGGTGTACAAGCAGGTCCACCAAGGAGTGTACAGAGAGATAGCTGAAGATCTGCTACGCACTATGGGCGTAGTTCGTCCCAAGAAATGGATAGGAACTGTCAGGAACCTAGAGTTCAAGAAATCTCGCAGAGAAGCCTAATCAGTTTTGAATAAATTAGGCGGAAGTCCTGAGGATGCAATAGGTGAAGTGACCCTGCATCCAGACAAGACTGCGAATCACGTTCCGACTACTTCAGGTACCCCACAGGACAGAGCACACACAATCCATGTCAAACATGAACTCATGGTTCTGAAGACACTCAGCCCCGATCAGACCGTATTCTCCCCAGCCGTTTCATATCAAGGAAATAAAAATGGCAGTCGAAGATGTTAAAGTGCAAAAGGCTCCAGGGCCTGGTGGAATTCATCCTAGAATCCCCTAGAACTGTGGTAAATATACCAAAAAACTACAGAGTTCTTTACCGATATCATGATGAGAGGAAGATTCCCGAACGGAATGGAAATGTCTAACATTATAGCTATCTTTAGCCAGGAAAACTAAACAATGAGCCAAAAAACTATCGTTCAGTAACCCTTCTTAGCTCACTATTCAAGCTTTTTGAGAGAGTCTTCTATAAATGAATATCGGTTATAATACTCGGGAAAATTCCGATTTAACAACGCGGTTTTCGCCCAGAAAGAAGCTGTACAGATTACATAATATAATCCACGACCTCGATAGGAGCAGACTTTCAAAAGAATTTAAAAACATTAACCGCATATCAGACGTCTCCAAGTGAGTCTTCCACTGATCTCGGAAAGCAACCTGCGGTTCCGCTACAGTTCTTAAGGACTCAAATGTTCGGTACTATCTACCTGGGGAGGAATGGACAAGAGAGTGCGTGATATTAGAGCAGCATTTCTCAATGGCACTTCAACGCCTAAGTGGAATGTCTGTTTTAATTTCAAATTCGTAACTATGTTCTATATGTATCTGTGTAATCCATTATCATGCAATCATGTCGTATCTTTCCTGTTCGCAATGTTGCCTGATAGTGTAAATGTGTGGTTTGTCTGTTGCTGGCACTACCTTGAATGTTAAGGGCAGTTTACCATTGTGAGGCTGTTAAAGGTAGAAACCGCTTACGCTCTCTAAGCCCTTTCGGGCTGCTATACGAGGTGCATTCAAGTTCTAAGGCCTCCGACTTTTTTTTTCTAATTAACTACTCACCCGAAATCGATGAAACTGGCGTTACTTCTCGACGTAATCGCCCTGCAGACGTACACATTTTTCACAACGCTGATGCCATGATTCCATGGCAGCGGCGAAGGCTTCTTCAGGAGTCTGTTTTGACCACTGGAAAATCGCTGAGGCAATAGCAGCACGGCTGGTGAATGTGCGGCCACGGAGAGTGTCTTTCATTGTTGGAAAAAAACAAAAGTCACTAGGGCCACCACCACCTAGAGACAAGGCCGCGGCGCGAAATTCATAGCAGGTCGTGACGTCACTCCAAGCGGGCCACCATGTTGTGTTTCGAAGCGTTTGATTATCTACGTTTGTTGGATCGAGTGCTATATTCGTGCTTAAAACTAGCTATTACAGTGTTTACGTGTAGTGAAGCTACTGTGAACATGGTTTACAAGTGTTGTGTGCCAAGGTGTCGTGGGAATTACGGAACTCGACCGAAAGTAATGTTATTTTCCTTTCCGAAAGATGCGAATCTGCGTTGGAAATGTCTTTCAGCGATTTATCGGGACAATTTCCAACCCACTGAGCACACGAAGATATGCAAAAGCTATATACCTAGTACAATTATTATTTTTTTCTGGTGGAATATCTTGCATTTTGGATACATTTGACTAAAATTGTGAGCAAAAGTTCGCAGTAAATAGGCCTAGTATTCGTTATCAAGTGGCTTTATTTTGATTTTGAAATTGGAATATAAATTTGTGGCTCGTGTTACTTTTTATTCGTGTTTAAATTTCTCTGCAGTTCGTATTTTGTTACGCATTACCGTTACGTTTTATTCTCTATTTGTGAGTGGGTGTTGTTTTTCACTCTCGCATTAGTTAGCATGAGTGCTAACGAATGTTGAAACAGCTGTTTTCATGTTTAAAAAGCGATCTCTCTGTATGAAGCATATCTGTTTTATTTTTCGATGTGTCAAACAATGGAACAAATTAATCTAGAAATAGGTTAAATTTATTATTGACGTTTTTAGCTTGACACATTGTCTCATTCCAACTGCTGCAAATGTCTGCTGAAGGTTTGTAGATTTTCACTTTTGTCTTATGCTCAAAATCTGCCGTATTTTTACAGGAAAGAAAATTTACATTACAATAACAACGCATAATTGTTTATGTGAGGTGAGTTAAAAGTGATTGTTTGCTTGGGGAATGTACTCAGCTTTCCTGAGGGAGATCTATAAACAGCTACACAATATTTATTTAGGATACTAAAGGCAGAGGAATTTAATATTATACACTGTATTAGTGCAGAATTTTTCAAGTGTGTAAATAATAGTTGTCTGGTCCAGAAAGAATGTACTTTATCACAGTGCATTTTTCAGAGATGTACCTTGTTTTATCATGTATATCGCAATATTATTTACATCCCGCACTCGTACGTTTTCACTGGCTGTTGATAAGTCTTATGCAATTACATTACCGGTAAAAAAAATTATAAACTATAGTTTCTGCTATATCGCGATTGATAAAGTTACTTATTTTAACCATTCGGCAAAGTACTCTCCTCTTTGCGTGGTATCATTTGCCAAGATCTCGTTTCGTTATCTCCAGCGGTTTACGAGATATGATAGGTGTTATGAATATTTCATTCCCGCGCGTAGCGATCGGAAGTGAAGTTGCTGCAGATGCTCAATTTTTTCGAGATTGGAAGCAGATATTGATCCAAAGTTTTACGAAAATTTCAAAACCTCATCTGTATTTCATACTCAGCAATAGAATGTGTAATATGCATCAAACACAAATTCATAGCGACCCCTATTTTTGATGGCAACGTTCTCAAATTTGATACTCATCTGTCAAATACCACAATAGTTATGACCATTATCGAAATGATTGGCACTTCATCATGAAGCTGCCATATAAAGCTAAAAGAATTTCAGAAATTAAATATTTTTTACGGAATAGGTTCTGTCAAACCGTTTGACAAAGGTTTCCAGGCCGTGCGTCTCGATTCTTTAAGCGCAGCGCCAAGCCAACCCTGGCCCGCTTTGCGTGACGTCACAAGAGCGCGCCGCGGCCTTCTCTTTAGGTGGTGGTGCTAGGACCCAGTTCAGGTGAGTAGGGAGCATGAGGAATCACTTCAAAGTTGTTATCACGAAGAAACTGTTGCGTAACGTTAGCTCGATGTGCGGGTGCGTTGTCTTGGTGAAACAGCACACACGCAGCCCTTCCTGGACGTTTTTGTTGCAGTGCAGGAAGGAATTTGTTCTTCAAAACATTTTCGTAGGATGCACATGTTACCGTAGTGCCCTTTGGAACGCAATGGGTAAGGATTACGCCCTCGCTGTCCCAGAACATGGACACCATCATTTTTTCAGCACTGGCGGTTACCCGAAATTTTTTGGTGGCGGTGAATCTGTGTGCTTCCATTGAGCTGACTGGCGCTTTGTTTCTGGATTGAAAAATGGCGTCCACGTCTCATCCATTGTCACAACCGACGAAAAGAAAGTCCCATTCGTGCTGTCGTTGCGCGTCAACATTGCTTGGCAACGTGCCACACGGGCAGCCATGTGGTCGTCCGTCAGCATTCGTGGCACCCACCTGGATGACACTTTTCGCATTTTCAGGTCGTCATACAGGATTGTGTGCACAGAACTCACAGAAATGCCAACTCTGGAGGCGATCTGTTCAACAGTCATTCGGCGATCCCCCAAAACAATTCTCTCCACTTTCTCGATCATTTCGTCAGACCGGCTTGTGCGAGCCCGAGGTTGTTTCGGTTTGTTGTCACACAATGTTCTGCCTTCATTAAACTGTCGCACCCACGAATGCACTTTTGACACATCCGTAACTCCATCACCACATGTCTCCTTCAACTGTTGATGAATTTCAGTTGGTTTCACACCACGCAAATTCAGAAAACGAATAACTGCACGCTATACAAGTAAGGAAAACGTCGCCATTTTAAGTATTTAAAACAGTTCCCACTCTCGTCGCTGGCGGTAAAATTCCATCTGCCGTACGGTGCTGCCATCTCTGGGACATATTGACAATGAACGCGGCCTCATTTTAAAAAAATGCGCAAGTTTCTATCTCTTTCCAGTCCGGAGAAAAAAAATCGGAGGCCTTAGAACTTGAATGCACCTCGTATAAACACCAGAGAGGGCAGGATAGTTTCACTCTTCTCCTGGACGCTGATGGGTGACGATGCTCTGAGTAGTATCTCTAGATGCTAAGTTGAAATGTGTAAGAGTTAGCTTTGTTTCAGTTTCTGGTAGTCACTCTGGTCTGTGGCGTTGATAATCGTGTCACACCAAAAAAATGGTTCAAGTGGCTCTTAGCACTATGGGACTTAACATCTGAGGTCATCAGTCCCCTAGAACTTAGAACTACTTAAACCTAACTAACCTAAGGACATCACACACATCCATACCCGAGGCGGGATTCGAACCTGCGACCGTAGCGGTCGTTCGGTTCCAGACTGTAGCGCCTAGAACCGCACGGCCACTCCGGCCTGCAGGGGGCGTGTCCCTTTAACTGCTCAGCGCAAGTCGCGTCCAAAGAACCCAACGAGGGGAACACACCAACTAATTCAGCCAGGGAATAGTATTAATTTCATTAGTATTCGGTTTATTCGATGATGTCTTTCGTGCAACTGCAACGTGGAGTGGACGAACGGTGCCGCCACGTGATGTTCACTTTCAGTTAGTTTCCTGTATCATTTATGAATGTATCGTGGACTTTATGGAGTGCCTGTGATAAATTTTATTGAATTTAACGTCCAGTTTCTGCTTCTTCCCCACAGATTAGTAGGCCATACTCTGCTGCACCACGTGCGTTTCTTTGTAAACTATGATGTTTTAATTCGGTGTAAACACCTCTCGTGTTCGAATTGAATCCTCAGTTTTATCATGGAGTAGGTGTGTTCACGTTTGCTTAATTTATTTACAAAATTACCCATTCTATGGAATTTTGGAAGTGGGCTTTGTTCTCTGAAACTGACCATTTAAGCCAGTCGCACTCTGACCCGGTGAACTTCATGAGGATTAGAAAAATTTTCTTCTAATTCTATCTTTCGTTGAGTGAGTGATCAGAGCGAACATGGTGTTCGTGATCCTGATAAATTGTAACCAGTAATTTAGCAGACTTGCCCTCACATATGTTAGTTCAGTTGTTGAATTGTATAACGTACCATGTGTCGAGATTCACACACCAGCATTCCAAGTAGTTGTGTTTTAACTTAACATCTGTGTGTATGCTACTTTTAATGAGGAATCAAATGTTAATTATTGCTAAATTCCTTGCCACTACATCCCACAGTGCCATTCCATTTCCCAGTCGGCATCTTTAAAATCAGACAGTTTGCACCTCCACATAACAATTTTTCAATGAAATTTATCATGATTGTTGTATATCCAACACATGGGTTGACACCTTATTAGACTATCAAATTATCTGTGAGGTGACGCCCTTTAATCAGTTTAATTAATTAATATTTAAATAAAATTGGCCCCCACTAATCAGAAATTTTGTTTGGTATTTGTTCGAGGCAAGCTAATGTAGACTCTACTTGCATAGTCATTCTTGGAATTTAGGAATTCAGAAAAGAGATATTTCGTGAAGCTGATCCTACCAGTACCTTCCAGTCATTAAAGGCAACAGGTATCATTCATAATGGCGACCATGTCAGGACAGGAGTTCCATTGCACTAGGAGTCTTCTGATGATGCTGAAAGATTATTAAGATGTAATAATGTATAATTTTGCTTTTCCACAGCTTTCACACTATTTTTTTCATTGTGATTGAACAGCATTGTTACCAGCATTGTGCAATATTGCATTTTTTTAAATTTTTGTCTAAAGCGTATTTATATCATTTTGAAAGATTCTAAGTTTTGAGATTTTGATTGGGGGATTTTATGTAATTTGTGTGTGTAAGAGACGAATCTTTTTGCATTAGGATTTGCATATGAAGATTCGTTTTCTTGCATTAGGTTGTGTTTGATGAATGACTTAGTTTAACCTGCATAACAAATTTAGCAAAATTTTAGCATGTATTTAGGTGACGCTACTTTAAATAAGAGATTTTCCCGCATTTCTTCTCATTGCATTGTTCCCAAGATGGATATCCACTGTCGCTCTAAGAGCGTTGTGAGAAAAAGTAAGTTAGATGGTGGGAAATTAGGTAGCATATCTGGCGAGCAGGCTTTGGAGACAGAGGAAAATGGAGGTGATATGAACCTCATCACGTTTAGTCAGGAGAGTATGGAAAGTAAAGGAATAGGTCATTTTGAGGCAAGTGATCTGATTAAGCCTGATTTTGCCACCCGGCTAGTCACGTGGTCTAACGCACTGCTCCCCGAGCGGGAAGGCGTGCCAGTACCCGGTACGAATCCGCCTGGCTCATTAGTGTCAAGATCCAGTGTGCCAGCCAGCCTGTGGATGGTTTTTAACGTGGTTTGCGATCTGCCTCGGCGAATGCGGGCTGATTCCCCTTATTCCGCCTCAGTTACACTACATTGGCTATTGCTGCACAAACACTGTTGTAACCTCCCAACAGCTTATTTCCGTAACCTCGCAATAAAAATGTTTCTAACCTCTCAATAAAAATGTTAGTCAGATATAACCTTTCAATAATTAACTGACTGTGAATCTAAACTGGAAAATCTAGATGTCAGCAATGCTGCGCCATGGCTCTGAAAAGTCATTCTGAATAAACTGAAAATTCTTACCTCAATGAAGTGCCGGATAACGCGTATATATCTGCTCCTATAAGAAATTTTTCTGGCGCAGCCCAGTGCAATGCTGGCCACTAGATTTGTCATGTATACAAAGAAACAACTGATTTTTCTTTACGATAATTGGGATGACCATGGATAGTAGAAATTAGTAAAATCTTTAAATTCAGATGAATAATTGTCAAAAGTTATTTCTTAAAAATTACATATGCGCGCGGCTATAAATAGTAATTTTTGGTTTTACCTTATATTACATCGCTCAGGTACTGTCATCATTCTCCACGACCGGCCCTGCCATTCCATACAGGACACAAGTGCTCTCTGAGCTATACAACAAGACAACTGCTCTCTGAGTGACCTGACCCAAGTGCCTGACTGCGAGCTGCTACTGCTACTACTACTACTATTACTGCCGACACTGCTCTCTTTAATTCTATTGTAGCTTACATACTGCAGGCAGTGCGTGAGCAATCCATCAAAGTTACATCTGCTCGAGTGTGCTAGCAACAAATTTCTTAGTCATGGGCCTCTCACATAACCCTCCACTGGGGTGTAAAAATTTGGCAGCGATGGTGAGTCAATTGGACTTGCCATGAGTAACAAATTTTTCTATAATCTATTTAGTTTACTAAGTCTGTAGTCACAGAGTATATACATGTATATAACATTATTGATAAATAATATAAGTACAGAACATATAAGAAATGACATAAAGCGCATATGCAATGAGTACAGAACATATTAAGAAATGAAATAGAGTGCACACACACTGTACATGTCTTTAGCATTTTTACAAGACTGAACACATTAAGAAATGAAATAAAGTGCACATGCACTGTAGAAGTCTTTAACATCTTTCTACAAGCTGATCACATTAAGATATGTTATATAGTGCATACACACTGTATAAGTCCTTAGCATTTTTGCAAGAACTGAAGAAATTAAAAAATGAAATTAAGTATAAGTCTTTAGCATTTTTACAAGAAATGAACATATTAAAAAATGAATTGAAGTGCACATGCACTGTTTAAGTCTTTGGCATTTTTACAAGAACTGAACACATTGAGAAGTGAAATAAAGTGCATATGCACTGTAAGTCTTTAGCATTTTAGAAGAATTAAACACATTGAGAAATGAAATAATGTGCACATGCACTGTAAAAGTTTTTAGCATTTTTATGAGAACTGATCATATTAACAAATGAAATGAAGTGCACATGCACTGTAGAAGTTTTTAGCATCTTTACATGAACTGATCACATTAAGAGATGAAATAAAGTGCATACGCACTGTATGAGTCTTTAGCATTTTACAAGAATTAAACACATTGATAAATGAAATAAAATGCACACACACTGTAAAAGTCTTAAGCATTTTTACGAGAACTACGAAAGGAATGGGAAGGATAGCATCATGGTTGTAGCACAATGGGTTGCACAAAGCTGCACTAAAAGTCCAGATCTTTCCACAGAGGCACAACACCAAGTGAGGCAATCTGAAGTTCTCTTCCCTGAAGTATTTATCCGTGTAGCCAAGACACTGAAATGTTGTATTAATATTGTATGTTATCATTTTGGTAGTACATTAGGTACACCAACCAGTAGTTGCAGGTTCGAATCTTGCCTCGGGCATGAATGTGAGTGATTTCCTTAGGTTATTTAGGTTTAAGTAGTTCTAAGTTCTAGGGGACTGATGACCTCAGATGTTTAGTCCCATAGTGCTCAGAGCCATTTGAACCATAATAACATCTCTGTTGTTCAAGGTGGTGGACAGCTTGATATGTCAACACCACATTCTTGTAGAATCCATACTCTTACATCAATGTAGAATTAGTGCAAAAACCAAATAGTGCTCCATGATCATGAGGATGGACAGGACATAGGAATACTGCAGTAATTGCTGGTAATTAGGTCAGACGGTGAAGGATACCATAAGTCTTATGCTAGTCATCATTCAGAACTACATTAGTGAGTCATCTGATTTGAAAAATTATTGGCACTCATTGGCCAGTTACAAAGCATGTATGGAGCATTACCAAACATTATTCATAAATCATCTCATTGCAGTAATTATTGGCATAGCATTTATGGAGTATTACAAAACATTATTCATAAGTCATCTCATTTCAGTAATTATTAGCACTCGTTGGCTAGTTACAAAGCATTTATGTAGTATGTATGGAGTATTACAAAACATTATTCATGTCATCTCATTGCAGTAATTATTGGCATAGCATTTATGGAGTATTACAAAACATTATTCATAAGTCATCTCATTGCAGTAATAATTGGCATAGCATTTATCAAGTATTACAAAACATTATTCATTATTATTCAGAAGTCATCATTCAAAACAGGTGTTATTGCATGTAGCAACTAGCTGCTAGTGACTGTATTTGATATCATGCAAGTGACATGACATATTTAAAATGTAACACATTGGAACTAGCACTCAAGGTGCTTAGTCCAATACCACATAGGCATAATGGAATCAAAACATCAGAAAAAATTTGCATTATATTTAGGACTAGAAATATATCTTAAACTGGTAGCATTATTTAGTTGTATACTGGTAGTAGCTGGGACTAGTAACAAAAATTTTCTTTTTGTGCTAGCAATGCACTGCGTTGGAATCAGTAGTTAAATGCTGGGGCATGAAAATATTTGCTGTTGACTTATTGCTGGAAATAAGGATTATTGACATCATTCCTCATGAGTCACCTGTAGCAAGGTTATCAAATAAGTAGAGTATATATGATCACATTTATGAATGATAGAGAAACTGGGTAATAAATAAATGCAAGTACAAGAACACATTTAATAACTAAGTGCCTGTAGCATATAAGGACATATTCCAGAAATGATGTTAATATCATGAAAAGCTTCTCCTGAAAAAAATACAAAGTAGATTATTGAGCTGAAAGAAGAAATGTATTCATATTATGCTGAAAAGTAGGAAACTTCGAATTAACAGGTAATGAAACGTGTACTTAATATGTATGTTCTCTGTCTTTCCCAAAACATTCAGTCATTATACTATGCCACATATGACATACTATCAAAAAGAACTGCAACAAATACTTAAATAACTGCATAGCATCCCTTAACTAATAGAAAATATATAAACTTCATCATTATCATCCTCTGCAAAGGAAAACTTCATTATTCATATTACCTTATTCTTCGTATAACTATTCATCATCATTTATTATCATCTGCAAAAAAGAGACACTTCATTATTCATATTACCATTTTCTTCATATAACTATTCATTGTCATTCATTATTTCGCATATTATAGCGTTTCTTACTTCAAGCATATTTCACCCCTAAAATTAACATGTGTAGTTTTGTCTTACAGCCTGCCACAATCGCCTCATATTCTGAAAGAAAAATAATTACTCAAGACTGCTGCCATACAGCGTGTATAGTATATTCTTGTTAATGCTTGTTAATATCGATCCATTTACTTTTCATGACAAAGTATTGCATCTTCTTTCTTTCATTCTGATGATAAAATTTCCATTTCATAGTAAACCTCTGTGGTTGTTTATTTCTTTTACATGGTATTGCTTTCTGAAAATGATGAATATGGATTAATATCTTGCATTTAAATCGTATACCCATTAAATGAAAACTTGTTTCTAGTGATATAACTAAGCTTACAGCATAGCATGACAGGAAACCTATTAGGTCAAAACCATAGACAACTTACAAGTGCAAAAATGTACACACAATATCATAATTTAGTAGCAAAAAATGTAGAATAGTCAAGATATTGGGATATCAAAGGCAAAAGGTCAAGGTCAAAAATATATTAAAGATTTCATAGCACATACAGAGAAAATTCTACTTTTGATAGGAAAACCAAGATATATACATAAAAAAATGGAAAATGTGCACTGGCAGAGGTATAACGACAAGAAAAGCGACCTGTTAACCTTACCTTGCCGGGCACTTGCCAAAAAAATATAATCATCATCAATAAGTGGTCATATAAATATCTGTAAATGGCATTAAAGTGTGATAAATCATAAAGTATGTTTATTCAATAAAGGGTTTAATATTGCAAATATGGTGATTGCGCTTGGTTTTTCTGGTTCTCAAAGTTTCGACATGTACTACATTGGGGTGAAGAATGCTGCGAATTCTATATGGGCCAGCGTATAGAAGCTCAAATTTACTGCATCTACTCTTTCCTCTGTTGGATAAATAGTGTGTGCATACTAATATCTTCTGTCCCATGTGAAATTCACGGCGCGTACAAACCTGTTTCCACTGTCTTCCGCGGCGTTCTGCGGCACGTTTGATGTTGTTGAGCGCAACTTCAATTATTTCATGGTGACGTAGTCAACGAGATGTAGGGAAAGATCCTAATTCTTTAATTTTGTTGGGTGGTTCAACATTATCCTATATAACAGTTGGAGATAGCGTAGTAGATTCATTTGGTATGGAGTTAATTACATCCTGGAATGAGAGTGTGTGTGTGTCCCAATAAATATGTATTTTATGGCAGTATATTCTACATAGTTCACCAATTTCTTTCATCAATCGTTCAGAAGGGTTCGAAGAAGTGTGATACCTGGATTTATAGATCGGAGAAATGTTTCTAGCTCGTAACATACGTGTCCATATCGCAGATTGAAATTGTGGTCCATTGTCGGAAATTACTTTCAATAATGGAAAATGTGTTACAAATACATTCGAAATAGATTTAGCAGTAGCTTTGCGTAACGGAGAGAAGGTAACAAATGTCGAAGAGAGTTCAACAGCGACAAACATGTAACAAAAACCGCTATTAGATCTGGGAATCGGTCCAAAAATGTCTACAGCGGCCATATGTTTCAATTTAATGGGTACAATGTGATGTAACGGAGGAATATGTGAAGTCGTGTCTGAGATAGCTTTCTGGCAGATTTTACATGACGCTAAAACTCGTCGAATACGTTTCTCCATGTTGGCAAAATAACAGTTCTGTCTCAGTATAAGTAAAAACATTTTCTGGCTCCATAATGTGCGTAACTTAAATGAGTATACCAAATTAATTTGTTAACAAGCTCGTCAGGAATACATAATAATCAGTTGTTGCTGTCAAGGTGAGAGCGGCGAAACAGAATGTTGTTGCGTACAGTATATTGTTTCTAATGGTAATGTTATTCCTATCTTGCCAAAGGTTTTTTATTTCTTTCCATAAGTTGTCCTTGCTCTGCTCTTCTGCTATATCTTGTAATGACGACGAAATGAAATTTTCAAATGCAACTTGTTTAATATACATGAGGCTAAAATTTGCTTGGCAGAACTCGGTTGCGATGTCTTGCTGATTGTTGCTGAGAGAATGAGATAGTGCGTCTGCTTCAATATTTTGTGTACCGGGAATGTGAACAATTGTAAAATTAAATTCCTGTAAATAAAGCTTCATCTGCTTAACCTGTCATGTGTAAATATAGCGGAAAGTAAACACTGTATAGCTCTATGATCTGTATAAACTGTAGTATGTCTTCCTTAAAGAAAATGCCTAAATCTGGTAAATGCTCATACAACACATAATGTTTCAAGTTCTGTAACATAATAACTCCATTCAGCAGGTGAAAGAATGCGACTTGCAAAGGTTATGTTTTTAATTATTGTAGTACCGTCTTCTTCAATTTCCTGAAAAATGTGTACGCCTAAAGCGGTGTTAGAACTGTCGGTGGCAATGGAAAAATTTCTGGTAGCATGTGGGTGTGATAAAAGTGGTGCGTTCGACAAGGCATGTTTCAGATTAACAAACTCAGACTGTGCTTGGCTATCCCAGGACCACATAGCGTTTTTACCCGTCAACTGGCATAATCTAGTGGTGTCTAAAGCAGAGTAATGAATAAATTTACGGAAAAAGTTAATTAATCCCAGAAAGCTGCGTTGTTGTTTCTTGGTCCTCGGAACAGTAATGTCACGTAAAGCTTGAAATTTTTCCGGCTCAGGTGCAATTCCTTCTGCTGAAATTACATGCCCAAGAAATTTTATGGAAGTTTTGCCAAAGTGCGATTTGCTAAGATTAACTGTAAGTCCTTGTGCACGTAAAGTTTGCAATAGTTGTTGAAGAATCAAATTGTGTTCAGACCAGTTAGCTTCTGCGATAAGGATGTCGTCTACATACGTTGTGATTCTGTCTTTAAGTTCTATCGGAAGTATAGTATTCAAACGGTGAATAAATGCTTCTGAAGAAATTGTTAAACTGAACGGTAATTTGCAAAATTGATAACAATCACCAAAACAGAGAAATGCTGCGTACTTTCTGCAGTTCCGACGCAGCTGAATTTAACCAAAATCCCGATTTTAAATCTAATGTGGAATAAATAGCAGTACCATGAAATTTCTCAGAAGTTCTTCTAGTGTCTGTGGGCGATCTGTTTCATTAATGATAATGTCGTTGACATGACGGCAATCAAGTACGAGGCGAAGTGAGCCATCCTTTCTCGTAACAATATGGAGCAGGTTTATGTACGAACTAACTGCCGGTTCAATAATACCTTGGTCAAGCATAGCTTGCAATTCTTTCTTGACTTGTTCTCTGTGGATATATGGAATAGGATAATGTTTGGCTTTAAATGTGTCATGCTGTTTAACTTGAAATTCATACATCTGTATTTGCACTGCCCTGTTTTACTTTATCAGAAATCATTTGCATAACATCATGGTCGGCTTCGTCTGGTGTATTGTCATTGTGTACAACATGCGTATCTGTGAACAATGTGGAATGACAGTCTGTGTTACACGATGTAGAAATGACCTCTGTTCCATTAATTGCCTGTTCTTCTGCTGATAAAGCGTGCTGAAATTACAATGTCAATTCTAATTTTTCATCCTTTAACATTAAATAGGAACTTTGAAAGTCAATAATTGCGTCATGTTGCACCAAAAAATTCGTACCTAAAATAACGTCTGTTGTCAATAAGGGAATAATCCAAAAATTTGCGTTGAACGTATGACCTGTAATACAAAATGATAAGTGTGTCTGTAATTTTACATCTACTCCTTTACCATATACTGCTCCTTTTACTTTAGTTTTGCCTAATGATAACGTAGGATAGATGTTCTCTTTGTTAATTCGTTGAAAGTTTCTTCATTTATAATTGACATAGGTGATCCAGAATCGATTACTGCTGAAAATGTGTATGATCCAATCTTCACTTCAATAACAGTGTGGGAAATGGTTTTTTTGTTTAACTGGTTTTTCATGTAAAAGTGTGTCTCGGATGTCGTCAAAAGTAATGAAATTTTCGTAAACAAGATTCTGTGTATCAAAAGTATTGCTTACGTTGCTGGAAGATGCGACCAGTGCTGTATATAGTCAAATTCTTTCTGACGTGCTGTTATTTGCAGGAGGATGCTGTGGCATTTCGACTATTTGTACTGTTCTGTTATTTCGTCCTGGCGTATTAGGTTGGGGATGATATCGAGTGTCTGGTTCATTCATGATAATCTGTTGTTGTGGATGATTCTGCTGCTGATAAGACCTACTGTTATTAAATGTACACTGAAAACTGTGCTCACTACTTTTACGTCTGTCATGATAATCCTTACTACACGGCGCATTGCGATAGGAGTTGAAATGATGTGTCTTCTGTACGTAGTGGTTCCCTTGTTCTTGTGGGTTACTATTTGGCGGAGCCGACGCTATATGTGTAGGCGGCGAAACGTTAAAGCTTGGTTGACCTTCCACATTATATTGTTGGTTAGGTATGCTAACCGGTTGGTTTTGTTGCTGTGGGGGAAAAGCCTCTATTGTTGACAAAATGTGTTTGATGTTGCTGGTAATTTTGACGATACTGATAACTAAAATTTTGTATGGTATTAAAGTTCTGGTGGTTGTCATTCCTGGAGCGTCTATCACCTTTGCTATTAAAATAGCGTGGCTGATCGTAATTACTGTATGCTTGTTGGCCTTGGTTATCGCCGGCCGATGTACCGAGCGGTTCTAGGCTAGGGTGACCAAATTATTTTCGGTGATAACCGGGACACATTCACCCGGGTGCCAATGGACACCTCATTTCACATGTACCCAGGTTTCTTAATTTTAAATATTAATGTTTTGTTGATACATTTTGTTAACCCGATTATTATAACTAATAAGAGGATGCAAAAGATTGATATAATCTAGATTATCTGTATAATTAATGACATTTAATAAACGTATACAGCAATAAAGAAATGTATTACGATTTTACAAAATTTTACAGCCATTCAACTTTTAATCAATTAACATTAACATGAACTTTAATATTACTGAGCACTTGTAGATGGAATTGACTGTCCTTAGAGAAAAGGGTATTTTTCACTGCCTCCAACCTTCTTGATCATGTCTTTGTTCTTTGAGACACAGTGATAAAACTCTGCACAATCCATTTTGTAGTTGTACAGGATCTGCAGGATTGCTTCAAGAGAGTCCACCTCCATTCTGTTTCTTTCATCAGTCCACTGGATATTCATGAACGAAAATATTCTTTCCACATTGGCATTATGGGATGGGATTGCAAATAAATACCTTGCAATTATTACCAACTCAGAGTAATGCTGAAGACAGTCACAGCTTTCAAAAAAACTTACCCACTTCTCATGACATTCCAATGGTGTTTTTTTTTTTCATCATTCCGCTTGTGAAGACATTCTTCAAAAAAATTTGTCAGTATGCCGAACTGATCGAAGAGAATGGAATATTCGATTTCAATCTCTTTACTCTTCAAATAATAAACTGTCTCTTCAACACTTTCCCATTTTGGCACTCTCTTCAGTAACATCCAATCAAACACCGGCGCTGAGGGTAAATATGAGGCGCTCCACTTGCTGAGATATTCTACACAAGTGTCATAAAACTTGTTAACATCTTCTCCAAAACTCCTTTCCGCTGCTTCTGATACTTCTGCTCTTTTAAGGACAGATTTAACATTAAAATAAATGAACTGCTGTCCTCTCCTCTTAGTAACAGTTTCCAGAGTATTTTTCAAAACATCATTTACCTCTATTACACCTTTCGTGCTTCCCTCAATTTCGTTTATCCCATGCTGCAAAGTGCTAAGCTGACTGTGAATGAACCATAAGTAGGCTTCACTTAAAGGGTTACTGAAAAACTGAACCAATGTTTTGGGGGCTTTGTCTTCATTTAGGACAAAATCTTTTAACGGTTCAAACAGGCGGATTACTCTTTCAACTGCTGGAAACAGTGATAACCAGCGAGTTTTCGAGTGACACATTACATTCAAATATTCAGTTCCCACATAATCACAGAACTCCTTAAGCCTCTCTGTTCTAACAGTATACATGTAAAAGTGTGAATGTACCTTCATAACGATAGTTTCAACATCACAGCTTAAACTGTCAGCAGATGTCTGCACACTATTGTGCAAAACATGTGCAGGGCACCCTATGCCTTCAATGTTTTCATACAATGTTGCCTTTAATTTGCCTTGTCTTTTCAAACCACCAAAGTTTGGGTTGGTGTTGTCTCCACAAAATGCCACACATTTATTTTTCCTGAGATCAAACATTTCGATAGTATTCATACAAAATCTTGAAATTTTGTCAGATGTTTCATTAGGTAGGGAACTCACCTTCAAAAGTTTGGTCTGAATTCCCTGATTAATATCGAAAAACCGAACAACAAACGGAAATATTTTAGTGGCCTTATGACTGCTGGCATCAGTGGATATCCCGTAGAAAGAAGACTTTTTGATGTATTCAAGGCTTTCCTTTACACTCTGGGTAGCAATAACTCCTTTCAGTAAGGCTGACACTTTAGTTCTTTCTGAACTAAACTTTTTTGCAATGGAAGAATCATCAAACATAATGCTGTTAAGCTTATTAGTACAATCACTGGATCTATAAGTTTGATGATTTTTTACCGTGTGGTAGGCTAGTGTAAGCTAGGCTGCTCGAACTTTCGTCTCTTCACTTGACTGATGTTCCACAAAATAATTTTGTAGAGTTTTACTGCAGCTCGGTGCACTGTATCTGTTAATGTGTTTCCTTGACTTGATGTGATCAACTATGTCGGAACGTCCACCATGACTTATACTAATAAAACGGTTACATACGGAACACTCTGCTTCGTAATCAAAACGACCTTTCTTAATGAAATTCCATTTCTTGGAATAACAGTCACTGAACTTGCAGGAACGTTTCGGCATTGCGTTTCACAGTACTGCAGCAAAAATACCACTAATATGAGAAAAAACTATTGCAGTTTGTCTGACAAAACATCAACTACTACACTGTTCTGACAATGAGTGTGTGAGTAAGTGGCGTGACAATCGGACGGTTTCATAGCTCTGTTGCAATAATACAACTTACTACTTGTTGGCCAAGTACCGCTCAAAGTAAATTATTGCCTGAGTGTATCAATACTGATACTGTGATTACTAGTATGGGACAATGGAGGTTTTAGACAAATAAGCTAAAATATATTAATTTCTTGTGTTGTTTTCCTTTAATATAGCGAAATACCAAAAATTTGAGAAAGTTTCACGAAATGTATTTAAAAACAGAATTCCGAGACTTTTGAGCGTCCCGAAACAAATTTTCGGGACACGGGCACACAGGGATGAAAACCGGGCCGATCCCGGTTTTCCAGGACGTTTGGTCACCCTCTTCTAGGCGCTTCAGTCTGGAACCGAGCGATCGCTACTGTCGCAGGTTCGAATCCTGCCTCGGGCATGGATGTGTGTGATGTCCTTAGGTTAGTTAGGTTTAAGTAGTTCTGAGTTTTAGGGGGCTGATGACATCAGATGTTAAGTCCCATAGTGCTCAGAGCCAGCCAGCCTTGGTTATGTTGTGAAAAATTTTTGTTTATGAAGGAATAATCTGATTGCTGAACTTCCAAAAGCTGTAGCAGATCTCTGAATGCCGAAATATTTTCTTTCTGCTGTCCTGTTAAAAGTGACACTCTTAATGATCGTAGTAATTTTGAAATACATAATTGGATTAGTGCTGACTCACTGTACCATGTGTTCAAAAATTGCGTGACAGTGGAAAAATTTGAGTTCTGATAATTCGGTAAGCTAATTAACTGATCCTTGATTCCGCGCTGTGTCGTCTTCGACCAATACGCTGACAGAAAAGCATTCTGAAATTCTTCTACCGAGTAACACTGTCTCGCGATCGGTCTCATACGGGTTGACGGTTCGCCTTCCAAGAAACTGCAAATAAATTCAAGTTTGTGTGTTACGGGCCAAGTTGGTGGAAAAGCAAAACTAAATTGTTGTATCCAATCCAAAGGGTGTATTTGTGTTCATTTATAAATACTTTAAATTTCCTAACGGATAGAAAGTGCTTGTAATCAAAATTATCGTTTCTGAATGTCTGATCAGGTTCAGGATTGTATGAGAATCTATTTGTCTGTGTCTGTTCGGAATCTTAAGTCACGTACTCTCTGTAAATTACCTAAGTTATACTGGCTGTGTGAGTGTGTTCAGAATGTGGCATATGCTGTGACGTGTTAGAAGCTGAAATAATTTTTTTCTGTCACTTCTTGTTGGACGTACCTGTCTCACTGATTGTCTGCTGTACATTTTGGAATTCAGGTATTTGACTGAACGAAACTAGTGACGTATCGTTTGATTTGGTGTCATTGTTATTTTCGATAACGTCAATACGACTTGCCAATTCATCAAATTTTTAAGTCAGTGCTTTTACCTGGTCGTCATTTTTAGTGTCACAGGCATTAATTTGTTTTTGCATTTTACGTGTGGTTTTGTTTAATTTCTTAACGTCTGCCTTAATGGCATCGGGATCCTGTATTAATTCCAATTGTTCAAGTCCGCTGGTCACTGTCTGAAAGTCTACTGTGTATTTACTTTCCAAAGTCTGAATATTAGTGTCTGTTTTCGTTTTTAGATCGGAGATTTCACCATGCAATTCGGTGTTCAACTGTTTGATAGTACTGATTTCGTCTGATACTGTAGCAATGTTAGTGTCTACGTATGTTTTTGCTTTCGTAAACAACTTACGCTTGCCTTCTTGCCTCTGTGTAGTAATTGTTTCCATGACTTGTTTCTTTACTTTGTTTTGTTCCTGTATGAATTTACGGTAACGCATGTCACTGTTTTGTAGGTGGTGATTAAAACTTTTGTCAATTTGGCTGTTCTGTTGTTCAAATTTCTTGTCGACTTTCGCATCCAGGGTGCGTGAAAGTTCTGCTGACGTTAATTTAAACTCGTCGCGTAACTGTGGTGCGTTTTCTGAACATTGTTTACCAACTGCACTAATTTCATCTCTAAGTGATTTTGTTGTGGTTGCATGTGTATTGCATATTTCTTGTGCAACGAATCCAATTTCTTCACTGCTATTCCTAGCACTAGCCTTAATTTTCTCACCTAACTGTTTTTTAGTTTCGTTACATTGCTAGGCAACGGCTGTAATCTATTCAGTAAGCTGTTCAATAGAGGTGTCGAGTTTTTCATTAATCTGTTTGAAGTTTTCATTAATTTGTTTGATCGACGTGTCGCGTTTTTCATTAAGTTGCTTGTTCGATTCATTAAGTTGTCTATAATTGTTGTCTTGTTTCTCATTAAGTTGTTGTAATAATTCCACAACTTGACCCATGCGAAAATTAGCGACTCTATTTTCTATGCTGTGTGATGGTGTATCTGCAGTTGTTACGTTTTGTGTAACCATTTGGTCATTGTCTGATTCATGAAAAGGTTTGTTAATAGGATGTGCACTGTTGGTCACTACATCGGAATCAAATAAATCTGACGTACTTTGAGTACAATGTTTATCTTCGTTAGAAACATTTATCTGTTCACTGTGTAAATTTTGCAAATCAGGTGTGGCAAACTGGGCAGCGTTCATTGTAGCGCAACGTGCCGCGTCATCAATTGTCGTTAAATTTACTGTGGACATAAATGAATTTGTTTGCGCAACATTTAGATTAGAATCATTAATGGTGGTCGGCACGCACTGATTATCTGTAATTGGAGGATTATCATTATGACACTGAGTGTCGCTAATATTATCAGTCAAATTATTCAACTCTGCTTTTTCACTCATTACGCATCGCGATGTATTGTTGGCAGTTTTTCGCGGCATTTTCACAAGTCAAAAGTGGGCACAAAATCAAACAAAGTCAAAGCAAGAATGGAACAAATACAATGACAACAAAGAGCAATAAATTGCCGATGAATTGTGAAAGAAGGCGTGACAAATTAGTAAATGCGTTACGCCAGATGCAAACTACATTTAACATTAGGTAAATAATAGCAGATATATAACTGAATACTTCTCAGAAATTCACAAAAAAATATGATCCTGGCCAGCTGTCGACAAGTGTAAGCTCCCAACAGTTTATTTCCGTAACCTCGCAATAAAAACGTGTATAACTTCTCAATAAAAATTTACTCATATATAACCTTTCAATAATTAACTGACTGTGAATCTAAACTGGAAAGCTGCGTCATGGCTCTGAAAAGTCATTTTGAATAAACTGAAAATTCTTGCCTCAATGAAGTCGCTGGATAACGAGTATATATCTGCTCCTATAAGAAATTTTTCTGGCACAGCCCAGTGCAATGCTGGCCGCTAGATTTGTCATGTATAAAAAGAAACAACTGATTTTTCTTTACGATAATCGGGATGACCATGGATAAGAGAAATTAGTAAAATCTTTAAATTCAGATGAATAATTGTCAACAGTTATTTTTATAAGAAAGCTTATTATTATTGAAAGATATTTTTTAAAATCCATTTACATAGGACTTGATATAACAATAGTACAAAATCAGGTGTTAAAAATTACATTTGCGCGCGGCTATAAATAGTAATTTTTGGTTTTACCTTATACTACATCGCTCAGGTACCTTGATCGTTCTTCACGACCGGCCCCCGCCATTCCATACAGGACACAAGTGCTCTCTGTGAGCTATACAACTAGACAACTGCTCTCTAAGAGCGACCGGACCCAACCGCCCGTCTAGGAGCTGCTGCTACTACTACTACTACTACTACTACTACTAGACTTGGCCACTGTTCCTATGTTTCGATACAGTGTATCGATACGTGGAACTGTTTCAGTGTTTCGTTTCGGAACGGCTGTGGTTCACTGTTTCGAAACAGTGCTGTTTCATTCCGCCCCTGTCTCGGATAACCGGACCAGATTCGATCTCGAGCCAGACGCAGAAACTGTATCATTGTTTCAAAATAAGGCTGTTTCAGTCCACCTGCGCTTGGAACGGACTAATTGTATCGAAACAGTGATGTTTCATTCCGCTCTGTGTCGGGCGAGATTCGGGCTCGGCACAGGTACTGTAACACAACATACCACTTCGTGAAACACTTTCAAGAGTGTCGAAATCTTTTTGACGAGCAATAGCATGAAGCTTAAGATATCCGAAAATAAAGCTTCGTTTCTAGCTGACTGTCCTATTCCGAAATGGCGTAACATCTGCTTTATAAACACTAACCAAACAACAAAACAACGCATACTATTCACATTCAAAATAATAAATAAGTGAAAATAATTCAGTTAAATTACACTTTTTTCATAACATACGCTTCTCTGTTCATGTACAGTAAACATATTACGAAACGCAAGTAAGCCTACAACATTTCGAATAAAAAAAGGCGTAGAGTGACAGTTATTAGACATATACATAAATTTGATGTAGGTATAATTGCAAGCAATCTGTTTGACATATCACTGATAGTGTAATGGTGAACAGGAAGGGCTGGCAAGCATGGTGAATTTATAGTAACGGTTAGAAACACCTTGAAAGACAAAGTTGAAAAGTATGAAAGTCACACAACACGAAAGCAGCGCATTTGCTTCAGGAAATACGAAACTACCAAGACACCCAAGTGATAGTTTCATACTTTCTGCGATATGATTAGCACTCGCGCACCTCATTTGTGTTTATATACTGTATAAGTATGTCCAGACTTATACAGTAGACATTCAAGATGATAAAATGTGTAGATTTATTAGATAACAAAACACAAACTGTTTCACTGTTTCGAAACAGCGTATCGAAACATTACATTGTACTGTTTCATTTGTTTCGAAACAGTTACGTGTTTCAGTCTTCGACCATAAATATAATAGACTGTCCCTGACGTCATTTTCGTGGCTCCAACATCTCTGGGCTGAAGTCACGTGAATGTTGGCAAAACATGGTTGTTTCGTGTTGCACTCATGGCTGTACTCAGCGTTTTGTCGGGGAAATGGCATTACAATTCACGTGTAAGTGTGTCTAAGATAGTGCAGATGCATTTATTGAAATCTGCTGAAGTGACTTTTATATGTTTTTTACACTTGAAATAGAGTATCACGTAAATTAAAGTGTTGAAAGTGATGCCTGTAAACTCAGACTCATATTACATTTTGGAAAGTATCTGTGATGATTCGGTTACAGAAGTAAGTATAACTGTTTCTCGTTCCTACTCATAGGTTCTGTAAGGATGAAAACCGAAGGCAGCTTTGGATACAGGCCCTGAAACGGAAAAACTTTAAGCCGTTTGCACATACGCGCCTTTGCTCGAAGCACTTCGAGGAGAAGTGTTTTGATAGGTTAGTTATTATTTACAATGTATATCTATAATTTGTATTTACAGTGTCTGTCATTTTTAAACCTAGGCTCCAAAATTATTTTCTGAAACTGCAAAGTCTCACCTTTCATCTAAAATATCATTTTTTTAAACTAATAGTTTAAACTTTTGTAAAAATAGTGGGAACTGAACCTTTGAAGTGCACCTAAAATTGATACTCTAAAATGGACCTGCTCCTAAAGTAAACAATTTTGACACCTATAATTGACATAATTTCCATAGCCCATTTTCTTTTATAAGTGACTAAAGCTCGAAACGTGGTGAATACAATGTTTAAAGTTTTGACACGAGCCCACTCTTACTGTTTAAAAGAATTTTAACGACATTTTACTATAATTGATAGTTTATAGTAATTTCGTTCCACTGCCCACCAGAGTGGCGTTCGATGTATTTGTTAGATTTTATAAATGGTACTTTGAATAAATCCAGGTCAAATGTAGTTCTTGCATAATTTTTCACAAATAAGAAAGTAGTTTTTGTTGGAAGCGTTTGGCAGTCAATTGAGAAATGTGGGGAAAATCCGATACAAACATAGGATGGCAGACCGCTGATTTGAAATCCCGTCACGTTTTGCCAACAGTCACGTGGTTTATGTTGGAGCCACACCAGCCGTATAGCTTCTGCACAGCAAGGCCAGTCTACTAGTATCTATGGTCGAAGGTTTCAGTTTGCCCATCTCTAACTACTACTACTACTACTGCTGTCGACACTACTCTCTGGTCTGCGATTCTACAGTATTATAGCTTACATATCGCAGGCAGCGCGTGAGCAATCCATCGAAGTTACATCTGCTCGAGTGTGCTAGCAATAAATTTCTTAGCCATGGACCTCTTACACTGTCTTCACGTACGCGTACACCACAACTACTCTACCACGCAAAAATTTTGGTTACATTCGCCTGGTATGAGACTTTCCCGGGGGGCGTCCACTGGGGGCCGAACTGCACATTAACCCTGGGTTCAGAGTGCGGCGGCGGTGAGGTAGGTGGACTGCTGTGGCCTGTGGTTAGTTTGTGAACCACTGAGGACTACAGCAGAATGAAGCCTCTCCGTCGTTTCTAGGTCCCCAGTTCAATACACATTACACACGAGCCGGATTTTAGTGACGCTGCTACAATTTTAAATTTAGGCGATGCACAATCTGTTCCACCTGTGGTCAATAATGTTTCAGACCAGACGCACAACTTCAAAAGTGCGATTGTGGACGAGGCTGAAAGCACAATTAGCGAACAGAGTGCACCAGTGATTGTAGCTCTGAGCAATATATGGCTGGCCGATTTCGCTGAAATGCTACGGAGGAAAATGGAGGCAAAATTTGAGGAAGTGGGGGAAAGGTCACAACAAAGAAATGAAGAGTTAACTATCGAAATGAGGAACGATATTTCTGTGGAAATTAACGCGAAACTTGAAGAGGTAGGGAACCGATTAAGTGTAATCGAAACGGAACAAAGGAGAGCGAGCAACGAGCTAGAATCCGAGGTGAAAGACTAGAAAATAAATACTAGGAACAATGTGAAAGGGGTGAGTGTGATCGCGAAGAATTCATCAAGCATGTGTCAATCAGTTACAAAGAAAGTAGAATGGAACAGTGCCACGAACTAGGAAATAAATTTGAGCATTGAACTTACAAGGTAGTAAGGAAAATGAAAAAATCAAAGCCGATCTGGAGAGGCTTACCGAGAAACTAATGGTTTTGACGGTGTTGGAGAGTGGTGATTGGACTGCACCAGTAAATGTTGCTGGAAGTGAAAAGGTCAAGTCCCTCATGGAGTTTCAGCAAGGGCATTATAAGGTTAATAGGAGGCAACGAGGTGCCACAAATGAATTTAACAAACGTGTGTCTCACGTGGAAAACCTTCTCTGGCGTGATAGAGCATAGAGTAGAAGTGCAGAAGAGCACGAGTGAAAATAATGACAGCAGAGATTCGAGTCATGAAGATGACTATGCTGTTAGGAGCGAATTTAGCTTTTTCAGGAGTTGTCTGGAGAGAGACAGAAGCAAATCGAAATGCCACACAGAGAGGAAGTGCAGGATTTTGATTGTAAGCATTTCCTTTCTATTCGAAAATTTGAAGTATTTTGGAGCTCGTCAGAAGGCTTGAATAATATCAATTTTGCGTTCCGCCTACTTGGCTGAGTAAGTATAAAACTGAATCCATTTGTGGACATCTCGAGGCGGAGCCAGCCACTAGAATGAGGTAGACAGCGCGCACGTGCACCACTGTGCATGATTTCCATGTTGCATTTCTATCGGCATATTAGTCCGAGGCCGCCCAAGTGTGAAGCACGGAATAATGATGCTGTCGAATTTAAATCAGTCAGGATTTGCGAGTCCAGCACAGCCCTCTGAGCACATGCTTCAAAGCAACCAGTTTTTATACAATCCCTACAATCCGGGCGAGCCGATTATGATTTCTTCAATGGAGCTACTAACGCACCTTTCTCATGTTGTTTTAAAGGAACGGTGCAAAGATGACTTAGAAGCGTTCAAGTTGCTGTTACAGGAACTAGAATATGACTCGCAGATTAATGCGGATGCCGTGAAAGGTCAATGAGTGGTGTGACCACGAGATGGTAGTCGTGGCCGATGTAGGACTCGGTGGCGCAAGCAGACACGTGAAAGCGAACGCAACGATAACTATTATCAGCCATATCGCAAGCAGTGGGTAAACGGAAATCTAAGAGATAAAAACGATAGGCGAAGTAATCGAAACAGGAAAAATTGGCAAAGGAGTGGTGATGGGATCGACGAAATAACTGTGATGAATGGAACAACGGAAATGGCAGGGCAGTTGTTCCAGGCGACGTGGAAATTAGATCAACCGCTCCCCAAAATAATCCACTGGAGAATAGTGGGCAACCTCTGTTATGACTGGTATCTGGCGAGGAAGGAGTTGTTACATGACTCATAATAACAGAAACATATAGTGTGGGCTACATTGGCGAGGAGGATGTAAGAGAAGCATTGCTGCAGGAACCAACTACTAATAGAATTTCAGCGGTTAGCCCTATTGTTACAATCTCTGTTAGTGAGGTATCTCTGTTCTGTATTGTTGACACTGATAGCCCTTTTTCTATAATAAGCGAGGTTGCATTTCGGAAATGTGAAGAGGCGAAGAGGCAGGGACTTGGCCAATTTGCGGGGAACAAAGGTGAAGGGAGCAATTTATGGGAAATGCTCAATGTCGAGGGGAACTCCGCTGATTTGGTTTTTAATGATTGGATTCTGAGGGACAAATCAGAAGTCAACTGCCTGCGAATTCTCGCTTTTCCAATGTTGCGACTGGAACCGGAAATCCTTATCAAATATATAGGTGGTACAAGTTCTCCGTGTACTGACAGTGAAAGAAATTAAGCTTTCGCGAACATTGTAGAAGACAGCATGGCTAGTATGGGGAATGCATAAGAGGCCAAACGAAGGAGGCTGTATGAGATAACGAAGAGCCATGAGCAAATATTTTCCGATGCATCTGTAGTGATTAAAAGGATTTGATCACAAGTTCCGAGTACGAGAACATCAAAAGTTTTTTGTCAAACGGTACCCTATTCCGTTATCTAACAAGGCAAAAATAAAGGCCGAATTTGCCAAGATATTGGAACAGGGTGTGACTGCGCGGGCTGCGATCTCGTATAATTCTCCTCTCTTGATTGTTTCAAAAAGAGCTGGATCTGTGAGGTTGGTGTTACTAAGCCAGAAACAGATAGGCCTGCGATCCTGGATGAGTTGTTACAGCCCTTCCATGGTGTGAAAGTCCTTTCCTCGATCGACTTGAGGGCTAGTTATTAGCGGATTGTACTCTACCCATCATGTAGGCAGTACACCATATTTCTGTGCTACGGAGATTGCCGTCAATTTAAATGCCGTCCGTGTGGGCTAAATGTGTCACTGGCAACTTTCATTAGAGGCTTAAACATCACTCTGCTCGAGGACTTGTGGGCGTGGGTGACACTTTACGTCGATGACATTTTGATAGCAGAAAAATCATGGGAGGAATTAAATGATGTGCTCAACCATTTACCGGATGCATTAGGACGTGCAGGTGTGATTCTAAACCTGGAAAAATCCCAGTTTGGTCAAAGTAAAATAAAGTTCTTGGAGCATATTGTTTTGGCATGCGGAATCCAACGCGACTCCGATAAGGTTAAAGTGATGGCCGAATTTCCTACGCCAGCGACGAAAAGAGAACTGAGAGGGTTTTCAGGCGTCGCCAATTTTTATAAAAAATTGTGAATCTAAGTGTCGTATCCACACAACGTCTGTGTGTTCTCACAGGGAAGAATACTGTTTGGAATTGCCATCAGCAAGAACAAGATGAATTTTTAAATCTCAAGAATATTTTAGTAAACGCGCCCACTCTGGCAGACCCTGATTTAAGTAAGGATTTTTATTTGATGATGGGCAGTCATGGGAGGTTGGCTCGCTGGGCTCTATACCTCCAAGAATATCAATTCATGATCGAGTATATTCCGGGAGAAAACAATTGCGGATACACTTTTACAGGCACCTGTAGGACAAGTACATGGGGGAAGTGGACATATGTGGCAAAATAACTTCAGCATTCTCTATCTTAAAAACATAGGGTTCGAGAATTTTATTACTTCGTCCTTGCAAAATGTTGGCTTCGAGCAAGACAAGAACCAATACTGAGAAAGTGAAAGAAAGGTGGTGAGATAGGAACCAAGCAGTTATTCAACAACATTATTTGGTGAAGGACAATATTCCTTTCAGAATACAAAGTCTAGAGGACTCTAGGTGGTGTAACCTCCCCACACGAAATATTTTATAATTTATTTGGTTAATGATTCTAATTTTTGTGTAACCTCTGAACAAAATTGGTTTCCATTTAATGTACCCACAAAATTCTTTTCTCATTTAATGTAAGCTCGAAACAGAAAAATTCCTAAACCTCGTAATAAAAAAATAAATTCAGTAACCTGGTAGAATTTGGACGACAGCAGCGCTGCGTCATGGCCCTGTAAGATGATTCTGAATAAAAAAGGGAAAAATTCTTACCTCAATAAAAACGGCGAATATATCTGCTCTTATAATAAAAATTTTCCGGGACAGCTCTGTGTAATGCTGCCCTCTACATTTGTTATTTATGAAAGGAAGCAAATTATTTTTCTTTTGCAACAATCGGAATGATCATGCATAAAAAAATTAACTTCTTTAAATTGAAATGATTGCTTGTTAGAAATTAAACAAAGATTATTATTAGGACATTTTTAAAAGATTTACATGTGAGTTTACGTAATGTTACTAGATATGCGCGAGGCTGCTTTTTTACCTTATACAATAATACTCAGGCTCCGGCATCGCTGCAACGCGACCGGCCCAGCCAACATGATACACTACACAGGACTGACAAGAGCAGAAAGGCGACTGCTCGCTAGCAACAACATACTGCTACTGCTACACAGTTCGTACTGCAGTCAACACTGCTCTTTGGTCTCAGATTCTCTTATAGCTTACATTTCTCAGGTAGCGCATACCTCTTACAGTGGTTATTGGTGATACTGGACAAACTGGTGAATAAGTTGATTCGGTATCATCCAATCATTCTGGGTCAATTGTGAGACCTCACTGAGGTTGACCTATTTGGGCCAATAAGGCGTACCGAGTCAGGTTACTGATATATTTCTGTGGCAGTGGAACTGATCCCAAAGTTTGTATGTCTCACTCCATTGCGGAGGAAAACAGGGAAACGTGTTGCTGTGGCATCCGCCAATAACCTCTTGCTTGAGATAGGGGCAGTGAACTGAGTTATCTCCGATAATGGGCAGCAGTTCTGGTCACAACATTTGTTATGGGCGCTTAGAAGGTGTGGGATAAAACCGGCCTTCATCTCATTGTTCCATCCATCTTCAAATTTTTCAGAACGCATAATGAGAGAATTTGGTAACTTATGTAGGTTGTACTGCCATTGGAAACATAACACGTGCGATGTGTATCTAGAGTCTTTCCAAGAATTCCTGAATGAACTGCGTCTACGATGTTACTTCCTGTCTTGGTACTGAAAAATAAGGAGCCATCCAGTAAAATAAAAGAGGCTGAGCCCTTATCAACAGAGCCAAGACTCCAGCACAGAACTGTCATTGAGGTGGCGTTTAATACTCTTAAACATGCAGCTGAAGCGACACAGAAAACCTATCAAAAGAAAGTAAGGAAAGTTTAGTCTCATGTCGGTCAAAAGGTCCTTGTTCGCTGTCATAAACTGTCAAACAAGCAAAAGAAGTATGTAAGAAGTTCTTTAATGTTTTCAGTGGTCCTTAGTGAGTATGCCACATTCCACACCCAACACGGTGGAGGTCCAGACTCTCTGTCGCGCACATCACGGAGATTGCATCATATCTCCAATTTCAACCCGCTCGTCGAGTGAACAAGACAACGACACTAGGAGGTAATCAGTATGTGGAAACGGGTAGTATGTATGTTTCGTTTCATTGTCTAATGTTCTGTTTGTGATAAGTTGTGAATAATCAATGCATGTTGTGGGTATGTACTTGGTGACTAGACCACTCTATGGATAAAAGAGTCAACAGAAATTTAGAAAATTTAAGACAACAATATGTTTTCATTTGGTTGATGTGTGTGATGTCACCGGTCGATGGAATTACGTTCTACACATGGAGTATCCTATGCTGGCTGGTGTAAGATCACAGGAAGGTGCTGCGTCGGGTGCGAGGAGGATATAAGGCGACATGAAGCACATAATTAGCCACAGAGGAGTATAGGGGAAATTATGTTTTTGTAGTGATAGAACTGTTTGTGTTGTATCTTAAGTCATGGTAAATGTTTGTAATACTAGAACTGTTTTCTCTTGTGGTATAAGTAGTAATGTGTGTTTATGTGGCTGTGATGTCCGGCCCCGGTAGCTGAGTGGTCAGCGTGACGGAATGTCAATCCTAAGGTCCCGGGTTCGATTCCCGGCTGGGTCGGAGATTTTCTCCGCTCAGGGACTGGGTGTTGTGTTGTCCTAATCACCATCATTTCATCCCCCTGGACGCGCAGGTCGCCGAAGTGGCGTCAAATCGTAAGACCTGCACCAGGCGAACGGTCTACCCGACAGTGGCCTTAGCCGCACGACATTTCATTTCATGTGGCTGTGATAGTGAAAGGTGCCATGAAGCGTAGTTAGTTACTGTCGTTAACCATACGTTTGGGTAATTGCGACATCACTTTCACTGTGAGAGAATTTGTGCTATGATGTGTGAATGGACTGTTTGCGAATGCATTTTTTACTATCTGACTACTCTTAGTGAATCATCTCCATGTTCATGGATAAGGTAGTAGATAAATATTCTTCTCATTCATTCAATTCCAAAGCATTACTGACACATAAAATTTTAAAATGTTGTGAAGCCCATATTGTATAAAATCTTTGCAGCATATCTTCAAATTTCGCAGCGTTACTGAGGCATAAATTTTCACGTAATTTTTTTTTTAAGAATGTTGTGGATGCCATTTTGTAAAAATCTCTGAAGCACACCTTTCACTTGCAAGACGTAAAATTCTATAATTTTTCTTTAATGTTGTGAAGCCCTTTTTGTACAAGCTTTGGGGCAAATCGTTGTTTCTCATTCCAACTTAGGATAAAGTTAAGATTCGCTTAGGTTACAAACCCCCCTTGTAAGGCTTACGTGGGGAGACCAAATGGATTATATAATTTTGACACTGTAAATGTACTTAGATGTGTATTTACCTGTGGGCCCAGTAGTCGGCCAGACTGCCACTGCTGTGGTCCAGCGAGGGCGCAAAAGCACTGGTGAACGTCACTAGCAGCTGAACAGATGGGGATTGCAGCAATCTGCAGGGTTCCTGCGGACAGTCCCCAATCTCTCCTGACGTCATAGCTGTACTGCCTAACCAGTCTGCATATCAGCAAACCTGATAGGGACAGGGGCTCCGAGTAAACAATTATCTCGGCAGAGAGGCCGAGTGGCCAGCGACCCTCCGTTGGTGCCGTGAGGATCCGTCAAAACATTTGTGGGTAATCTCTACAGACGACCTGCAAATGAGGACGCTGCAACACATTATGAGCCGTCCTGTTACAACCAATCACTGTACCACCATCTACAGGCGTGTCTGACTCACAGCAGGAGTCGACATTCTGGTGTTGTTTGCCCTACATCCATGGTAGCAGCTGAAGAATTCGCACACCCAGTGCACCGTGTTACCAGCAATGGCTGTCAGTTCTCCACTCACTCACAAAGCCACACCCCGACGAGATGTGAGATGGGCGAGTCCCTTATGCCCAAAACGAAACGGTCCACTATGGGCAGCATGACACTTGGGTAGTAGCAATCCAGTCCTAGTGGTCGACGCCCATCTACCCTATCTGCATGTGTCACTGAGTCTTGTGGTGCGGCTGCAGAACACGATGTGGGTTAGACATGAGCCACATCCAGACGGAGGAGAGATGTCAGAGGCAAGGAGGTGACTTACTTCGCAGGTGAAAAGTCAATAGAACTGCACTATCTGCCAAGAATCCCTCATGGAAGTCCACCCACATACACCAACCCTATCAATGTTTGTGCGTGTGATCTGCGTTCCAAAGTGCTATGAACATAGACCGAATCTCATGTGTTTTCTTTCAGCAAGACTGAAAATTATCTAATGCAATCAGGATCCTTAAAATCAATCAGTTTGCAGCCCCCCCCCCCCCAAAAACATTGTTTCAATGAAATTTATCATGATTGCCGTTTATCTAATATATGGTTTGGTATTTTATTAGATCAGCGAATGATCTGAGAGGCGGCGCAAGTTGATCACTTTAATTAATTAATATTTAAATAAATTTGGCCCACTAAAGAGAAATTTTGTGTTTGGTACTTGTTTGGGGCAAGGCGAACGTACGCTCTACTTGCATAGTCATTCTTCGGATTTAGAAAATCGAGAAGGAGATATTTCACAAAGCCCATCTACCAGTATCTTTCAGTCGTAAAAGATGATGGGTATCATTCACAGACATAGCTCTCTCAGCAATCTACGACACAGTCTGGAAATAAGGGCTTCTCATTCTACAAACTCGTTCACATATTCCTATGTAGAAGAACAGTCCAAGTTATTAATAGCATGCTTGCTGGCAGGTCATCTCAGGTCGTACTGGGCAACAGGATAAGCTCTTCAAAGACTCTAAACGGTGGGTTACCTCAGGGATCTGTCCTCACCTCACTGCTGTTTAATCTGTACATCTCCAGTATGCCGACGACTGAGTGCTAGCAATGGGACGCTGAAATTTTGAAAAAATGAATGTCATCTTTACATCTATTCAAGCGATTATGGAAATCTACTTTCAGAGATGGAACTGAAACCAAGCCGTATCAAGACGGCTTGCTTCCATTTGTGCAACAGAGTTGCGAATAGACATCTGCAGCTCTATAGCAGTTGCAGACTACATCACTACAGTCAGCACCCAAAACATTTAGGGGTTACACTGTCCTACAAGAAGCATTTAAAAAACACCTCTGTGGGACATGGTACTCCTGTATGGCTTAATAATGCAAACACACAAACGCTCCACGCACAGCTGAACAACACAATGAGAACTATCAGCGGTACACCAAGATCTACTACCATCGAATGGCTGCTCATACTGAACCTCATTCTGATTCCTGACCTTCATCATAAAGCAGCTCTTCTCCTTGAGTTACAATGCACACAAGGCTCCTTCCCGTCCATCAAGACGTGGTTATCCTACAACGAAACCAGCTTCGATCAAGAAACCCATTCGTGATAGCAGTCATGGGACTGCACACATCGCAGTTATACTTAACTGGCTTATGGGAATGAGACTGATCAAAGTCTTGCCCTCCACATTCCCAGCACTTGCCCTGCGCCGGCCGGTGTGACTGTGCGGTTCTAGGCGCTTCAGTCTGGAACCGCGTGACCGCTACGGTCGCAGGTTCGAATCCTGCCTCGGACATGGATGTGTGTGATGTCCTTCGGTTAGTTAGGTTTAAGTAGTTCTAAGTTCTAGGGGACTGATGACCACAGATGTTAAGTCCCATTTGCTCAGAGCCATTTGATTTGAACTTGCCCTGCATAGGAAAGAGACTCCCTGCCTTCGATTAATCATGCAGAACATGGACAACGATTAACAGAATATGCACCATCCATGGCAGAAGTGCAGACTCTGTTTGTAAACGAGATAAAGCTCCATCTTCAACATGCGATTTTGGAGCAGTCAGAGAAACCGTTCGCTACTTTGTTACACAACGTCCGAATGGGGAATATCAGCGAAATTTTGATGATTTCCTAATGGAAACGAACGAGGCAATTGATTATATTAACATATTAAATGACTGTCTGTAAATTACATGTGTTATTGTTTGTATTTTATTTAATATTCAGCTTAAAAACCCGAGTGATCAGTAAAATATGAAAGTAGCTAGTCTTAAGTAGAAGTGGCCAAAAATAACCAGTTACTGAGATGTAGCAGTTACTGTAATAACCGCTCATCTGATACCAGCAGTTATTTTAATAACTGCTGATAGTGTTCATGCCATCCGTTAACCAATGATCGTACTAGCTTTCGCGTCATCGGTGGTCTGGCCACAAAGGAGACGGAATGACCATGCTTAAAGTTTTTTTTTTATTGCTCATTGAAATTGCTGTGAGAGTGCACAGTGTCTGTTTATATAGGTGTGTACTACGCTTTCGTGCGCTCTCACTGCACTCCCCACAAACTAAATTGGTGTCAGCGTGGTGGATGATGGGAGCAAGGATTAAGGCATTTCACATGTACGGTCGTTCCCGTCAGCCATCGCGCCATGTATTGACGTAGTTTGGATTGATAGTACAAAAAGAGTGATTATAAGCAATTCGTGCGACTATGGAGATAACCGTCAGACGTCGGTACTTTTCTGCAGCAGTTATCGTATTTGCTCAAAGTTCTTATTCTCTGGGAGTTAATGGACTACCACTACAGGTAACCTAGAAGTTCGAAACTATTTCTGGATTCCAGTTAAAGGTCGTAGAAGAAGTTCGAAACTATGTTCTGGATTCCAGTTAAATGTCGTAGAATCCGATGATATTTCCAGAGACACGTCTTCCCATGTGACACGCACCCCTCAGCGTGGAGGATAGTTATTGGAGTGAACAAGTATTTCCGTACTGCTATGGCAATAAACGCTGCCCAGAAATCACACAGCTGTGCAGTAATTTTGTAAGAATATATTGTGTTAATTTTGGGATAGTAAAGGAAACTCATGTCAGCAGTGATACAAGATGTAGCACGACCCCAGCATTCTCAAAAAACGTGCTTAATAATTTGTGACATTACTGTGAGAGAAAACACTCACTGTGTTTTATCTCATGCATAGTATGGAGAGCTATGAAGTATTGTAAAGAGTGTGCAACATGTTAATATTTTTTAGGGATTTTACACTTGCTGAAGCATTTGAGTTTTGTAGGTGATCTAAAATAATTGATTGACTATCTTCTCGAAGTATACCGTATCCCTAATGCTTAGTGGCATCATTGTGGTGAAAAAGTTCAAAAAAAATGGTTCAAATGGCTCTGAGCACTATGGGACTTAACATCTATGGTCATCAGTCCCCTAGAACTTAGAACTACTTAAACCTAACTAACCTAAGGACAGCATACAACACCCAGCCTTCACCAGGCAGAGAAAATCCCTGACCCCGCCGGGAATCGAACCCGGGAACCCGGGGGTGAAAAAGTGCCAGTGCTGTATCACAAATCAATATCATTAAAGCTTATCTTATCCACTGATGAGTACAAAAAAAACGTGTAATTTGAAGATACTTAGCGTTATGGCATCACCAGGAGAAAAATGAGTTTTCTTCATTTTTACACATCCATTACACATGGGCTTCTTTATTTAATATTTGTTGGCCATTGACTTGCAAAAATTTTCTGTGGAGTATTAAGCACACCAGTTTCATACAAGAAAATTGTACAATGGAATATTTACTCTTCAGATGCATATGTAGAAAATTAAGCATTCCATGAAGGCATATTTGGAATGAATACAGGTGTATTTACAATAATAATCAGGCCAAGCACATTAACTTGTCAGCCATATTTAAATAAATGTATAATTTACTTACATTAGGGCCTACTAGTACTTGTGTGTACGACATTAACTTATTTGAGCAACAGAGGTCAAGTCAGGCACTTTCTATAATGTTAGGCAACCTCCATGTGGGTGGGGAGGCTTATGTGTTCACAGGAAGCTGAGGACTATGCTGGCTGTGGGAACCTAGGGTCGGTAAGGACTTAGCTGCTGGACCAGACTAAGTGTATCCCACAATGACCTGTCATTCCACATCCATTCCTTGTCCTTTCTCAAGTCCTCAATACCCAAACTAAGGTGTGGTGCACTCCATACCGAGGGGTGCATGTCACATGGGAAGATGTGTCGTGAACAGAGTCTCAGGGATATCAGTCGACCTGCCTGAGTAATTAGCTCTGCACCGCATAGGGTTTCTGTAGTGTGAACCGATTGGACCCCAACTCTTGTGGGAGCAAAAGGGACACAAAAGAAAATATTAATACTGGAGGGGGGGGGGGGGGGAGGCAAGCTGAGACCTCAGACACCCAAACATCGAGGCTGGAACCGATGGAAAACATCCCCTCAGCTGAACAGGTGGACAGATCTGTTCAAGAAGTGGGAATGGTTACTAAGAAGTTGGGCCCGATTAAGAACAAAGACTTGTCTGGGGCTCAGAGGAGGAAACCTCTTAGAGAACAAAGGCTAAAGGAAGGAAAAGAGTGATTTCCTAAACAAAAGTGGAGGGACCTAACAGGGCTTGAGCCCAAGACCTCCAAGAAAAGACTTTCCCAGGGTGAAGGGGGTGAACAAACCCCTTCTACATCAAGGGCAGGCAGGAAGAGAACAAAGGAGGAATCTAAGACACCCACTTCTCCAGGATAAGCATATCCAGATAAAGCCGAGGCAAGAAATAGGGAAACAGTCCTATATTACTGCAGTCTCGATTTTTAGGATGGCGGTTATTCAACAAGGCTATCCACTGGTCAAGATCACCTTGCAGCAGGAGGAGCTCGTGCAGATGGCTCTCTTTGAAAAGATTGGGGCGGAAGCTGGTCCAGGGCCCAAATTCAGGAGAGTCTACTGGATCACAGTGCTCTTTCTTTGCTGGTGAGGAGGTGGGTACAGTGGACTGGCTTAAGGAAAAGGTGCCCCTATCACTGTGGGATGATGCAAAACTGCTAGCAAAGACAGCGGCTGTGCTCTTCAAGGCTGCAAAGATATTAATCTGGGTGCTAAAACTCCTTAAGGATACCTCTCCAGAGACTCTGATTGAGAAAATAGGTTCTCAAAACCCGAAAGCCTCCACAGACGATTGGAAGGTAATCAAAAGGAAGGTTGCACCAAATGGCCAAACCCTTGTGGTGAAAGTTGGAGAGAAGTCCCTGAGGGCAATGCAGGAACCGGACCTGAGACTATTCTTGGGGTTCTCACAGGTTGCTGTCAGGGTAATCAAAGACATAAGAAGTGACAATGGTGGCACAGTGGAGACTGAATGTGCTGCAGATAAATCTGAATGACAGTAAAGGGGCCATTGCTGCCCTGAGTCGTCTTCTGGGTAGACAGGAAGTGGACATGGCCCTGATTCAGGAACGTTATTTTTATAAAGGGGGTGTATCAGGCCTCAGCGGCACAGGAGGTAAGCTGGTTTATGCTAGAGATATGAGAAACTCCAGAACACGCATTTATGTAAAAAAAATGGAATCCCCTTCATGCCAATGGCGGACTTCTGTTCTAGGGACTTAGTGACCATCAGGATGTGGCAACATGAGGAAGGTATCACAAGGGAGTTTGTAATGACCTCAGCATACCTTCCTTACGAGAACAGTGCTCCCCCTTCTCAGGAGGTGAGGAGACTGACGGAAGCCTGTACACAACAGGGTGACCGACTATTGGTTGGATGCGATACTAATGACCACAACGTAGTGTGGGGCAGCACCGACACCAGCACTAGAAGTGAGAACCTTCTAGAATTTCTTCTAGCTAATAACTTAGAGATCCTCAATAGGAGCAAGGAACCTACATTTAGGAATATAAGAAGGGAAGAGGTAACTGACATAACCTTCAGTTCCACTTTGACAGGTAGTGATGTCAAACAATGGCATGTGGCTTTAGAGCCATCCAGACCACATATATATTAAGTTCGAGGTTGAAATGGACATTAAGCAGACCATGTCCTATATGAACCCTAGGAGAATGGACTGGGAGGCATATAGGAGGGACCTCGACTCAAGCCTATCGGAAGTCAGTATTTCAGTACGGAATTCTGTGGAGTTTGAGAAGGTATCAGAGGCAGTGACCTCTGCCCTCATGACCTCATACCGTGACAACTGCTCAATCACTAAGAAGTGCACAAATAGGAATGTATCTTGGTGGAACAACAACCTGGAACCACAGAGAAAACAGGCACAACGACTGTTTAACCTTGTGAGAAGGAAAGGACGATGGGCTGAATATTGCGAGGCCCTTTTCAAATACAATCTTGCAATTAAGAAGCAAAGCATCCGTCCTGGATCATATTCTGTGAGGAGGTAGAGCGTATGGCTGCTCAGGCCAGACTTCACAAATCCTCTCTAGGGTACCAACTAATCCAAGAGGAACTCTAAGGAAAGAGGATGGTGAGTATACATGGACAGCACATGAAACGCTGGAACTACTACTCAAGACTCAATAAACTCTGACAGACAACATAGACCAGGACGAGATGCCTGTGAGATACCGGTTTTCAGGTATTCGAAGGGAGAACTGGGAATCCGCCAGAGAATATATTGACCATAGTAAAATCCAATGAGCAGTGGGAACAGTCCAACCATTCAAGTCACCTGGCCCAGATGGAATTTTTCCAGCGCTCCTGCAACAAGCAGGAGTGAACTTAATAAGATTCCTACGCAGGTTATTTAGGGTTAGCCTAGCAGCAGGAATCATTCCTAATGTCTGGAGGACAGTGAAGGTTGTCTTCATTCAAAAACCAGGGAGAATTCATCATGCCAATGCCCAGGATATGAGACCAATCAGTCTGTCCTACTTTCTTCTTAAAGCATTTGAAAAACTGGTCACTGTGCATGTTAGGGAGAGGACGTTAACTAGGGTCACTCTACACATAAACCAACATGCATAGTAACCAGGAAAATCGTGTGAAACTGCACTCCACCAACTTGTTGGGAAGGTGGAGAAAGCACTACACTTTCAGGAAATAGCTCTCTGCATCTTCTTGGACATCGAAGGAGCTTTTAGCAACATGACCGCATCTACGGTTAAGGCAGCAGAGGTGCATGGCTTGGAGACGCCATTTGCAGGTGTATTATAGCCATGCTTAGTAATAGAGAAGTAGAAGCCACTATCATGCAAGAAAAATGGTAATTAATACCACCAAGGGCTGTCCACAAGGAAGGGTCCTGTCCCCTTTACTGTGGAACCTTATGGTGAGTGAACTCATTGTAGAATTAAACTCTAGACAGTACTTTTACCAGGGACATGCAGACGATCATGCCATGTAATATTTGGTAAATTCTCAAGTACTGTCAGAGCTATGGCACAAGGAGCACTGAACATTGTGCAAAATTGGTTCAGGAAATGGGATCGAAGGGTCAGCCCTAAGAAGACTGTTGCAGTACCATTTACAAGGAAGCACATCCAACACACATATTGGAATCTCAAGCTTCTTGATGAAACTCTACCAGTGAAGGGGATAGTGTAATAGTGTAATATCTAGGGGTAACCCTGAATGAGAAATTGTCATGGAGCCCCACATAAGGAGCACCTGTTCCAAGGCGAAAGGTACTCTAATGGGTACTGGGAGAGCTCGTGGTAAAAACTGGGGCTTAAGCCCCAGGAGTATGTACTGGATATACACCACAATAGTAAGACCTACGATCACTTATGGGGCTACAGTGTGGTGCAAAAAGGTAGAACAACAGGTAGCTGCTAAGTAACTTGCTAAGTTGCAGGGATTGGTCTGCTTACCCATTACAGGCGGAATTAGTAGCACACCCACCGCTGGGGTGGAAACCATGCTGGACAAGCCCCCATGGCTCTAAGCACTATGGGACTTAGCATCTGAGGTCATCAGTCCCCTAGACTTAGAACTACTTAAACCTAACCAACCTGAGGACATCACACACGTCCATGTCCAAAGCAGGATTCGAACCTGCGACCATAGCAGCAGCGTGGTTCCGGACTGATGCGCCAAGAATCGCTCGGCCACAGCGGCCGGCACCCCCCCCCCCAATTACACCTGTGGGTAAAGATGGAGGCAGCAGCTGGAGCACACACAGGTTAAAGACTGGCAAAAACTGGAACTCACTGGGGTATGCAGGATCTCGCATTAAAATACTGTGTGAGGTAGACACAGGCATGGTTGGGGAAATGCTGGCCGACTATATAATAACTCCCAGCTGCTTCAACAAGCCTATCAATGTAGTAGTTGGAAGTAGAGAGCTCTGAGAGAACAAATTTCGACACTGTACTGGGGCCATAGTCTGGCTCACTGACGGTTTGGAAACAGACTGAGGTGTTGGGGCCAGGGTATATGGAGTGCAACCAAGGCTGGAGAGTGCAATCTCTCTACGGAAGATGGCCACCGTGTTTCAAGCAGAAATATCTGCTATCAGGGTGTGCATGGAGGAGAATCTGCAGAGGTGCTACAGAGGTCGTAGCATTTCATTTATTCAGACAACCAAGCAGCCCTGAAAACACTGTCAGCCTCTGCAATAGGTTCAAAGATCGTGGCAGAATACCACAAAGTCCTTGTGGAGCTAGGGGAAAGCAATAGGGTAAACCTATTGTGGGACACTCACGGATTAGTGGGCCGATAGGTTGGCATGGATAGGGACGATGACACCTTTTATTAGACCGGAACCTGTCCTGACAATCACCAAGGCGATGGTCAGAATAAAACTACGAGACTGGAGAAGGAGACAGCTTGTAGAATATTGGGCTAAGGTCCAAAAACAAAAAAATGGTAAGGTATTGATACGAAGCCATGTTCTAAGAAAAGTCTCTCAATCCTGGGCTTGAACAGGAGAGAAATTAAACTCATGGTTGGAATATTTACAGGCCATGGGAACTTCAAAAAACACATACGTAGAATGGGGCTAATGGAGAAGACCCCAAATGTAGGATGTGTGGTGTGGGCGAGGAAACCGCATCACATTTGATCTTCGAATGCGAGGCATTGGAGGTCAAAAGAGACAGAATATTCGGATCAAACAGACCTGAAAAAATTGTGTCTAGCAAAGTACTGGTAAAGGATCTCCTTGTACTGTTAAAGGACACTGGTTGGCTTTACTAGAGACACAGAGAACAAACTCTGTTTCGGTGCGGGCAGCAGCGGGCTTGACCAATGTTGTTTTTGCTTTCCTGATAAAATCAAATCAAATTAAATGTTACGCAACATAGAAAAATGTTCTGCCCAGTCCTTCATTCTGAGTGGTCATCTCTATCATTCATGAAGTAGCCTGTTATATATTTAGACAGCTAACTGTCATGATATTAAATTGTACTAATAAAAAGAAAGAAAAAAGTTAAAGCAGGCAGGTGGCATTGACAGGTGAAGTATATTGAAAAGTGTGAATATTACTGCCTCAAATATTCGAGAGAATGTGTACGCTGTCATCATATTTAAGTTTTTTGAAAATGATAAAACGTGGAATCGACAGATGAAGTATTTCTCAGGACAGGAGATTTTGTTACTGAGAAATTTCTGGAAACCTACCGCAAATTCGTATTCCAGACATCCGTACTATTAATTCAGAATCTCACAATCTGTATACCCAAAACAGAAGAAGACCAAGAGAGTAAAAAGTATAATAATGACGTCTGAGGCGTTTAAACCTGTTCTCTTACGAGATTAACACAACCAATCATCCTCAGCAATGCCAAACGTAAGATACACAACAAACTGAAGGCTTGGAGAAATTTAATAAGTCATTCTCTCACCACAAAATTAAGACGCTCTTTGTAGCTGAGGAAATCGTGCAGTTTTCCGGATCTCACATAAAACTTCATTAGCGTACTCGCACTTCCCTCAAATGGACTATCTTTTGCAGCAGTAAACGAATATATATATTAAGTAAACTGCGCCAGCAATTAAGCTTCGAATTTTATCTGCAGTGTTCAGCTTGAATTTTAGTTCGTACTTGAAAAATTACACTTGCTGAGGCAAAGTTCCGTGTACATTCTATTGCAGCTGCGAGGACAATACTTGTAACAGCGACCGATAAAGCTACATACATATAATATGAAACACCAATAACCGTTCAAACACCAACTGAAATGTACTGGAAAGTTAATTAACGAAGGTTATGGCACGATTCATACGACATTCCTGCCACTTCGCACTACTTGCAGTTATATTATGCTGATAAACTAAACTAATGGATTCCACCTACTTAATTATTTAACTGTAACGCTCTCTGATGAATTCGGTAGTGAAAAATAACACAGTTAATCACAACAATGAAAAATAACTGATACAAAAAATAACGGTAACCGTGATAACTGATATTCTGAAATAATCGTTTGGCCCATTTCAGTTTTAGGACCTCAACGTGAAATACTGCTTGTGTCTACGTAGCAGAGGTCTGAGAGCATGACTTCACCACGAGTACAGCTCTCACGGGCCTCCCGAAGGCTTCAGCCTAGTCGCCCTACGTCACGTTGAGTCACGTTAAAATCACAACCAGAACTTGGTAGACATAACATGAAGTTTCGCCCTAATCAGCTGAGGCCTGTAATTCTACGTCTATATCTACGTATATACTCTGCAAACCACCGTGCAGCGCATGTCAGATGGTACGTCCCATTGAAGTAGTTATTAGTTTTTCTTCGCGTTCCATTCATGTATGGAGTGCGGGAAGGATAATTGTTTGAATGCCTCTGTGCACGCTGTAATTATTCTAATATTTTCCTCACGATCCCTAGGTGAGCGATTAGTTGGGAGCTGTGGCATACTCCTAGAGTCATCATTTAAACCCAGATTTGAAACATCGTTAGTAAATTTACTCATGATAGTTTACGTCTATCTTCAAGATAGTTCAGTGCAGTTTCATCAGTATCTCTATGGCACACTCCCATATGTCAAATGAATTAGTGACTGTTCCTACTATCCTTCTCCGAATACGTTCAACTTCTCCTGTTAGTCCTATTTGGTATGGGTCCCACACATTTGAGCAACATTCTAGAATGGCTCGCACGAGCCATTTGTAGACTGATTGCACTTCCCCAGTATCCTACCAATAAATCGAAGTCCAAAACCTGCTTCACCCACGTCATTCCATTTCATATCCCTACAAAGTGTTACAAACAGTTATTTCTATGAGCTGGCCGATTCCAACAGAGACTCACTGGTGTGTTTTATATTATAGCTTACGTTCTATTTATATATGCTGTTTCTAAGCATCAGCACATTGAGGGTCTCGAGAAATGTGTCGTTATTGGTACGATTTCTTGTACGAAAATGACGGGAAGGGCTATATTAGTGGTTAAAGAATTTTCGTATTTCGTTGTTTGATATTATAAGTTGCATGTTATTAAAGTATGCCATTTCAGGTCAACGGCATATTGAAGATTTATCAAAAATTTTTCGTTCTTGTGAAGATCGGTCATAATAATAAAATCAATTAATTACATCGTAGATCATGTGATATAAGACACACGAGGTCGGAAGATTCTAGTAGTGTAGTCAGTACAGCCGTGTGTTGAGGAGTTATAGTGTCAAAGAGCATGGTTTCGTACCCTATTGTCTCCAACATATTTAAACTCACCTTCGCGTTTTCTAAAAAAATTTGTCATTTTCTTATCACTTTAATAAAAGTGTATTCTGTAACATTATATGTTACGTACATTAAGAGTTCTCTTTCCCAAGAGTGAATTTGTTCCATTGTCAGAACATGCTAGAGAATAAAGGCAAAAAAATATTATTTGCTACTTCACTGCTTGATTTGATCACAATTTAGTATTTACTTATACATCCGGAAATCACAATCACACCAAAAGGCTCCTGACGACAGAGAAACATCACTGTTTCGTCACGTGAATTAATAAATTTCGCGGAGTGAACATGCACGAAACATTAAACGTCTCAGCTTCAGAACTGTAAACACGAAAAACATTAAGCTTTCAGCGAAGTTAACATACACAGCAGTACCTATCTCACCAAAACGCGTCTTTTAGTACGATTTATTGTGATAAAGTATCGGGAAATGTGACGTCAGTGGATAAATATGCCACGGGACCTACAGATTTTATCTAGCTTTTGGTGTTATTTGGTATTTGATTATGAAATGAAAAGAAGATACAACACGTAAACTTTTGGCTAGAATGTGATATCCCCCTTCTCTCCCGAAATCTTGGTTTTGGTGACAGATCTAGGTTAGTTACGATCAATAAATGTCATAGTGTTCCCCAGTATGGAAATCAGGATTCCTACCTAAATTAAACAGTTGGTTTAACTGGTTAAACATTCAGTACATAGCTTAATACATGACCTTACATAAATGCATCAACTTCGGCAATATGTAATACCTTACATCCGCTGTGTTTTGTGAGAGAAATTGGGAACTTCTTGCCTTTAATATCATCCTGAATCGAATTTAAGTATTTAACTACGTGTACTGGGTAACTATGTGAGGTTCTAGTATTCATTTCTGCACATTTAATAAGGGAGAAGTTAACAACTAATATTCTCTTTCTAAGTAAATATGGATACTAACAGTATTCACAGTCCATTAACAGTACTACATGGAAACTAAACATTCAAAGCTAATCAGATTTACCTTGTTGGGAGGTAGCTTGATCTCTGTGATCAGCTGTATCAACGTTTGAATTAATCGAAAAAGGTGAACATCTAACTGTCCCACAATCCATGATTAATTAATGATAATCAGAATGAAACGACAGTCTGTATCAGCTTTGACAGTGTGTTTCATACGAAGTTTGAAGGTGTGTTTCATACAGATCGTAAATGTTATTGTCACCTTAAACACATCTTCTGAATTAAAGTACTTGCAATTGTTGGGGTTATTATATAATTCCTTTGTTTTAAAAATGTTTGCCTTCAACATTCTGTCACTTTGGGCATTTCAGACAGTGATTTACCTTTTTGTAAATTCTGTAGTCAAAAACAATAGTACTCTTTAGCTTAAAATTGCTGCACTTGTATAATATGGCCTAAAGCATTACGGGCGTTGAGCGAGGAAAAGTCACAGGTCTGCTACTGGTTGCGGACTGGCAGCTGCAAAATTCTTACTCTTCATTGAGATAACGAAAAAAACTTTAAACACTAAGGCATACCAAGCCACAACTCGCCCATGTCGGAGCAGCTAGTACAGTTTTATTCACAGATGTATTTTGTTCTTTGTTCTTTTTTTGTTGCTTGACACTATTTACTTCAGTAACCTGAAATGAAACACAGTTAATCTAATTAAAGAGTCATGCGTTAGTAACGATTCTTGCCAACTGGTAGAGATGTGTTTATGTCTATTTAGAAATTTTTGAAACTAATAAAAATAGGATACTTTGGTCCTGAACCAGAAGGGGTGAAGAGAAACTGGTTCTTTGTGCGCCCTCTAAATCCTTGCCTATCTGCTACAACTTTGAATTTCCTACCATACAGGTAACAATGAAAATAGGTAATACCATAAATGACACTTAACATTTCTTTCTCCATGGCTGAGTAATATCACTCAGCTCTACTCCACTGTCTTGACACAAATGTTACTGGATGTTCCTTGCCATTTATATCCTGGCTTGGAATACATTCAATTACTGATTCCTCATGTTATAGGAGGGGATAAATTCCTTCTCGTAATCTGGAAATATTAATACCACGCTAGTCATTAATACCTCCCTCAGTTTCTCAGATGTGGTCTGACTAGAATTTCACACTTTCGACGAATTATTTATGATAATTACAGAGTCGTAAAATGTTTGCAGTCGTCTGTCTGTGGTGGTGAGAAATCATGGACAGCACATATCAACCTTGGAGCAGTCTTTCCACCTCTTATCTTACCAAATGATCTTGATTGTTTACCTCTGTGTGTTGCAATGACAATTTTCAGCGCTTAGTGAGCAATGTTCCAAGCCCTACCTCTTAAACACCTTCTCCAGTTAATGTGTGTGCTACTCTGGATCTTTAGAGAACACATTAATATCATTTAAAAATGCAATATACTGCTGTGGTTTTAAACCCTTAATACTCTCTCCAATAAAAACTGGAACGTGGCTGACACATTCTTAAGCCTAAATAGCGTCCGTCGATATGATTGTGGTCTCATAGAATGGTAAATGGTTCTTCTAGAACCACTTCAACTGGTGATATCTACTCTTCATAGCCCTCATGGAGAAACATTTACATTGACCTAGGTTGTTCAATCTCCAATATGTTTGACATGCATCCATAATTGCTCTAACAATTATGTGTCTGTAATCACAACAAAAACTGTATTTCTTCATTCCATCTGATGTCTTCTTTGGAATTATAAGTGTGGCTGCTCCCCATATGACTATCACTCTCCTCAATAATGTCATCAGCCAACTATGATTAGGGAATTCTTCCTTTATAGATCACAGACGCCTGGTATTTTGTATAGTTTTTTATAGACTGGGATGTTATTCCCCATCATAATTTCATGTTGAGCCACATGTGTCGCTGGTAATGGTCCAGTAGGATTGAACAATCCAGAAATCATGACACCAGAGTTTCGGTAGGCGCCCTGTCCTTTCAATTTAAAGCTTCACTTTCTTACTGAATACAAATGTATTGAGGCTTTGCTTCTGGCAGATGTCTCTACTCAAGCTATCCATATCTTTCTCATCTCGGGCATCCAGATCGGCAACCGCTTGTTCCATATCCACTTCGTCAGAGGTAAAATTATCATCACTCACTGGATCGATGTAATCTCCATCTGTTTCCCAGACTCATGCCACACTTCCACGCACAAAACAATGCAAAGTATCCACTTCATCTATGATAAACGACACAGCGTTTGCTAGGTGAGTTATTTTCCTATACCTCTCTGTATTTTAAACATGAACTAAGCTTTAATGAATGTGTACGCAGTTTACTTGGTTTTACTTTCGTGATTGGCAATCATTACGACAATGTATCATTTACAGCTGTCGTTCCCACCTGGAATAATATGCCACTGAGTTTAGCTGAATGCTGTGAAGGAAGAATTTTTGTGTGATGTTTATACAGAAAATCCAGGCGTAGGATTGCACAGAGCCCTTTATTTGCATGTGGAAATACTCTCATATATTCCTGAATATTTCTTGCTCCAGTACAGAAATTGAGCAATGCTGAGTCCAATGACATCACATCATTGTCTCCAACTCAATGTAACCTGTATGGTGGGGACTTCAGTCTCATTCTACCCAGGAGATCCATACTAGGTGCTGATATGAGTCCATGTGTCTGCTAAAACCCTATGTTCTGTTCCAATTACCATGCCCATGAAGCAGCACTCCACCTCTGCGTAACTTTTTGCAACATTCTGTTTTGCTGGAAACACCATCTGGAAGTTGAGGAATTCTTTGACCTGGAAGCTCATTGACTGGAGTAGAATTGTCTTCAGTGAAGTCCCACTTTGAATTGAGGTCTGATAACCACTAAAGACGTGTTTGGAGATTCCCCAGACAGTGGTGGGATACCAACCTGAATGTCGCCCGCCATAAGGACCAACAATCAGGAGGGATGGTCTGGGGCATCATTTCTTCTCATAGTAAGGCCCCTTTGATTGTCATCCAAGTCACCCTTACAGTCTAGAATTTCTAACCCCATTTTTTTGCTCTTCATAGCAAGCCGTCCTGGTATTATGTTTCAGCAAGACAATGTCCACCTGCACATGGCGAGAGCTTCCGCTGCTTCTCTTTGTGCTTGTCAAACCCTACCTTGCCCAGTAACATCGCTGGATCTCTCCCCAATTGAAAAGATTATGAGAACTATGGACAGGGCCCTCCAGCTACTTCAGGATTTGACAATCAATGCACCAACTGAACAGAATATGGCACAATATCCCTCAGGAGGACATCCAACTACTTCCTCAATCAATGTGAAGCCAAATAATAGTAATAGGATAAGGACAGCATGGGCGCAATTTTGATATCAAATTGATATGCAAATTAATTAAATTTATCAGTTAATTAGCCCCACCCCCAGATGATGTCATGTGTTTTCTCCAGGCAGCACGTGGGTCCCCATCTGTCCCCCTTATCACCTGTTCGTCCCCACCTACCCTATTGGCAGGAATTTCGAATTTTGGCGGCTATGTATTTGTCCTGAGGCTGTACTGTCATTCCAACCCACCCCTCCACCTGAGAATTGGCGGGAAATTCAAAATTTCAGATGCCATTTCTGGGACTCGAACCCCGCTCCTAGATGGAAAGCCCAAGTGCACCCCAGAATACATATAAACTGTCCAGATGCAGGAGAGGAAGGTTAGGGTAGTGTACTTTATTTATTTTCGTTGGGGAACTGAAATAAAGATTGGTCCTAATTACGTAATTAGTCATAAATATTGGTTCTAATTACACAACTATATGCACAGCTGTACACAAGGAATGACTAAAATCACAGTACAGGTCAAAAACTGACGATGCCATACACCTGGTCTTATCCTGCTGGAAAAAAAATTTCACAATGTCACTCGAAACTAGTGGCAGATGTACTCAAACTCTATACTTCACCTACAAGCTGGAGTGAAAAAGGCTGGAGTTGAAGGTCTATATTTTTGGCTGGAAATATGTTCAACTGACGAGATGCTGGTGTTGGACAGAGAGGAGTTTAATAATTACCCATAAGCATACAGCTGAGGACTGTATCTATCACTGTTTGACACCAGTTTTCGCTACAGATACCTCCCGCTGCATTGCTCAACCATCTTCCTACAGCCCAAGTAATCGAAATTCAGGAAATCCAATGCTTCACTGTTCTAATTACAAATCAAAATTGTTGTGAAAAAAAAAACAGCACTTGTAATCAAAAGGTCAAATGCAACACATGTACTGAGGCTTGGGGAAAATAGTGGTCCCAAAAGACTGAATCAGGAGAGAGGGGCAGCACTCGCACGTGCATTCTCATCAATGTGCAGTCACACACACTAGCCAACTTGGAGCTCTTACCTCCCCTCATCCTTCCCTTTCCCCATCATAGGTCGGGATACAGGCTTTTTCAAACAGGCAGCTGCTACAATTTCTGTGCACTACCTATAGTGACCGCAGCCACCCCCTCCCCCCACTCTATCTGCTGTATCTGGGGGCAGAGTCTTCCGTACAATGCATCCCAGGTGGAGCACGTGGCTAGAGGTCCAAGTGGTCCAGACAGTCAGTCTGCTCTAACGATGCCGACATACACATTAGGTCGGCAGCCCACTAAACAAAGCGTGATAAATGAAGGCTACTTCGATTTCGAGCTCTTTGCTAGACGAGGCAGCCATACTGCACTGTCCCCCCACTGCCCTCTCGCCTCCAGCAGCCCACCGATCTGCGATGGAGAACACTTGTATTTTATGTCAACAAACCTTCTATAATCATGCATCTGTTTAAAATTAAAAAAAATAATAATAAAACACAAGCGCGACAATAATAAATGTCGTGTTTCCACGAAAATAGGCGGAATCTGTTTACTTTTAGTGTTATGAGCAAAGTGGGTAGAGTTTTTACTTTTGACTGCAGGATACAATTCTCATTTCTCTCTCTCTCTCCCTCCCTCTCTCTCTCTCTCTCTCTCTCTCTCTCTCTCTCTCTCTCTCTCCTGTTTCACATCCAGTGTAGTAAAAAGAAAAAACAAACATGGCACTGCTGCAGATTACCGATGACCAAACTACAGAGGTCAGTGCTATACATCTGTTAGATATATTAACTTATCTCATGTCTCCTATACAGGTCCATTCTGCATAAAATCGAAGAAAAGAAACTTCCACTACTTTGCTGCGAAAACTATCCATCACTGCAGAAGTCCACCTTATTTCGAAACTATCAACTGAGTAAAGAAAAAGCGAGAATTTAAACTCCAAAGAAAAAAATCTATGCTAAGCAATTTCTTTCAGCTTGATGGGCAAAAATTACATGGCTTGAGAGCGTCCCTCACATTCAAATCAGTGTCTGTAAATAAATTGTCGTGCACCTGTGTATTACAAACAAGTCATACACTTGAAATAACATTGCAGAATATAGTCTTTTTCGCAATTTGCTCACATGTGGGGAAAAACAATCATTTTACGTTTGACAACATAACGCATTAATTCAAGAGGACATTGTTCTTTTGTACACTACGGCAGGTCCCGTTTGACCAATGCACCTCTATTTCGCATTATCGTTTATGAAACAAATCGTGAGAGCATGCTTTATAATACAACGTCCTAATGTCACGTCGTAGAGAACACTATAAGATTCCAGCGATTCATCAAAAACAAATACCATGTGCGTGCTGATATCTAACATTTTTTGCTCCATAACTCGTCTCTAGCGACTTGTATAGTAATGAAAACAAACATGATTTCACGAGAATAGATACAGTCGTTTTCTATTAATTTTATGAGCAAAATCGGTGTAGTTTGAGAGCATTCCGCATGTTCAGATTTCAGTCATGCAGAAGTCATTTGAGATGTATGAAATACTAATACACTTTAGCATCTATACAGGCATTTAGTGTGTTCAAGAGCACTCCCCATTATTATTTTGTAGCATTCAGAGTAGGTACAAAAACTATGAACTTTCTGCATCCAAAGTTTATCCAGTCATACCACTTCTTGCAATAGAACCTTAAAGGTATACACACAGAGTAAATTAATTCAAGTTTTGTAAGAAAATATTATATTGAACCAGAGACATTCCAATGTAGTATCGACTGCGTATTAGCATCGCTGCTCAACAGCGATCGCTGATTCAAGGTGTTCTGGGTAATATGTTAGAGTAACTTTAGATCGAGAGATGTATGGAGGACTGTCAAGTATAAAGACATATTGTATCTGAAGTGTGCTGGACATTTACTTACTAGCTATGGGCAATAATAATTTTTTATTTGGCAGACACTACGATGTTTGCTAACTGTAAAAGGAATCTGAACAGAATTTGGGAATAATTAAGGGAAAGAAAGCTGTTTTTGTTACTAATGCCATGTGCATATTCATAAATACTGACTGAGACAATGTATAGCACTCGCACCCAGTGATTTTGTACAGCTAATTGTTAATATATAATCAGTTTATTGGGTGTTTTAATTGTGAGCATTATTAATTTTCAAAGATTCAGAATACAAGTTTTAAAGTTTGTGCCATACCTTTACTTACCCCAACTCAATACCAGTTCCCAGACCCATGTCATTTTTGATTGACTATTTTTCTCAAGAAGTTATTGTCTCTGTCTTATTCAATTTAATTAAAATGTATGCTAACCAACAGCCTTGCACAATAGCTGTTTGCTAACTATACAATTTAAAGTATCAACAGACAGTAGTGTGAAGAGCATTGCCATTGCGAAGACAAAAGTAAAGAAATTTTGTTATTTTAGGGATAGCATTCTTTAAGTACAGGGAACATTATTCTCAAATTGATCAAGTTTTATTTTATTACCAGGACAACAGATCAATAGTGTTGCATCAGATTCAGTTTTTGTGTTACGTAAATTCATGCAGTTTCCGTCCACTTTAAAGTTATTGACAATTTACATTTGCAGAGCTAAATTAAATTTACATTTTCACAGTCAGAAAAGTTCAGTATAGGGCAAAGCACGTAAGTGATGAGATAAAATACGCGTTCACATGCCATCCCATTCTGACAGTGTTGTTTCAGACTACTATCACCTACACTCCGGGAAATGGAAAAAAGAACACATTGACACCGGTGTGTCAGACCCACCATACTTGCTCCGGACACTGCGAGAGGGCTGTACAAGCAATGATCACACGCACGGCAGAGCGGACACACCAGGAACCGCGGTGTTGGCCGTCGAATGGCGCTAGCTGCGCAGCATTTGTGCACCGCCGCCGTCAGTGTCAGCCAGTTTGCCGTGGCAGACGGAGCTCCATCGCAGTCTTTAACACTGGTAGCATGCCGCGACAGCGTGGACGTGAACCGTATGCGCAGTTGACGGACTTTGAGCGACGGCGTATAGTGGGCATGCGGGAGGCCGGGTGGACGTACCGCCGAATTGCTCAACACGTGGGGCGTGAGGTCTCCACAGTACATCGATGTTGGCGCCAGTGGTCGGCGGAAGGTGCACGTGCCCGTCGACCTGGGACCGGACTGCAGCGACGCACGGATGCACGCCAAGACCGTAGAATCCTACGCAGTGCCGTAGGGGACCGCACCGCCACTTCCCAGCAAATTAGGGACACTGTTGCTCCTGGGGTATCGGCGAGAACCATTCGCAAACGTCTCCATGAAGCTGGGCTACGGTCCCGCACACCGTTAAGCCGTCTTCCGCTCACGCCCCAACATCGTGCAGCCCGCCTCCAGTGGTGTCGCGACAGGCGTGAATGGAGGGACGAATGGAGACGTGTGGTCTTCAGCGATGAGAGTCGCTTCTGCCTTGGTGCCAATGATGGTCGTATGTGTGTTTGGCGCCGTGCAGGTGAGCGCCACAATCAGGACTGCATACGACCGAGGCACACAGGGCCAACACCCGGCATTATGGTGTGGGGAGCGATCTCCTACACTGGCCGTACACCACTGGCGATCGTCGAGGGGACACTGAATAGTGCACGGTACATCCAAACCGTCATCGAACCCATCGTTCTACCATTCCTAGACCGGCAAGGGAACTTGCTGTTCCAACAGGACAATGCACGTCCGCATGTATCCCGTGCCACCCAACGTGCTCTAGAAGGTGTAAGTCAACTACCCTGGCCAGCAAGATCTCCGGATCTGTCCCCCATTGAGCATGTTTGGGACTGGATGAAGCGTCGTCTCACGCGGTCTGCACGTCCAGCACGAACGCTGGTCCAACTGAGGCGCCAGGTGGAAATGGCATGGCAAGCTGTTCCACAGGACTACATCCAGCATCTCTACGATCGTCTCCATGGGAGAATAGCAGCCTGCATTGCTGCGAAAGGTGGATATACACTGTACTAGTGCCGACATTGTGCATGCTCTGTTGCCTGTGTCTATGTGCCTGTGGTTCTGTCAGTGTGATCATGTGATGTATCTGACCCCAGGAATGCGTCAATAAAGTTCCCCCTTCCTGGGACAATGAATTCACGGTGTTCTTATTTCAATTTCCAGGAGTGTATGTAATTTCAGTTATATTTCAAACGTACGTGTTTTAAACCTCCCTATAAGGTTTTGCTGGGTCTCTCTTTTCTGACATATCAAAAAACAAATACCATCTGTGTGTTGGCATAGGGGATATTACAATTACACATACTGCTCCATTGGAGCAGTAGCCAGTGATCGAACTCACTTGCATAGACTAGTCTTAAGTTTTGTTGACTGTACTGGAGGGAGACCACATCCCACAGACTATCAACCACAAGAGAGGGTTCTTGTGTTGTTTTTCATAAATACTTTAAAACATTGTTTTTCAGCTGTAACACATCCAAGCAATGCATGACTCCAGGTTTGTACACCGCCATATGTTTTATTTTTCTACCATTACTTTGACGTCTGTGTCAGGTGCTAAACTCACATTAATACATTTCAAGCCATTCGTTTTACAGAAAGCTGGACATCACATGGTGAAAACTATGCTGCTCCCACAAAACACATCATCGTGGAAAGAAAATACACAGACGATGTTTCTTATTGACAAATATGTGGAAGAGTTGGTGGCATTGTGGAGCATTTCCAAACAGCTGTCTAAAGGTGATGACCTGTACCGTTAATCTCATATTCCACAGTGATGCAGATGTCTCAGTGTTCCATTCCGAAGAGCATTGTATGGTCATTTTGCAGTCTTATACTTGATCACTGTTCCAGTGCGATCTCCATCGGGAGGTGCTGTTCACAATGTGCGCGGGTTAGTAGAAATAAAAAGAAGTGCTGTTATCTTATTGGTGAAAAAAAAATATCGAGAGCAATGCAGCATATGGAAATAGGATCAGTCTGCAGCATTGAGGAATGCATCCAAACAACTGTCTGAAGTGATGATCTCTACAGTTAATCACATGCTCCACAGCGACAAGTAGCAGATGTCCAGTGTTCCGCCTAAGTGCCTCAAATAAGTGGTGTCAGTCCATCATTATGTGGTAATCAACAGCATAGAATGGAAAAGACACCATTAGTATAGGATGGTGTACCGTAATAATCACCACAGTTGACAGTGTGATTAGTGGTAGTGATTCTTCCAGTTACGTAATTTCAATGCCAGCCTGTGCCACAGCAGAATGCTTCCCTGTTTCTGTATCACCACTACTCTGAAAGTACCATATACACTCCTGGAAATTGAAATAAGAACACCGTGAATTCATTGTCCCAGGAAGGGGAAACTTTATTGACACATTCCTGGGGTCAGATACATCACATGATCACACTGAAAGAACCACAGGCACATAGACACAGGCAACAGAGCATGCACAATGTCGGCACTAGTACAGTGTATATCCACCTTTCGCAGCAATGCAGGCTGCTATTCTCCCATGGAGACGATCGTAGAGATGCTGGATGTAGTCCTGTGGAACGGCTTGCCATGCCATTTTCACCTGGCGCCTCAGTTGGACCAGCGTTCGTGCTGGACGTGCAGACCGCGTGAGACGACGCTTCATCGAGTCCCAAACATGCTCAATGGGGGACAGATCCGGAGATCTTGCTGGCCAGGGTAGTTGACTTACACCTTCTAGAGCACCTTGGGTGGCACGGGATACATGCGGACGTGCATTGTCCTGTTGGAACAGCAAGTTCCCTTGCCGGTCTAGGAATGGTAGAACGATGGGTTCGATGACGGTTTGGATGTACCGTGCACTATTCAGTGTCCCCTCGACGATCACCAGTGGTGTACGGCCAGTGTAGGAGATCGCTCCCCACACCATGATGCCGGGTGTTGGCCCTGTGTGCCTCGGTCGTATGCAGTCCTGATTGTGGCGCTCACCTGCACGGCGCCAAACACGCATACGACCATCATTGGCACCAAGGCAGACGCGACTCTCATCGCTGAAGACGACACGTCTCCATTCGTCCCTCCATTCACGCCTGTCGCGACACCACTGGAGGCGGGCTGCACGATGTTGGGGCGTGAGCGGAAGACGGCCTAACGGTGTGCGGGACCGTAGCCCAGCTTCATGGAGACGGTTGCGAATGGTCCTCGCCGATACCCCAGGAGCAACAGTGTCCCTAATTTGCTGGGAAGTGGCGGTGCGGTCCCCTACGGCACTGCGTAGGATCCTACGGTCTTGGCGTGCATCCGTGCGTCGCTGCGGTCCGGTCCCAGGTCGACGGGCACGTGCACCTTCCGCCGACCACTGGCGACAACATCGATGTACTGTGGAGACCTCACGCCCCACGTGTTGAGCAATTCGGCGGTACGTCCACCCGGCCTCCCGCATGCCCACAACACGCCCTCGCTCAAAGTCCGTCAACTGCACATACGGTTCACGTCCACGCTGTCGCGGCATGCTACCAGTGTTAAAGACTGCGATGGAGCTCCGTATGCCACGGCAAACTGGCTGACACTGACGGCGGCGGTGCACAAATGCTGCGCAGCTAGCGCCATTCGACGGCCAACACCGCGGTTCCTGGTGTGTCCGCTGTGCCGTGCGTGTGATCATTGCTTGTACAGCCCTCTAGCAGTGTCCGGAGCAAGTATGGTGGGCCTGACACACCGGTGTCAATGTGTTCTTTTTTCCATTTTCAGGAGTGTATTTGATTTTGAATGCAGATAGATGACTGTGCAGTACATCCATTCAGTCATATACACCAAAGTATAGTAAGCAGCATCCTATGCCGATGCAGTTAGGTTATCTACATAATTCTAGCACATCAATCGTAGTGCAGAATTTACGGTTATGATTGGCTGTCTTTATCTGTACAGATGGAAATCACAGAGTATTCTCGCATTTGTAGGATAAAGTCGGAGATTGACAAATCCCCCCACATTGTCTTTGACCAGTCCTCCCTGCAACATGGTCACCAACATAATCTGCAACTGACGAGAAGTGGGAGGGTACTATACCCACTACATTCCACGTCTCGTGAAGGAACAGAACGAGCTGTGTCCACAAATGCTATGTCAGCGAAGTCTGTTCTGCACCAACCTTACCCATGGCATCCATCCAGGTGCACAAGTTCTCTCCAGATGCCTGGATGTCTAACAGGTTATCACTCCTCATCTGTGCATAGTAGACGTAAGGGTGTTGTGGCGATACAACAGACAATTAAGACGAAATGTATGGAGCTCCAGACAAATGGAGTCTGAACAATTTACGTAAATAAAATGTGCTATCAATTCTGGAATATTATTACAATGTCTGGAGTCAGTACCAAGAAGGTACTGGCACGAGAGAAATGATCGATGAGCATAAACACACACTCCTATGGCTACAACGCTGTGCATCTAAAAATGCTATGTTGTTAAAGCCATATGGTGTCTGAAGTACTAGTTGTGTGGAATGCCATGCTCTTAATATTCTAATGGAGGACATCATATGTCCAACTTATGACATACAAACAACCTGCAAGTTTTCTACCTCAGTCAGTACGGTGATAAACTTTCAGATGATAAAAATATATCCTACTACAGTATTCAGGTGTCCTACGAAATGACCGAGCTGTTACTCGCTATGAAGGTATCACCGCTGTATATCTGCCGCTTAACCTGCTTATAAACCAACTAGAACAAAGTCGGGGAATGCAATGCTCTTAATAAACTATTGCAGGACGGATAGGTCTTACATCAGACATACAAACACCGTGCAATTTCCTACCCCTAACACTATAGTGACAAACTTGAAAATGATAAAACTACTTCCTTCTACACTATTCTGGTGTCCTAGAAAGTGACCGATGTGTTCAAATTTGGTTCAAATGGCTCTGAGCACTATGGGACTTAACATCTGAGGTCATCAGTCCCCTAGAACTTAGAACTACTTAAACCTAACTAACCTAAGGACATGACACACATCCATGCCCGAGGCAGAATTCGAACCTGCGACCGTAGCAGTCGCGCGGTTCCGGACTGAAGCGCCTAGAACCGCTTGGCCACCGAGGCCGGCGATCGAGCTGTTCCTCACACCAAAGGTATTGTCGGTGTATACCCGCTACTTGAGATGTTTACAAACCAACTACAATGAAGTTGAGAGACTGCTGTTCTGACTCTTGGTAAACTGATGGAATTTATACGTCTTTTTATGTCGGAAACTTATGTATCCTCACTCACACATCCCACATCAGTCATTATTATTATTAATACTAGCAGTTTTGACTGATGCGACTGTGCCTCACTAGGAAATAGATCGAGGAAAAGACATGAATATTTCTGAAATTTGTTTCACTGAGTTACCACAGAAAATAGAGCAAATCACTGCATCTGCAGAATATATGGTTGTGAGTGCCTGGGTGCATTCGAATATAGTGGTGGACTATACCGTCTGACTAATGTGCTGTTCTACCTCATACATAAGAATAATACTCGCGAAGGACTGCCTCCCTCCATCTAGTGGACATCTAGCACACAAAATAAATTATAAGTTAAAAATTAAGCTAGATGTTTTTAAAACTACGCCAAGCAAAAGTAAAGAAAGAGTTATTTTTTGTGTGTAATTGTATAAGCAAAAATTAAGAGAAGTTTTTGTACAAGAATATTTGTTTTTATATTCTCTACCCATTCAAACATCCTAGGGAAGTCTTCTATTTACAGTGATGTGTGTGTGTGCCTTTTGATGAGGGACGAGGTTTAGGAGGGGCGATGACCTTGAAAAGAAGTAGAAATGAGGTTTCTTACTTACATGAACGCTCTCAAGCCGTGTAATTTTGTCCAACAAGCTGAAACAAATTGCTTAACACACAGTACTTTGTTTTTAGTTTAACTCCTCGTTTTTTCTTTACTCCAATGACAGTTTCGAAATAATGTGATCATTTTGCAGTGATGAGTAGCTTTTGTAGGAAAGTAGTGGAAATCTTTTTCGATTTTATGCAGAGTGGACATGTACAGGAGGTGTAAAATAAGTTAATAAATCTGACTCATGTCTTTTTTCTTTTTTCATTTCGCCGGACCTCACAAAATAATAGGAGGCGGGGTTAGAGAGAGATGAGAATTGTATCCTGCAGTTAAAAGTAAAAACTCTAGCGAGTTTGCTCATAACACTAAAAGTAAACAGATTCCGCCTATTTTCGCGGAAACAGAACGTTTATTATCGTCGCGCTTGTGTTTTCTTTTTATTCTTTTTAAACAGATGCTTGATTATAGAAGGTCTGTTGACATTGAATAAAAGTGTTCTCCATCGCAGATCGGTGGGCTGCTGGTAGCGAGGGGGCAGTGGGGGATAGTGCGGTATGGCTGCCTCATCTAGCAAACAGCTCGCAGTCAGAGTAGCCTTCATTTACCTCACTTTGGTTAATGGGCTGCGGCTTTGCGGGCTATTGTGTATGTCGGCATCGTTAGAGCAGACTGATTGTCTGGACCACTTGGACCTCTATCCACGTGCTCCACCTGGGATGCATTGTGCGGAAGGCTCTGCCCCCAGATACAGCAGATAGAGTGGGGGCAGGGAGTACACGTAACAGCAAAACTCACAGCGCTTAAAGAAGACGGCTCGGTCGCTCGTCTAAATATTGTGCTGGAAATGGAAACACAGCATTGCGGAACAGCCGGAAGCTCAGTGTTAACTTGAAATCGATTGACATTATCAAATCTTCACTCTGCTGATCGGTGACTTCTGCAGTGTGTCTCGCTTAGGACGGATGGGCGTTGACAACAAATGTTCTAGGAAGCGTTGGAGGAGTAATAAGTACACTACTGTGGCCTTGGAAATGTTTTCGTTCCAATCTTTATGACTATTTTCGTGTGACAGATTTGGTAATGAATCCGTCTCCGGAGGTCAATTTCATCCTTTTCTTCCCAGGGAAGTCTGAAACGTTTCTCTTAACGCATGGCTAGAGGAGTCCCAAATGGCACAAAGAGTACGATTCTGACAACATTCTTTATTATTACATCCAAAGAATCACCCAGATTGCTATGCCCGCTGTGTAAACTCAACGACGCTCGTCTTGAGAAAACTGCAAACAACAAGGCTCGAGATGTACGCAAGGACCTGTTAATATCTGACCAGGTCATTTCCTGCTGTTCTAAGGTCGGTGTGCCAAAGGCTGCTACACTGGATAGCACTAGGCCGTCACGACAATCTAACTGTATAATGTATAACTAGGTAGACAGTGCTTCGAGGTCAGCCTACTTTCGGTCCTGTTATTTTGCTGCAGTAGTCGACTTCAGTTTGTACTCTGCGCGGAGGTGGGTCGTTAGTCTCCTCGTAATGTTTTTCAGGTGTTGCCTTCGACCATAAGTATAATAGACTGGCCCTGACGTCATTTTCGTGGCTCCAACATCTCTGGGCTAAAGTCACGTGAATGTTGGCAAAACATGGTTGTTTCGTGTTGCGCTTACGGCTATACTCAGCGTTTTGTCGGGGGAAATGGCGTTACATTTCACGTGTAAGTGTTTCTATGATAGTGCAGATGCGTTTATTGAAATCTGCTGAAGTGACTTTTATATGTTTTTTACACTTGAAATAGAGTATCACGTAAATTAAAGTGTTGAGAGTGATGCCTGTAAAGTCAGACTCATATTACATTTTGGAAAGTATCTGTGATAATTCGGTTACAGAAGTAAGTATAATCGTTTCTCGTTCCTACTTATGAGTTCACTAAGGATGAAAACCGAAGGCAACTTTGGATACAGGCCCTGAGACGGAAAAACTTTAAGCCACCTGCACATACGCTCCTTTTTGTATATACAAGTAAGATTATAATAAGGTAAGAGCACCTATAGTCGACACATGAAGAGAATTTTTTTCTACCTTCTAATACTATTAAAAAAATGTAGGCCCCAAAATTATTTTCTGAAACTTCAAAGTCTCACCTTTTACCTAAAATATTTTTTTAAACCGATAGTTTAAACTTTTGTAAAAATAGTAGGAACTGAACCTTTGAAGTGCACCTAAAATTGATACTCTAAAATGGACCTGCTCCTAAGGTCGACAATTTTGGCACATATAGTTGACATAATTCCCATATCCCATTTTCTTTTATAAGTGACTATAGCTCAAAACGCGGCGAATCCAATGTTTAAAGTTTTGACACGAGCCCACTCTTCCTGTCTAAAAGAATTTTATCATTTTACTTTATTGATAGTTTATAGTAATTTAGTCCCGCTGCCCACCAGAGGGGCGTTCGATGTATTTGTTAGATTTTATAAATGGTACTGTGAACAAATCCAGGTCAAATGTAGTTCTGACATAATTTTTCGCAAATAGAAACGTAATTTTTGTTGGAAGCGTTTGGCAGTCAATTGAGAAATGTGTGTAAAATACGATACAAACATAGGATGGCAGACGCCTGATTTGAAATCCCGCCACGTTTTGCCAACAGTCACGTGGTTTATGTTGGAGCCACACCAGCTCTATAGCTTCTGCACAGCAAGGCCAGTTTACTAGTATCTATGATCGAAGGCTGTTCCGTGAGTTAGGCTGGACACCACGTGGACGAAACGCTAACAAGGAAAGCGTCGTTTTTAGCAAACGGTTAACCGAAAGCAGTTCAATTATATACGCACTGTGACACGACTGTGGCCCTGGAGTATGTCTCAGAAAATAATGTCTTCATCGAGTCCAGGGAACAAGGAGATATGATACTGACGCGCTGTAGTAACACCTGTTGCCGATACATGACTAATTGCTCATGCCTAAATTTAGAGGTACACGAATCATTGTTTGTCAGTGCATCTCCGCCCCCTTTCTACTCAATGTTGTGGCTAACAATGAAGTATTCTTCCGTCGAGAAGACGTGTTTCCCACAGAATTGTTTTTGCCTGTCCTGTGAAGTTCAAAGCGGAAACAGGAAGATGTCTTGCGAAAGGGGCAGATTTAGAAAATACGATTCAGGTCCTCAAAAGATCAAGAAAAAGCTACATTATGAACAGCTTTTGAACTCACAAACAGGAGCTTTCGAAAAATTTCTTCGATCAACAACATCAGACAATGAGAGTACAGTGTGCTTAAAGAACGATGGCACTAACAGTAGCTTCTCATCGTGTGGTGATTTAGACACAAGTGAACATGGGGAAGCATTGGAATCCGGACCTCCTGCTATCCCACATTCAGGTAGGCCTAGTAGTAGCAACTGTGAAGTAATCACAAATTCGTACCCAGGCACTTGGCCTAATACGTACGGTACGTTAACATCCCCCATGATAAATGAAATTGTACAGAAAGGCCCTACTAAAATCGTTAATTTTGAGCATCCCTTAAATGAGAACAAAAGAAAATTTTCAACTTATTTTTGCGTAATAACTTCACTAAATAGAGAAAAAAGGGACCATAAATGGCTTGCGTATTCGAAATCTACCAACAATTTTTTTTTTAAAACTTTTGGAATCTCCTCCAAACAAGGTGTCAAGCGATGGATTCTGTGATTGGGTTCATTTAGGAGGTCGGCTTTAAAAGCATGAAGAATCATTTAACCACATAAACTGTACAAAAAAAATGGATAGAACGTGAGATACGTTTGAAACAAAAAAGTGATAAAATGTGCGTCAGGTTGTGCAAAGAATTATACCCTTCGTCAGATACCTAGCTCAACCTAATATGGCTTTAAGTGGAACCAGCGTCAAGCTCTATCGAGAAAATAATGTTAATTTTCTTGATTTGATCGAAATGATAGCAGACTTTGACCCTGTTTTGCAGGAACGTTTAAGGCGGATAAAAACTCGAGAAATTCATGACCGTTACCTTTGGAGAAACATTCAAAATCAACTAATGAATTGCTTGCCAACAAAGTAAAAAAACAGCGTTGTTAATTTTGATAAAGAAAGTAAATATTTTTCTGTCATTCTTGATTGTCCTCCTGATGCAAGCCACCATGAACAAATGAAGACTGTAAAGGAACACTTCGAACGTCACTTCAGCAACAGGAGAAAGTTCGACAGAAACCCTTCTGTCAAAACTAGACCAACTAGGATTCGATACTCATGATTGCACACGCCAAAGTTACGATAATAGCGCAAATATGAAAGATTATCGAGGTATTGCTCAAACCAGAATCCTAAAGCGCAATCCAAGAGCATTTTATATGCAATGTGCCAACCACGGTCTTAATCTTGTATTATCAGATGCACCAAAATCTACAGCAAAAGCACTCACATTTTTTGGTGAATTCAAAGAATATACGTTGTTTTCAGTGCATCCACAAAGAGATGGAAAATCTTATTATACAGTGTACCAGCTTTAACAGTGAAGAAACTTGCAGACACTCGATGGGAAAGTAGGGTGGAGAGTGACAAAGCAATAAGGAACCAGAGAAGACAGGTCAGCGATGCCCTTCTTGAGGTGAGCAACAGCACTGTTGAGTCGAAAACAAAGAGCGAAGCACACTCGCTTGTTGTAAAAACAAATGGAAATGTCGTGTGGCTAGGGCCTCCCGTCGGGTAGACCGTTCGCCTGGTGCAGGTCTTTCGATTTGACGCCACTTCGGCGACCTGCGCGTCGATGGGGATAAAATGATGATGATTAGGACAACACAACACCCAGTCCCTGAGCGGAGAAAATTTACGAATTAGATGTTCAAATGTTCAAATGTGTGTGAAATCTTGTGGGACTTAGCTGCTAAGGTCATCAGTCCCTAAGCTTACACACTACCTAACCTAAATTATCCTAAGGACAAATACACACACCCATGCCCGAGGGAGGACTGGAACCTCCGCCGGGATCAGCCGCTAGTCCATGACTGCAGCGCCTAAGACCGCTCGGCTAATCCCGCGCGGCGACGAATTAGAAAGCTTTGAGTTAATTGTAGCCGTTGTCATATGGTATGACCTTCCCCTTGCCATTAACGCAACAAGTAGGGTACTTCAAGCAGAAAACATCGACGTAAAAGTAGCAACTAAATCCCCCGGAAGTCTAGTGAAGTTTATTGAAAATTTGCGTGAAGGAGGTATTGTTAATGCGCAGATAACTGCGAAAGAAAAATGGTTCAAATGGCTCTGAGCACTATGGGACTTAACTTCTGAGGTCATCAGTCCCCTAGAACTTAGAACTACTTAAACCTAACTAACCTAAGGGCATCACACACATCCATGACCGAGGCAGGATTCGAACCTGCGACCGTAGCGGTCGCGCGGTTCCAGACTTTAGCGCCTAGAACCGCTCGGCCACCCCGGCCGGCAATGTGTAGTGACTCTCCTGTTCCTCCAACTACTTCCCATGCTGTATGCAGGCAGATCCTATTTCGTGGACAATTTCTGGCAGTGATGGAAGTACTATCAGCTTGTAAACAACCGCCTTTGGTAAATTCTTTCAGTGTTAACAGAGGCCGATAAAGCCGTTATACTTGCTGCAGTGCAAAGCGGGAAGATGGGCTGCAGTGAATCCGTTTACGTAAGGCGGATGACGTGTCTGGCTGTTCACTCGCTTGTGTGTTTTTGCGCTTTCAGCCGGCTATGACGAACACCGTGAATCCCCGCGCTGCCGCAGCGGCTGGTTTTTATCAGCGGCGGGGCCGACCTACGGCCCACGGCTGCTCCGGTTTCCGGACAGCCGGCGCGCCGAGTGGCTCGCGAGACTTCGCTGCATGGCTGCTCACGCAGCCAAAACCACGTTCGTTGCGCTTCCTTCGGAATCCTACACTGAAACAACAGCAGGCGCACGTGTACCATAGCCGAACGAACGAAACAAAACGTCTCTGCACACAACATGCGACAGAAAGAAAACTATTGTCGACTCCATGAAAGGATAATAAACTACGAATACAGAAATATACCTGAACAATGATTGTCACTGTTTTTTTCCAGAGTAACATCAGTAATACGTCCATGGGGACTCCAGTACACTTCGCACTTGAATGTGGTACTACGGTACCACTGACGTCACAGTCCAAGTTCGTAGCCACTTAATCTTGAAAAGTGCAACTGTTACTGCGGTTTCCTACATGCAGGGTCAGTCTCATCAGTGACGTCATCCTTATCAACAATGTTAACAAACCATGTCCCCTTCCCCTCTCTACCCTCCCACAAAATCACAGCATAGTCTCAAAATGAGGCAGCCAATCAGTATGTAGATGTGAAATTACGCAAGTTTTGTGACCTCAGTAAATAAATAAAATAAAATTTTAAAAAATCCGTGATGTCGGAGCTAGCCCACTTGTGCTTTGCACCTCACATCCCCCTCTTCCTCTCCGGCCTTTTACAGTGGAGTATTAAAATGAGGCAGTCAGTTCAGTAAAAAAAGGCGCCAAGTTCGAAGATATGCAGTGAAAAAATTACGTAACCTTTACCTGAATAGGACCCAAAGTCAAAGACAAACATCATATCTCTGAAAATCAAAGATATTTACACTCATATAGACAACTCTCTACATAATGAGTATAATACTAAAATGAAATGTAAAAAGGGTGTCAGGCTGAAGTATTTCACATTGTTATTTCTTTTTTTGCTCTAATTATTACTCTCATAACTGATAAGGTAATAGTGTGTAATGAGAAAACTATGACTGATTTCCAAAAAAACAGTTTGTGATAAATGCTTTTGCTAAATGTTCAAACATTGGATTTAACATAGCAAAACTTCCAGAAGTTGTAAAAGCGGTTATTGCAAAGCCACTGAGAATAAATGAAGGAACGACGCTCTTTTATCTTCTTGCTGTAACGTCATGTCTCTCTTTTTTGGAACCTCTTGACCTGTGCAGATCCAAGGTGTGTAAACAGTCACTGCTGGATACAAACGTTATTAACATCTACATATTTGTGTAGATTCCGTCGTTAATCTATGCCACTATCCTATCTCTTCAACACTGATGCAATTTACATTGTAATTTGCATATTTCCCAGGAGAAAGCAGGCGAGGATGGCGGTGGATTGTTTGAACACGAATGATCGGCCACATCTGGTGTCCATTCGTTAATTACTATTAAATTAAGTGCCCGAACACCTTTGAGATACTTTATCCGATTATTTCTCAGCTTTACACAATCTTTTCCAATCAAAATTATGCGAGTCTGATCGGTTTCCGTTTCAGAACAATGACGTCGCCCATTCTCTCAGTGGCCCAATACCATGCAGATCTACGCATAAAAAACAAAAGGGTGGACTTCTGTAAGGTAAATCATTGTATGAAACCAGGCAGCTTTTCTGTGACGCCGTATTGTATGCATCGTAGTAAAATTATCCACCCTCAATGCGGGTTGCTTCCATGTCGCGGCTATTCTGTCGTACTAAGCCGTACCATTTGCAAATTGTTAAATTGTCGCCGCATCATTGCGAAACCATTAACTTTTTTTAACTTTCGTTGCCAGATAGGAGGGCAATGCACATATGGCGCCCACCGTGGGGACACTAAAAATGGTTTGTAAATTACTACTATTGTTTGTCATTTCATCTTCTGTTTCATTTCGTTTTTTGTTTCATGTTTGAAAATTTACTCTGGAGCAATAAGTCCTGAAGTTCAAAGGAAGAGCGATGGAACTAAACCTGTGTTAGAGGAAAATCAGATAAAAATATTTGAAGAAGAGATTTTATTCTATGGTATAATGGTGTAATACATCACGGAAGAAAAGAGAAAAACTAAAGGTTTTACTCTTGCCTACTGCTTGCATTTCGCGAGTCACGATCATTTCCTTTTATAAATATCTCATTGAGCAATTCATAACACAAATTAAATTATTATAAGTTCTGTTTTGAAAGACATAAAATTCTGTTACTTGCGTTGTTGTACAAGATCATGAGCAATATGGCAGCTTTTAGGCAGCGCACTTAACATGGACCATAGATGACTTTCTGCTGTTTCACAATGTAGCGTCCATCTTGTTTAATAGTACATAGAGATCATTTTTGTTGCGTGTAGTTGCAAAATTTTTAAACAGTATTATAACATAAATGATTTTCTAATAACGTTTATAATTCCACAGTATGACCAAAATAGAACAGGAGGTACCAACAGATGAATGTTGAATGCTATGTCGATGCCGGCAGTAATGCCGGTCCGGCAACAGAGGAAATGAATTCTGCCATTTCTGAAATAGAGTCAAAAGCACAACCAGTATCTAGTGAAGAAATTCCGGAAACGAGAGATAATATAGATCCATACATGATGTTGTTTAAGAAAACTTCAGTAATGGTGAATAATCATGACTAACAAGGGAATGGTCAGACTTGTCATGTCGAAACCTGTGTTGCTTTTTTTACCACTGTGAGTTAACATTGCAAGAAGTCTGTATGCAGAATTTTAGCTGCTGACATGACCTGGAAGTATGTAAAAAATTTTATGAAGTAAGACATTATTGTCGCATGGTTTCCGCGCTTATAACTGCCTCTTGTACAACCCTGACCTCGCTCGCTACGTTATACCAACGCCATCTAGGGACAAGGTGGTGTTAGCTAATCGCCGCTCTCTTGCCACAGCAGTGAGAGAGCTGATTCCCCCAGTGAAAGCGATCGTATGATAATTAAACATTCGTTGACAAATATGGCTAATATGTTATTTACAACATTTTTTCCAAATAGCTATGAAATAGACACAAATAAATATACGGCTTAGAACACGTCCAAATTTTATTTCTTGTAATTACCGCAAAAATGCGAAATATTGATACAATGTTCAAAACATAGGTTTTTTGTGCATCAAGAACATACAAGCAAAGACGACATATGACAGCCCTGCGAATCACAGACGTTGTTAGATGTCCGTAGACAAAACTGGGCTGGTGTTAGGAATGAATCAGGCCTAGTATCAGTATATTTCGAGGAGTGCCACGCATATTTAATCAAATTCTGAAATCGTGGGGAGGAAAATTGATTATGTACTACTGATTGCAGCTTGAGAATATTGTCACTGTGATAGACAGAAAATTGCAGTGATCTGCACACAATAATTTTCTCTGTTAGTTTTCTGTAAAATGCCTTCCACTGACGGAAAAATTCTCTGTCTAAAGGTTGAATTACGTTCGTCGTGCCGGGTGGAATCTGAAGTATCTCTACTTCTTTGTCAGGGTGGGCTCGAAATGCAGCTTTCAATGAATCAGACCTTTTATGACCTGACCACCAATCTAGAACGAGAAGAGATTTGTTCCCGAAGATCGGAAGAAAAGCATGACGCATGAAAAGTGCAACGTTTTCATTTCCCATTTTTCCAGACTTCGATGCGTCTACCACAAGAGTGTTTGCGTAGAACATTGTTCTTTTGACACGTGGTCCAAAACGTCCAGTTTGTTCTTGAAGACACACATATAGTTTAGGAAGCAATGAACCATCCAGACTAATTATGGGCATTATAGTGTATGAATGGGTGAGTGCAGTCGTGGACTGCGCAATCGTCTCAATATGTTTTTCCCCTTTGAATGAAAGTGTTCTTTTCGCCCACATTTCTTTTTTAGAACCTGACAGATCGGTATTGTAAACGTACGATTCACTAAAAATAGCGATCTTATTTTTTGCATTCGTAAGAAAAGCTTCTATCATTTCGATTTGTGTCACTTCATTTTCCGACCTGTTTCTCGATACAAATTTTGTTATTTTTCTTGCCATTATTTTATGTGATCTTTTGAAGCGACTAATCCAACTTTGAGAAGCTGTAAATTCTTTAGCTCCTATCGCGTTGGCAATCTCTAACGCCCAATCACGCGAAGTTGTATCGTTGACACTAAATGTCTGTTGTCTGGCATCGGTAAATAGCTCAAAAAGTCGCGTATTTATCTCCGTCACAATTTCCAGTCGACTCTTACGTCGTCCAGCGACTTCCTTTTTCCATCTATACAATTCAAGTTCAGAACGGACAAAGCGATACTTATTTTGAACAGTACTGACACGTAGGGGTTTCTTACCACTTTCGTTCAACCAATACGTCTACGCTTTTTCTTTGTCTGATAAGGTAATTGTAGTTGCTGGTGTTACTTTCGGAGATAATTGTTGATGGTACGTGGCACTATCACTCGAAGATTCTTCATGAGTGCAACTTTCGTCGGTGGCTTCGCCGTCTGTAGATTCACAATCTGCAATATCGAGTGTTTCAGTTGTTTCTAGCCACATGTCTGAGCCATTTACGTGCTCGTCTAGAAGTTTAACAACCATTTCGCACAACACATAGTCTTCACGCGTGTTTTCTGATGATTGCTTCATTTGGCGTCTGTGGTATATCTCCATGGAAAGCAGCAACACATTTACAGAGTTCGCCATCACCTGTGAGGGGAGATTCAATGTTCACCGTAAAGTGGCTTGCGGAGTATAGATGAACATGTACTGAACATGTTTCACATCTATAACCAGTTTCAGGACGGTATGTTTCGAAATACGTACCAGAAATTAAAAGGACGTGCATGCCACAGAAACGAATATTCGTTTCCCCTTTGCACAAAAACCATGCAGCGATATTCCCCCTTAGTGAACGCCGCGATAAGACGGTCGCACTTCCCGACCATGCGCACAACGCTCGCGACTCGCCATTTCCAGGGGTGGCCAGCCGTCACTGCAAGCGCCAAGCAGGAAAAACAGCCGTATTCGTGATTTTTTTAGGTGACTTCTAGTTCATGTCAGCAGCTACAATTTTGCATACGGACCTTTTGCACAGTTAAATAACAGTGCTAAAAAAAGCAATACATGTTTCGGCATGACAAGTCTGACCATTCCCTTGTAAGAAACGGCCGCGCCAATGGACTAGCGTGACAGACCCTTAACACGACACTCGCCGCGCGAGAGAAGGAGTTAGCTGCCAGCATTGATACTGTTTTGTCAAGCACTTCTACCGAAATTTCAGAACTAAAGAAAACTTACGAAGGCTTACCGGAAGAGTAAATAAGTTAACGAACGACATAAAGAAACTGCAGACAGCACAGTCTATAGTAGAACAACAGCTGTGTCAAATGCTTGAGAATTTAGTAATTAAACCTGAGGAAGTGTTACGTGAATGCTGAGACGCACAGAGCACAGATTTCCCTAGGAATTTACCTAATGGTTGGGAAAAAAAGGACGAAACAGATTAACGAAAAGTTAAACACTGAGATAGTGTATAGCGACGCTATGGGTGACACCTTTCGGAATGAGATGGCAGATATAAAACGTGTACAGGATTATGACTTTCCTGAGTGGCGAGATCACGCATCCGCTCAAGTCACTAACTACCACCGCTACGTTACGGCAAATAAGGGCCACAGCAGCTTGCATTCATGAAATGTATGAGTAGGTTGATCCTTACCACCGAACTTACCGTAATGAAGCACGACCGGTTTGTCCCCCCTCAGAATATATTAATGAATCGGCGAGGGCAGCACCCACCTTAGCGGGGATACTCTTGGAAGAATCCTTACTGTAGCATCCCCACACCCATTGTCTTCCTGCCCAGATCTTGGGATGAAAGGCAGAAAATTCAGTTTGTCGCAGCATACATTCAGGGAGAAGGTCCCCGTGGGCAACTACTGCGACCGATAAATGTACCACATGTGGCGAGTTTGAGGAAGCTCTCCTGGTTAAGTTTTGGTCAGAAGCTGTCCTGGAACATCTTCGAAAGGAGCCTTATAGCACATAAGTTTCTAATCCAAAAGAGGGTAGCTTGAGAAAATACTTCGATCACTACATTAAAAAGACAACGTACTAAGACAATCCTGTTGTGCACAAAGATGTGCTGCGGATTTTAAAGACAAATTTGCCGATTAACATACGTGAGAAGCTAATCACAATAACCGACGCTAGTTTTGATTACTTCCTCTCGGCCCTAGATTCTATTGACTTCATCCCTGAAGATTTTAGTTCTGCAAACGGCAACGACAGCGCGCAGTCTGTCGACACCGGCTCGCCGCGCGGGATTAGCCGAGCGGTCTCAGACGCTGCAGTCATGGACTGTGCGGCTGGTCCCGGAGGAGGTTCGAGTCCTCCCTCGGGCATGGGTGTGTGTGTTTGTCCTTAGGCTAATTTAGGTTAAGTAGTGTGTAAGCTTAGGGACTCATGATCTTAGCAGTTAAGTCCCATAAGATTTCACACACATTTGAACATTTTGACACCGGCTCGCACCCCAACAAACACGGCCGCGGCAACGGATGCTGTGGCATCAAAACAACCATGCAAACACTCAGATCTCGGAGCGTTTTTACCGGCGTCCGAAGAACAGTAACAACAGGTCTCATCAGGGATACCACGTAATCCGTAATGTGACCTCCCAGAACCAGTAGTATTCGAATTTCGGCAACCACTGCCACCAAAATAACGGAAATCGGCCACCGCCTCGAACTTTTAATTATGATAATAGGCAGGTGAACAATGCACGGTCTACGCCAAATTTTGCCACCGCCTCAGAACCCGAATTTTTAAGATAGGCGTGCAAACAGTACGAAACTTCTTCGAACTGGCCGCGATCTGAGTATCACGCAGTTGGTATTGTTGAGGTGACAGGTGAGCACACCTCGACAACGAACGAAGCGTCAAACTAGACACGACTTTGTCATGCTCCCTGATGATAGTCACGGGACGGAAATAGGGCACCATTTCCACCGAGCAACTACAACTTGCGTACGAAACCTGCACAAGAACTTGTCTAGGCCATGGTTAATGTGGGTGTGGGAGGAATTCCGAATGATCGTTATATTTATTTTCTTTATTTATTTACACGTCAAATTCCGTAGGACCAAATTGAGGAGCAAATCTCGAAGGTCATGGTCAGTACATGAAATTACAACGTAAAAGCAACAACAGTTAAAAATAAAATGTTTATGAATCCAAAAAAAGTCAAGCCATAAGTTTAAGCAAACGCAATCCAACAGAACAAGAATCAGCTTAATTTTTCGACGAACTCCTCGACACAATAGAAGGAATGATCCAAGAGCAAACTGCCGACTATTAACTGAGTGAAAGCTGCTTATTCGTGGGAATAAGTTGATATTGTTAACAAGAAATGACAGTAAAGAATATAAATATTGCGAGGCCAACGTCAAAATACCCGGACTCGTGAACAGAGGTCGACAAGAGGGTCGCGAACTTACACCACTTATTGCCCGAACCGCCCGTTTCTGAGCCAAAAATATTGTTTTAGAACGGGAAGAGTTACCCCAAAATATAATACCATACGACGTAAGCGAATGAAAATAAGCAAAGTAGACTAATTTTCGTATCGAACGATCACTTACTTCAGATATCGTGCGAATAGTAAAAATGACTGCTTTAAGTCTTTGAACAAGATCCTAAACGTGGGCTTTCCACGACAGTTCACTATCTATCTGAACATCTAGAAATTTTAACAATTCAGTTTCAATAATCATATGTCCATTCTGTGAAATTAAAACTTCGAGTTTTGTTCAAAGGTTCAAATGGCTCTGAGCACTATGGGACTTAACTGCTAAGGTCATCAGTCCCCTAGAACTTGGAACTACTTAAGCCTAACTAACCCAAGGACATCACACACATCCATGCCCGAGGCAGGATTCGAACCTGCGACCGCAGCAGTCGCGCGGTTCCAGACTGTAGCGCCTAGAACCGCTCAGCCACTTCGGCCGGCGAGTTTTGTTGAATTGTGTGTTAGAAAATGTAAAAACTGAGTCTTCCTGTGATTTAGCGTCAGTTCATTTTCTACAAGGCATGAACCATCTAATAAACTGCACTATTTGAAACCGAGTCAATGCTTCGCACAGCATCCTTTACTACCAAGCTAGCGTCATCAACAAACAGAAATATTTTAGAGTTACCAGTAATATTAGAGATGATATCATTTATATCATATCATAACGGGAGTGACCCCCCAACACTGATCCCTGGGCACCCCCCCCCCCCCCCCCCCCCCCATTTGACCGTAACCCACTTAGACTCCACATCACAGCCATTCGCAGCACTTTAAATAATGACCTTTTACTGACTATTGCTGAAGTAAGAGGTAAGCCAATTGTGAGCTACTCCCTGTATTCCGTAATCCTTCAACTTCTGGAGCAATATTCTGTGATCAACAAAATCAAACGCCTTAGTTAAATAAAAAATATGCCTAGAGTTCGAAACCTATTGTTTAACCTATTCAATACCTCACAGAGAAAAGAGAATATAGCATTTTCAGTTGTTAAACGACTTCTGGCTTACTAAAGGAATATGGCTTACTAAAGGAATAAAAATATCTTGTAACCATAGAAGGGAACTGTATCTAACAACAAGATAGAGTAATGACCCAGAAACAGCCAAATATTATAAAAACTACTGTGCTACATTAATAAAGGTTATTAAAAAGTCCAGAAGCATGTGCATCATGTCTGAGATTAATACCTCTGATAACAAAATCAAAACAGTTTGGAATATTATTACAAGGGAGACAGGGCAACCAAGAGTACAGGATGACGGCATCACCATCAAACCGAGTGGAAACTTGATAGACAATAAGCCGGAAGTCGAAAACATTTTGAATAATCATTTCTTAAATGTTGTAGAGAAAATAGGATCTAAATGTTCATTAGAAGAAGCAAGGCAGTTAATGGAAGAGGCCTTACCACACCATTTGATACAATTGAAATTCCACCCACCTCCCTTTCTGAAATTAGGAAGATAATGAACTCTCTCAAGAATAAAAGCTCACGTGGAATTGATTGCATTTCCAGCAGGATAATAAAAGCTTGTTCCCAAGAAATAAGTGGGATTCTTAGCCACATATGTAATAGCTCTCTGAAGCAGGGTATTTTCCCAGATAGACTGAAGTATGCCATTGTTAAACCACTGCATAAAAAAGAGGATACGTCTGATGTCAACAACTACCGCCCAATCTCTCTTCTGACTGCCTTATCCAAAATTCTTGAAAAAGTAATGTATTGTAGAGTAGGTTCACACCTTTGTAAAAATGAAGTTTTAACAAAATGTCAGTTTGGTTTACAGAAGGGTTTTTCAACGGAAAATGCTATATATACTTTCATTAATGAAATATTAAATGCTCTGAGTAACCGGAAGTCACCCGTTGGGATTTTTTGTGATCTGTCAAAGGCTTTTGATTGTGTAAATCATGGAATACTTCTAGATAAGCTCAAGTACTGTGGTATGAATGGGATAGTGCTCAAATGGTTTAAATCATACCTAACTAGAAGAGTGCAGGAAGTTGAAATAAGCGTATTGTAGAGTAGGTTCACACCTTTGTAAAAATGAAGTTTTAACAAAATGTCAGTTTGGTTTACAGAAGGGTTTTTCAACGGAAAATGCTATATATACTTTCATTAATGAAATATTAAATGCTCTGAGTAACCGGAAGTCACCCGTTGGGATTTTTTGTGATCTGTCAAAGGTTTTTGATTGTGTAAATCATGGAATACTTCTAGATAAGCTCAAGTACTGTGGTATGAATGGGATAGTGCTCAAATGGTTTAAATCATAACTAACTAGAAGAGTGCAGGAAGTTGAAATAAGCAGTTCACATAATATGCAAAAAACTGGTGGCCGATGATACAAGTATAGCTATCACACCTAACAGACAAGAATTAACGGGTGAAATTGTAAACAATGTTTTTCAGAAAACCATTAAGTGGTTCTCTGCAAATGGGCTCTCATTAAACTTTTACAAAACACAGTATATACAGTTCCACACAGTAAATGGAATGACACCATTAATAAATACAGACTTCGATCAGAAATCGGTAGCTAAGGTAGAATATTCAAAATTTCTAAGTGTGTGAATTGATGAAGAGTTGAACTGGAAAAAACACACTGAGGAAACGTTTGAATTCAGCTACTTATGCTATTAGGGTCATTGCAAATTTTGGCAATATACATCTCAGTAAATTAGCTTACCACGCCTATTTTCATTCTCAGCTTTCTTATGGCATCATATTCTAGGGTAACACATCATTGAGTAAATGAGTGTTCATTGCACAAAAGCGTGTAATCAGAATAATTGCTGGAGCTCATCCAAGATCATCTTGCAGACACTTACTTAAAGAGCTAGAGATCTTCAAATGGCTCAAATGGCTCTGAGCACTATGGGACTTAACAGCTATGGTCATCAGTCCCCTAGAACTTAGAACTACTTAAACCTAACTAACCTAAGGACATCACACAACATCCAGTCATCACGAGGCAGAGAAAATCCCTGACCCCGCCGGGAATCGAACCCGGGAACCCGGGCGTGGGAAGCGAGAACGCTACGTCACGACCACGAGCTGCGGACTAGAGATCTTCACTGTAGCCTCACAATATATATATATTCACTTATGAAATTTGTTATTAACAATCCGAACGAATTCAAAAGTAATAGCAGCGTACATGGCTACAACACTAGGAGAAAGGATGATCTTCACTACTCAAGGTTAAATCTAACTTTGGCTCAGAAGGGGTAAATTATGCTGCCACAAAAGTCTTTGGTCACTTACCTACTAGCATCAAAAGTCCGACAGATAGCCATATAGCATTTAAAAGGAAATTAAAAGAATTTCTTAATGGCGACTCCTTCTACTCATTAGATGAATTTTTGGATATAGTAAGTGGGTAATTTCCCCAACCCCCACAAAAAATTAACTGTCATGTAATACACTCCTGGAAATTGAAATAAGAACACCGTGAATTCATTGTCCCAGGAAGGGGAAACTTTATTGACACATTCCTGGGGTCAGATACATCACATGATCACACTGACAGAACCACAGGCACATAGACACAGGCAACAGAGCATGCACAATGTCGGCACTAGTGCAGTGTATATCCACCTTTCGCAGCAATGCAGGCTGCTATTCTCCCATGGAGACGATCGTAGAGATGCTGGATGTAGTCCTGTGGAACGGCTTGCCATGCCATTTCCACCTGGCGCCTCAGTTGGACCAGCGTTCGTGCTGGACGTGCAGACCGCGTGAGACGACGCTTCATCCAGTCCCAAACATGCTCAATGGGGGACAGATCCGGAGATCTTGCTGGCCAGGGTAGTTGACTTACACCTTCTAGAGCACCTTGGGTGGCACGGGATACATGCGGACGTGCATTGTCCTGTTGGAACAGCAAGTTCCCTTGCCGGTCTAGGAATGGTAGAACGATGGGTTCGATGACGGTTTGGATGTACCGTGCACTATTCAGTGTCCCCTCGACGATCACCAGTGGTGTACGGCCAGTGTAGGAGATCGCTCCCCACACCATGATGCCGGGTGTTGGCCCTGTGTGCCTCGGTCGTATGCAGTCCTGATTGTGGCGCTCACCTGCACGGCGCCAAACAAGCATACGACCATCATTGGCACCAAGGCAGAAGCGACTCTCATCGCTGAAGACGACACGTCTCCATTCGTCCCTCCATTCACGCCTGTCGCGACACCACTGGAGGCGGGCTGCACAATGTTGGGGCGTGAGCGGAAGACGGCCTAACGGTGTGCGGGACCGTAGCCCAGCTTCATGGAGACGGTTGCGAATGGTCCTCGCCGATACCCCAGGAGCAACAGTGTCCCTAATTTGCTGGGAAGTGGCGGTGCGGTCCCCTACGGCACTGCGTAGGATCCTACGGTCTTGGCGTGCATCCGTGCGTCGCTGCGGTCCGGTCCTAGGTCGACGGGCACGTGCACCTTCCGCCGACCACTGGCGACAACATCGATGTACTGTGGAGACCTCACGCCCCACGTGTTGAGCAATTCGGCGGTACGTCCACCCGGCCTCCCGCATGTCCACTATACGCCTTCGCTCAAAGTCCGTCAACTGCACATACGGTTCACGTCCACGCTGTCGCGGCATGCTACCAGTGTTAAAGACTGCGATGGAGCTCCGTATGCCACGGCAAACTGGCTGACACTGACGGCGGCGGTGCACAAATGCTGCGCAGCTAGCGCCATTCGACGGCCAACACCGCGGTTCCTGGTGTGTCCGCTGTGCCGTGCGTGTGATCATTGCTTGTACAGCCCTCTCGCAGTGTCCGGAGCAAGTATGGTGGGTCTGACACACCGGTGTCAATGTGTTCTTTTTTCCATTTCCAGGAGTGTATTTTGTGTAATGTAATATCCTGTATAGACACCTTTTATTAATCTGACACGTTCCACATCATTACGAAGTGTCGTACTCATGATCCATGGAACAAGTACTAATCTAATCTAATCTAATCTTCTAAAGCCGAACTGTACATTTGATAGAAAATCGTGTGATATAAAATGATCAATTATCTGACACAAGTCCCAGCATGAACGTTGTTGCTGTTAGAAGGATTATCGATGCTATGAAAGTACCAACTCTACCAGTACAAGATTGTTTGGTGTTTGACAGTACTGGTACCAGAAGCCAGAGGACACAGAAGCTAGTGCAGACTGAGGTTAAATTCGAGAACGGAGCCATTAGTTGCACATTTCGCGTGGTGAACAGGTTAAAAGTCAGTTGTCTTTTGGGCATGGAGTTCAAGCTCTTCCGAGCGGCCAGTGTCGTTTATAATCAATGGTGGAGTGTTGTCTTAAACTTAATTAAAACTAAGGTGGCTTTGCTAAAGATTAAGCTGACACGTGACGCTGAAGTTCTGTAATCGCGAACTAACGATATTTTCAGTTGCAGATCACCCTCAAAGTTAACTGCAAAACAGTTCATAAATATTTAGACAAAGTTGCCTAACCCATAATTATTCAGAGTCCAAACGCCTCACAATGTTTCAAACTCTTTCCCGTCGACAATCGCGAAGTATTTAACCCTCCTCTACTACGGTGGTTTCAGATCGCACACATACTACTGCTGGGTCGGATCCGACCTACGCTTTTATTGAGCCATGTGTTAAACAAAAACAAAAAAAAAAAAACAAAAACAAAAACCCTAAGCATGTGGAAAATGGATACCAATGAAAACTAATGATACTATAGGATGAAGAACATAAGTTAGGGAGAAACGTAATCAGATATAAGGTTTATTTACGTATAAGCGGTAACCTCAGTCTGGTCGTTACAGTTTCAGACAGTCTGGTAAATTCAGCCCTTACAGTTGCAGACTAAAATACACTCCTGGAAATGGAAAAAAGAACACATTGACACCGGTGTGTCAGACCCACCATACTTGCTCCGGACACTGCGAGAGGGCTGTACAAGCAATGATCACACGCACGGCACAGCGGACACACCAGGAACCGCGGTGTTGGCCGTCGAATGGCGCTAGCTGCGCAGCATTTGTGCACCGCCGCCGTCAGTGTCAGCCAGTTTGCCGTGGCATACGGAGCTCCATCGCAGTCTTTAACACTGGTAGCATGCCGCGACAGCGTGGACGTGAACCGTATGTGCAGTTGACGGACTTTGAGCGAGGCCGTATAGTGGGCATGCGGGAGGCCGGGTGGACGTACCGCCGAATTGCTCAACACGTGGGGCGCGAGGTCTCCACAGTACATCGATGTTGTCGCCAGTGGTCGGCGGAAGGTGCACGTGCCCGTCGACCTGGGACCGGACCGCAGCGACGCACGGATGCACGCCAAGACCGTAGGATCCTACGCAGTGCCGTAGGGGACCGCACCGCCACTTCCCAGCAAATCAGGGACACTGTTGCTCCTGGGGTATCGGCGAGGACCATTCGCAACCGTCTCCATGAAGCTGGGCTACGGTCCCGCACACCGTTAGGCCGTCTTCCGCTCACGCCCCAACATCGTGCAGCACGCCTCCAGTGGTGTCGCGACAGGCGTGAATGGAGGGACGAATGGAGACGTGTCGTCTTCAGCGATGAGAGTCGCTTCTGCCTTGGTGCCAATGATGGTAGTATGCGTGTTTGGCGCCGTGCAGGTGAGCGCCACAATCAGGACTGCATACGACCGAGGCACACAGGGCCAACACCCGGCATCATGGTGTGGGGAGCGATCTCCTACACTGGCCGTACACCACTGGTGATCGTCGAGGGGACACTGAATAGTGCACGGTACATCCAAACCGTCATCGAACCCATCGTTCTACCATTCCTAGACCGGCAAGGGAACTTGCTGTTCCAACAGGACAATGCACGTCCGCATGTATCCCGTGCCACCCAAGGTGCTCTAGAAGGTGTAAGTCAACTACCCTGGCCAGCAAGATCTCCGGATCTGTCCCCCATTGAGCATGTTTGGGACTGGATGAAGAGTCGTCTCACGCGGTCTGCACGTCCAGCACGAACGCTGGTCCAACTGAGGCGCCAGGTGGAAATGGCATGGCAAGCCGTTCCACAGGACTACATCCAGCATCTCTACGATCGTCTCCATGGGAGAATAGCAGCCTGCATTGCTGCGAAAGGTGGATATACACTGTACTAGTGCCGACATTGTGCATGCTCTGTTGCCTGTGTCTATGTGCCTGTGGTTCTGTCAGTGTGATCATGTGATGTATCTGACCCCAGGAATGTGTCAATAAAGTTTCCCCTTCCTGGGACAATAAATTCACGGTGTTCTTATTTCAATTTCCAGGAGTGTATGTCGACATGCTACTAAACAAAATACATACATCTAACGTCACATTATAAAATGTAGAATTCTACAAACAAAACAACAAAAAATTGACCAGAAAAAACAAGAAAATAATCACAATTGTTTATCACAAACATTCTTCATTGCAGGTCGAGGAACAGTCGGGGCATAATACTATTTTATTTTCCCCACACATCGATTTCCCACAGGAAGTGCAATACGAATTTCCTTTCCTGTAGATGACGCAGAAATCGCACCGTCTTCATTTTTTGGTCGTACTGGCGGACGAAGAAGTAGCAGATCTTGTCAGCTTTTTACCCAGTTGTTCTCCTATATTCGCTCTCAAATACCTAAGAAGACGTTCGTTAACGAATCTCTTCACCATCCACGGAGTAGCTAACGCAGGGGCTAGGTTTTTGAGAAAAGTCGAACGGATTGTATTGGGATATGGCTCCGTGTTCATGTTCCATTTGTAAAGAACCAGGCTGTTTACCCCAGCGATATCAAGTATACCATGAAAGCAACGCATTGGCCGTTGACTGCTTTTTCTCTTTGTGGACGAAGAATGGCACAATTTGTCCAACACGTCAACTCCTCCTTTAGTCATGTTTTAAGATCGAATTATTTCTGGTAATTTCGAGACACCGTCTACCTCCCCATCGAAATGCATTGATGACACCAGGACGGCTTTTTTATTTTTCTTGGGAGGGTATGCTACGAGCTTTTTTTCATCATCAGAAGCAACGTTGAGGAACGATGGAGGAATGTGGGGCTTGTTTTCCCGCAGAGAACCGATGTTCGTCAGCCCCTTTTCTTGCAGTTTTTCAACCGACTCAGTCGATGAAAACCAATTATCAGCGGTGATATTCCGACCACTGCCACCGAGTGGTTCGGTAATTTTCACAACATATTGCGTTGGTAAGGACAAGTTGCCCTTTTTTTGTGGTTTCTTTACCCACGTACGGTATTCCGCCACAGAGAGAAAAACATTTCGCGTCAACAAGCGATATTATTTCTAGACCGTACTTACCCGGTTTGGACGGGAGATACGTTTTGAGAGGACAGTGTCCTCGGAATGCTAGTAGAGTCCCAACTTGCTCTCGACGGTAACGAATTATGTGGGAACAAAATATCGGAACAGTTGGCGTTGAATAGATCCCAAATCTCCCGAAAGGCAGCATATTTGTCCTTCTCTTGTGTTTTTATCGTCAAAGCGGCAATGTTGCAGAAGGAACTGGAATCGTGAGAGAGGCATAATGGAGCGAAAAATCGGAGGCCCATAAATTTTCGAAAATATTTCAACTGTATTCATTGTCGATTTTTTCAAAGCCCCGCTCATAAATAGGAGGCTGATAAACGCTCTAAATTCAACGTCATACGTGTGGCCAGTGTACGAATAGTCTTTATTGTAATTGCAGCCTACGTGATCTATCTCTTCATTTGTGCACATGACAATTGTATGTATCATTTCATCAATGATGAAAAGTGAAATCAATTCCAGGATATCAGTTTTTCAACACCCTCTCCTCTTGGTCAAAGGTTCCCTTTGATGACATTTATAGGCGAACCTCTGGCGAACGTAGAAGGAATAAGTGTTCGTCCAAATACTTTTTCCATCCTTTCCCAACTCAAATTGACCTTCGACTGCATTATATTCTCGTTTGTCGTTTGATCTGCTTTCGATATCATCTCCACATCAAAGTCATCTGAAACCTGTACGTCGGGCAGGATTTCATCTTAGTTTTCAGATGCGACTTCATTGTCATATTCAGATGCAACATCGTCAACATCGTCATCATCTTCGAGGCATTGCCGTCGAAAGTCTCCCAAAATCTCTTCAGGGGTGGAAAAAACTGTGTTGAATGCCATTTTTCTGAAATCGTAAATGAACGACTTAACATAAGACATTATATACACAAACGAAAATCCAATAAATACATAACATTGTCGAACGCAAATACATTAATAGATCATACGTACTACAGTGGGGTCGCATCCGGCCTGATACGTTTGTTCTTCCGTTGGGTCAGATCCGATTAAAGGGGGGATAAGTGAAGAAGTGTACGAGGGGGGACCCAAAAGAAACCGGGCTCCGATGGCGCTGCCACTCGTAGACGTAGTGCAGGGTTCTCACGCTAGATGGTGTTAGTAGAGACCTTCATGAAACAGCTGTGCAGACGGCGTCAGTGTAGAGCTGAACGTGCAAGTGTGATACAGGATGAGGCAGTGAAACGGCACGATTTTGTAAAACCACCAAAGATTTATTTACAAGTAAACTCATAATAGTTGAACATGGATCTCAAGTGCAAGAGTGGAAATTAAAGATTTAACTTAAAAACAATCATTTTTTAAATATGGTGTCAGTGAGGTGTCGTCCTTGGTTTTGCACACATTGTCTAAGCCTGAGATGAAATTGTCCCATGACGTTTCGTAGCATCTGTACTGGAATGTTGTTAATTTCCTGTCGAATTCGCTCCTTCAGGTCTTCTTTTGTTCTTGGTGGATTTTCTGGAAGACTTTGCACTTGAGGTAGCCCCAAAGAAAAAGTCTGGTGCCGTCAGATCTGGTGAACGGGCAGGCCAGGGGAAATCGCCATTCCTGCTGATTAGACGTCGTGGAAATGCAAGTCTGAGCAATTCCATTGAGACATTAGCAGTATGGCTTGTTGCACCATCTTGCTGGAAGAGTGTTTCAGCATCTGGATCATGTCGATCAATTCCAGGCAGACCAAAAATGGTCAACATGTCAGCATAACGTCCAGAGTTTACCGTCACTGTGTTGCCATCTTCATCTTCAAAAAAATAGGGCCCCACGATTCCACGAGATGACATTGCGCACCAGACTGTTACTTTTTCAGAATGGAGAGGTTTTTCATGAAGTTCGTGCGGGTTATCTGAGGACCAATATCTGAAGTTTTGCTTATTTACGTACCCACTAAGATGAAAGTGGGCTTCATCACTCATCCATAAGTTATGCACTCTTTCTTCATTTCGTTCTATAACGTTAAGCATTGACTGGCAAAAGCGTATACGGTTATTGTAGTCATTACGTTTAAGGGCTTGCACTACCTGAATTTTGTATGGATGATAGTGAAGGTCAGTCTTCAAAATCCGTCTTACTGATCGATTGCTGAGACCAAGTTCTGCGCTGTGCCGTCTCGCGGATTTTCGCGGACTTCGTCCCAACGCTTCGCGCACACGATTAATGTTCTCGGGTGTCCGGATTGTTTTTGTGCTGCCGCCTCTTTTCTTTGTTGTGCTAGCAGTAGCTTCAAAGGTTTTAACCCAAAGGAGAATGGCTTTCCTTGATGGCACGGGAGCCCGTGGCGGCAGGTTGAATTCACGACGAAAGGCACGTTGAGCACCAACCACACTATCCGCGTTTTTGTAATATGCCTTTACGGCATATGCACGTTGCGCACTCGACCAACGCTCCATGGCTACTGAAACTTCCACCACTCTAGACGCCCAAGGTCACTTCCCCCACTCTCGCAACCCCCCTCCGCGCCCGACAACCACTATCGAAATCGTGCCGTTTCACTGCCTCACCCTGTTCAATAGTCTCGATAGTTCGAGTTTCCAATAATCCGAGCCTTTTTTTAAGAAAAATGTTGCAACGATCTGCTTTCTTTATTTTACTGACATGATAACTAATGAAAACATCATTGCAAAAGATGGATAGGGAGAGTACAGCTCAGTTACAAAGCAGACAACAGTGAAATCAACACCGACGATTAGCTCGCTGCCCTGTTGCACGACCACCTGTTGTCAGTGTGGCACGAAATACCCCGACTGCGGAGTTCATACGCTGCTGTAGTTCCCAGTACGTGTACTGAACAGTGTTGTGTGTCGTTTTATTTGTTGACTGTGTGTTCCGTTGTACACCTTACAAAGATAAGTGCCGTAACAAAAAAGAGGAAATTTGTGCCATTGCATCTAAAATTAGAAGCACTAAGACGACCTGACAAAGGAGAAACAATAAAAAACTTGCTCTCGAATATGATGTCGGTGCAGTTACTGTTGGTGACTGGCGAAGAAACCGACTTAAATTGGAACAGTTTTCTTCACAGAAATGCTCACACGAATCTCTCAGTCGAAGAAGTATAAAGAAGTCAGACTTCGAAAAAACAAGTGAGGCATTGTTCATGTGGTTTACCCAACAGAGACAGAAGGGTGCTCCGATTTCTGGCCCAGTCTTTCAAGAAAAAGCTTTGTTTTTCAGAAACCAGCTGCAGGAAGGAGATGACAATTTCGCCGCTAGTGTGGGCTGGCTCGACAAGTGGAAGAAGAGGTATGGAGTGCGTCAACCAGACGTATGTGGAGAAAAACTCTCTGGTGACGCTCATGCCGTTTCAAAATTTATCGTCGAGTTTAAAAAAATCATAACTGACGAAAATTTGTCTAATGAACGAATATATAACTGTGACGAAACTGGGCTAAATTTTAAAATGTTACCAGCGAGAACAGTTGCTTCTTGTGAAGAAAAAAGTGTTCCTGGGCACAAAAAAAGCAAAGAGCGGCTCACAGTTATGGCAGCTTCAAATGCAACTGGAAACCACAAACTAAAACTAGTTGTGATTGGGAAGTGTGCCAAGCCAAGAGCATTCAAGGATGTATCCTTCTCAGCTCTTCCGGCTGTCTATACACATCAGAATAATGCCAGGATGAATCAGGAAATCTTCAAGAACTGGTTTTTTAACTCACTTGTACCTGACTGCAAGAATTTTTTAAAAGAAAGGGGACTGCCATGCAAAGCAATTTTGCTCATGGACAATGCGTCCTCACATCCAAGTGCAGGAGAACTGCAGTGCGACGGTATCCGCGCCTTGATTTTCCCACAAAACGTTACCTCTCTCATTCAGCCCATGGATCAGGGCGTTCTGGAAGTCTAAAAAAAAAAGTACCAACGGCGATTGCTACAGTCAATCCTGCATTCCGAAGACAACGAAAGCTTTGTAGGAGTTTTGAAGAAAGTGACTTTGAAGGACGTCGTGTACTGGATTAGCGAATCTTGCAGCGAAATAAAGTCAGACACAATTTCTAAGTCATGGAGGAAAATTCTACAGGAAAGGATGCCAGACACAGAAACTGAAGATTTAGCAGATGAGGACGATCAACCATTGTGTAATTCAATCAGAAGATTGGCAGGGTGTGAAGAGGCAGAACGGGTGGGAATAGGCGAGAAGTTTAATTCGGACGAACAGTTGGAAGTGGCAGACTCTTCTATAATTGACATGGTTAACATTGCATCACAGTGTGAGAGTGACGAGGCAGAGGCTGCACCGATGATGAGTCACACCGATGGCTACGCTGCTCTCGAGGCCGCCATATGCTACGTGGAACAACAGCCGGAGGCGACACCAACTGACCTACTGCTACTGAGACGGTGGCGTGACATTGCGGCGAGGAAACGTTGCAGGTTCGCCAAACAAAAGACACTTCACTATTACTTGTCTAAATAAATAATTATTGTTATTCTGCCAATGCAAATGCATGTGTAAATGCTTTTATTTTAATAAAGTTCATATTTTGACCTGTATTACTTACAATATCATAATATTTCTTTTCCCCATTTAAATTTCGATAGGCCGAGTTTTCGATACTTCCGGTCCCGTTCACCTCGAACTATCGAGACTCTACTGTATTGTGTTTCTCTGACTGTTGGCGGGTTACCTCTGCGAAGTCGTTACGGCAACTTTAAAAGAACAAAGAGTGTGTGTGAAATTTTGTTTCCTGCTTAAAAAAACTGCAATGGAGACACACCAAATGCTTCAGGAAGCTTTCCAGGAGGACGTTGTGAGCCGCACACAGGTTTTCGAGTGGTTTGGGCGTTTTAAGCGTGGTGAGATGTGTGTTGGAGACCAAGCTCGTTCTGGACGCTCTTCAACATCGCGAAATGAGAAGAACATTGAAAAGGTCCGCCAAAAGATCAACGAGGATCGTCGCCAACCGATCAACCAAATTTCAGTAGAGACAGGAATCAGTTGGAGCTTGTGCGAGCGGATTTTGAGTGAGGATTTGCACATGAGATGTGTTGCTGCTAAATTTGTTCCGCGCCTTCTCACACAGGAGCAAAAAACCATCCGCATGAATGTGTCAGGACTTGAAAACAGAAACTGCACGTGATCCAAACTTCTTGAACAAAGTCATTACAGGGGATGAGAGTTGGTGTTACGGGTATGACCCAGAAACCAAGCAAGTGTCAAGCCAGTGGAGGACTCCCAACTCTCCCAGACCAAAAAAAGCAAGGCAAGTGAGGTCAAATGTGAAGACGATGATCACTGTCTTTTTTTATGTTCGTGGAATTGTGCATTGGGAATTTGTACCCCCTGGCCAGACTGTTAACCAGCACTTTTACTTGGATGTTTTAAGTCGTCTGCGAGAGGATGTGAGGAGGAAACGCCCGGAACTTTGGCGATCAGGTGACTGGTTTCTGCATCACGACAACGCTCCAGCACACACGGCCTTACGAGTGACCCACTGTTTGGCATCTCAGAGGTGGTCTGTCGTTCCCCACGCTCCGTATTCGCCGGACCTAGCCCCATGCGACTTTTTCCTATTTCCACAAATGAAAAAAACGCCAAAAGGGGCCCCCACGACTGAAGAGGACGTGCCCTTGGAGACAGCATGGAACGCCTTCTAGGTTAGCTGTGGCGCAAAATATAACTTTGATCTGGATCGCACACGACCCACCGTAGTAGAGGAGGGTTAAAAGTCTCATCCAACAGATCACGCGACGTGAATTTATTCTACGTCCACACAAGCTAAAGTTATTTCAGACTTCCTCGCGATCGTCACACACGAAACTTTTACAAGTCCCGACGGAATTCTCAGAAAATATTTCGGTTACATGTACGGTGCGACTTCCAGCCGCACATATGATCTGTCTAAACGCGAGCTCAGCTCCAGCTGACAGCCGAAATCCAAGTGCTCGCTCGGCCGCGAATCTGCCGAACTGCCGACAGTAGCGCCGTGTTCTACATATCGCTGTATTTGAATACGCATGCCTATACCAGTTTCTTTGTCGCTTTACTGTATGGCTTATAATTTACATGTGTTTAGTACCATATGTCAAGTTTGGTATTTGAATATGATAAATGTGGCTCACTGAAATACACAAACACTAAGTGTTCATGATAGTAGCAGGGCAAACTCCATTCTGGCGCACTTTTGGTATCAAATTTATATCGAATCAATTATTCTAATCAATTAATTAATCAATTAATTACCTGCACCCCCTGATAATGTCATGGGTTTTCCCCAGCTGGCACATAGGTCCCTTCCCACTTTTCTCTCCTCCCCTCCCCTCCTCCCCCCCCCCCCCTGGAAATAGCGAGAAATTGAAATTTTGGCAGAAATTCAAAAAAATGGCGGGAAATTCAAATTTAATGGAATATCAGATTTTGTGTGTTCACCTTGAGACTCAGAGACCAACTGACGTAGTTCACAATGCCACCACCAGAGGGCGCTATTGGCCCTCTCTACTCCCTCTTCCCGCCTCCCACTCTCCTTCTGCACTTGAGAGGGATCTTCTGTCTCTGCTGAGCTCCCGAAGAGGACAGATGTATGTCTTTATTTTGTATGCAGTGCAGAATATTGTTTATTTAAACAAGTTGGCCAGGGGTAGATGCCATTGATTGAAGAACAGACAGTAGTTTCATCCAGTTTCGTCAATGACTGCTGGATGTCGAACGGATATTTTCGCTTTTAATCTAGCACTAGCAGTTGCTCCAGCCAGTCTAGCCAATGGTCCTAAATGGGAAGGATTGGTAATAATAATAGGGCAGCAAGATATCACTGAAGCACAGGGGAGTAGACTCCTGCTGATCTACAAGTGAATAACTGCTGGATGTGGAAAGGATAGTTTCTCTATTAATCTAGCACTAGGAGTTGCTCCAGCCAGTCTAACCAGTGGTCCTAAACGGGATGGATTAGTAATAATGATAGAACAGCAGGCTATCACTGAGGTGCAGGGGAGTAGCCTCCTGCCAATCTACGTGTGAATAGCTGCTGCTGGGAGGAACGTAAGGATGGGTAACAATAATACTAGAACCGTGACCCATTGTCCCAGTAGGGCTGTTACTCCCCACTCCTTTATACAGGACTCCTGTAGCAGAATCATTTGCAAATGAAACACACTTACATCTATTTGTGAGTCGCAATAGCAATCTAGCCAATAGACACATGGGAAATATATCATACGATATTGTTTATGAATGTAGTGCTCATTATCGTTGCTAAACACAGCATCTCAAGACGAAAAAAAAGAAAAAAGAAAAGAAATGACCCGTCACCTCCAGTCTAGCCAGCGAAATCTGTCGTTTGTATTGCGTTTCTGAAGAGCCAGCCAGCTGAGAAACTGCAGCTCACGACGGCCATAAGCCTTGACTTCCAGTTGCCTCACCCCGTCGTGACCATTCCCACCAATTCCCACCACTGACCACGTGGCATAGTGTGGTGCGAGATAGATTCCTCAGTTTAAAAACTCCGAATTGAAGTTTTTGTTTTGTCAATACACCCCAAATTTCTCACGTGGAGTGTAGATTCCTCCCTTTTATATGAGTTAATTTTGCTGCCAGAAGAAATCGGATCATACATGCGTTTTCATATCGCTAAAGTATCGTTACTTATTGTGAAAATCCTATACAACACTATAGCATAAGTTGTATTTCCTCTAAGTATTTTATCATCAGCTAAAAAAATCTTTTCATATCAGCTTAATATGTGCTACGTCTTGCATCGCAGGACTCGAATATTAACCTAATTTTTGTCTCATGATGGAATGCCAAGAGCACGATCTGCCTCTGTCTCAGAAAGGCCCTCACTTTCGAACATATGTAAACAAAGACCTTGTCACATACGGAATCAAATTGTTCAAATAACTCTGAGTACTATGGGACTTAACATCTGAGGTCATCAGTTCCCTAGAACTTAGAACTACTTAAACCTAAAGACATCACACACATCCATGCCCGAGGCAGGATTCGAACCTGCGACCGTAGCGGTCGCGCGGTTCCAGACTGGAGCGCCTAGAACCGCTCGGTCACACCGGCCGGCTTTCCATACGGATTCTCTTAAGGTACGATGAAGCCTCATCCGTAAAGAGAACATTTGCACTGAAATGAGGATTGACACATTGTTGGATGAACCATTCGCAGAAGTGTACCCGTGGAGGCCAATCAGCTGCTGATAGTGCCTGCACACGCTGTACATGGTACGGAAACAACTGGTTCTCCCGTAGCACTCTCCATACAGTGACAACGTTACCTTGTACAGCAGGAACTTCTCTGACGCTGACATTAGGGTTATCGTCAACTGCACGAAGAATTGCCTCGTCCATTGCAGGTGTCCTCGTCGTTCTAGGTCTTTCCCAGTCGCGAGTCATAGGCTGTAATGTTCCGTGCTCCCTTGGACGCCGATCAATTGCTTCGAACGTCTTCCTGTCGGGACACCTTCGTTCTGGAAATCTGTCTCGATACAAACGTACCGTGCCACGGCTATTGCTCCGTGCTAATCCATACATCAAACATTGCACTGACATTTGTAAACATTGCACTGACTGCAAAACCACGTTCGTGATGAACACTAACCTGTTGATGCTACGTATTGATGTGCTTGATGCTAGTACTGTAGAGCAATGAGTCGCATGTCAACACAAGCACCGAAGTCAACATTACCTTCCTTCGTGGTCGAGCGGTTCTAGGCGCTACAGTCTGGAACCGCGCGGCCGCTATGGTCGCAGGTTCGAATCCTGCCTCGGGCATGGATGTGTGTGATGTCCTTAGATTAGTTAGGTTTAAGTAGTTCTAAGATCTAGGGGACTGATGACCTCAGAAGTTAAGTCCCATAGTGCTCAGAGCCTTTTTTTTTACCTTCCTTCAATTGGGCCAACTGGCGGTGAATCGAGGAAGTACAGTACATACTGACGAAACTAAAATGAGCTCTAACATGGAAATTAAGCGTTTCCGGACACATATCCACATAACATCTTTTCTTTATTTGTGTGTGAGGAATGTTTCCTGAAAGTTTGACCGTACCTTTCTGTAACACCCTGTACATATATTGTCTTTGTTGTAGCCGAGATGAATCGGTGGAATCATATAGATTTCGACGTCGGGATGCCTGATTGGGTCAGGGAGATGGCTCTAGAAGAGTTGCAAAGACAGTTGGACTTGGACATTTTAGAGGAGGATGACTTTCCTGAAGGGGTGGTGGAGGTACCCGAAAATGTTGATGAAATGCTCACGCCATGGACCATGACTGGGAAAGGTAATTACCCACACTGCTTACATGCTACGACAATGCGATCGTCTGCATTCTTTCTTTTCTTGCAGTAGCAGGCGATGCACTTAATATTTTCGTTATTTTAAAGTGGTCGCATCTCCATAGCCGCAGCATGCTATGACGCGGGTACTGGTGGCGGTTAAGCCTGCCTCGCCAAAGCGTGGCCCAGTGAGTAGACACGCCTCACCGCCGCTACTTGTGACGCGAGAGGCCGAAGCCACAGCAGCTGGTGCCCCAGCACCGCTCTGGCCTCCGTGGATCGAGCTCAGGCTAGCAGGTGAAGCCTAGAGGAGCAATATCGGGAGCTGTCGCTGCAGCCAGGCTGCTCCCACTGGCCTGACCCAGTAGCGCCGCCTCAACCTGCTCATCCTCGTCGGAATCGTCGACGTCTCAAGGTATGTGTGCCTCAGCGTGTACCTCTGTGCACCTCACCATCATCATCAGGATGGACCACTTTGTCCCCTGGCAGTAGTGGTATTAGTAACAGGGATGATACTGTGGCTAGCGGTAGTTCCCTCTACCATCCTTTTAGCGGAGGATATTAGGTCAGTGACACTATACCGCAGTTAGAATACTCGGTGATTGCAGACGCCTTTGAGAAGTGAATCTCATACACAAGGATCAAGAATCCGACAGGAAAGTACCGCGACCCTTTTGGGTTTCTAAGAGCGTGCCTTCTTGTCGTGGAAATGGAGCTCCTCAAGTAGTCAATAACCCACGGTGTCCCGCCATTAGTTGCGGTGCATTCTCTGCACTGCACTGTCACACCATCTCAAACATACCTCTGGCGTTGAAGACACAAGTCTTCATTATCTTTGTGTGGATAATGCCGTGTAACGCAGACCACATCAATCGCCGAGTGGTTTCGTGAGTCCACTTGATTTTCCGAGATGGAAGTTAAGAGATCAGCTAAAGCTCTCAACCAAATATCTGCATCTACATCTACATGGATACTCTGCAAATCACACTTAAGTGCCTGGCAGAGGATTCATCGAACCACCTTCACAATAATTCTCTGTTATTCCGATCTCGAATAGTGCACAGAAAAAACGAACACCCTTATCTTTTCCATACGAACTCTGATTTCGCTTATTTTATTATGATGAACGTTTCTTCCTATGTAGGTTGGCCAAGCGATTCTACGCGCTCCAGTCTGGAACCGCACGACCGCTACGGTGGCAGGTTCGAATCCTGCCTCGGGCATGGATGTATGTGATGTCGTTAGCTTAGTTAGGCTTAAGTAGTTCTAAGTTCTATGAGACTGATGACCTCAGATGTAAAGTCCCATAGTGCTCAGAGCCATTTGAACCATTTTCGCATTCGGAGGAGAAAGCTGGTGGTTGAAATTTGGTGAGAAGATTCCGCCGCAAAAAAAAAAACTCTGTTTTAATTATGTCCACCCCAAACCCTGTATCATGACAGTGACACTCTCTCCCCTACTTTGCGATAATACAGAATGTACTGGTCTACTTTGAACTTTCACTATGTAATCGGTTAATCCCATCTGGCAAAGATCCCAGGCAGCGCAACAGTACTCCAAAAGAGGATGGACAAGTGTAGTCTGGGCAGTCAGTTTAGCAGATCTGTTTCTAAGTGTTCTGCCAATAAAACGCCGTCTTTGGTTGCCTTCAGCACAACGTTTTCTATGTGTTCTTTCTGATTTAAGTTGTTCATAATTGTTTCCTAGGTACTTAGTTGAATTTATGGCTTTTAGATTTGACTGATTTATCGTGTAACTGAAGTTTAACGGATTTCTTTTAGCACTCATGTGGATGACCTCACACTTTTCATTATTTAGATTCAATTGCCAATTTTTGCACCATACAGATACAGTATGTGATCAAAGTATCCAGACACCTTGTAACGTCCCCTTAGAACAATTATACACGACTGTGCTTAAACTGACATAATATTTTTAGCGCAACGCAATCTGACTTTCAAAAATCCCTACAAAAGAATGGCCCTGACTAACATTAAACTATACCTTTCAGAAATCACTTACCTCACAAAAATCTTCATTACTCGAACTACTGCAATACAGCGAGCGCCACTACTGCCAGCTAAATAAAAGATTCAAACTACGGAAGGCACTAACTACTGATAGGGATAGTTAGCAAATGAAAGATATTAATAGAGAACAAATAATGTATTTGCCTTAATAGTCATAATATATATATAGCAGTTCATGACAAATTACAAAACTCCGCCATCTCTCTCCCCACATCCACCACTGCTGGTGGCTCCCCTCCAACTGCACAACGCTACGCGCTGTTCACATCCAGCTGCCGCTGCCCAACACTACAATGGCAGACAACAATGCAAACTAGCCACAGACTGCACACAGGACAGCCAGTGATTTTCATACAGAGCGCTAGTAACGTTGCCAATAAGAAAACATAAACAGCCTACTTACAACCTGGCTGAAAATGATTTGCGAGTTCATGGCGCCCTCCATCGGTAATGCTGGAATTCAATATGGTGCTGGTTCACCCTTAGTCTTGATGACAGCTTCCACTTTCGCAGGCATACGTTCAATCAGGTGCTGGAAGGTTTCTTGGGGAATGGCAGCCCATTCTTCACGGAGTGCTGCACTGAGAAGCGATACAGATGTCGGTCAGTGAGGCCTGGCACGAAGTCGGCGTTCCAACAAAGGTGTTCTATAGGATTCAGGTCAGGACTCTGTGCAGGCCAGTCCATTACAGGGATGTTATTTTCGTGTAACAACTCCGCCACAGGCGGTGCATTATGAACAGGTCCTCGATCGTGTTGAAAGATGCAATCGCCATCTTAGAAATGTTCTTCAACAGTGGGAAGCAAGAAGGTGCTTAAAACATCAATGTACGCCTGTGCTGTGATAGTGCCAAGCAAAACAGCAAGGGGTGCAAGCCCCCTGCATGCAAAACGCGACCACACCATAACACCACCGCCTCCGAATTTTACTGTTGGCACTACACACGCTGGCAGATGACGTTCACCGGACATTCGCCATACCCACACCCTGCGATCGGATCGCCACATTGTGTACCATGATTCGTCACTCCACACAACGTTTTTCCACTGTTCAATCGTCCAACGTTTACGCTCCTTACACCAAGCGAGGCATCGTTTGGCATTTGCCAGCGTGATGTGTGGCTTATGAGCAGTCGTTCGACCATGAAATCAAAGTTTTCTCACCTCACGCCTAACTGTCATAGTACTTTCAGTGGATTCCGATGCAGTTTCGAATTCCGGTGTGATGGTCTGGATAGATGTCTTCCTATTACACATTACGACCCTCTTCAACTGTCGGTGTTCTCTGTCAGTCAACAGACGAGGTCGGCCTGTACGCTTTTGTGCTGTACGTGTCCCCTTCACGTTTCCACTTCACTATCACATCGGAAACAGAGGACCTAGGGATGTTTAGGAGTGTGGTAATCTCGCATCCAGACGCATGACACAAGTGACACCCTATCACCTGACCACGTTCGAAGTCCGTGAGTTCCGCAGAACGCCCCACTCTGCTCTCTCATAATGTCTAATGCCTATGGAGGTCGCTGATATGGAGTACCTGGCAGTAGGTAGCGGCACAATGCATCTAATATGAAAAACGTATGTTTTGGGGGTGTCTGGGTACTTTTGATCACATAGTGTATCTTTTCTGAATGGTTTGGCAATTTGTTTTGATCTTCTGATGACTTTACTAGACGGTAAACGACAGCATCATCTACAAACAACCTATTATGGCTCCTCATATTGTCTCCTAAATCACTTATATAGATAAGGAAGAGCAGAGGGCCTGTTACACTACCTTGTGGAACGCAAGAAATCGCTTCTGTTTTACTCGATGACTTTCCGCCAATTACTACTAACTGTGATCTCTCTGACAGGAAATCACGAATCCAGTCACGTAACAGACGATATTCCATAAGCACGTAACTGCACTACAAGCCACTTGTATGGTATAGAGTCAAAAGCCTTCTGGGAATCAAGAAATACGGAATCAGTCTGAAAATCCGTTGTTAACAGCACTCAACACTGTAAGGTATCAGGCAAATCCAACACCTTCCATGAAAACCCTGACATGATAAGCAAATCCAGTAGTATGTCACATAGCTCCGAATAAATCGTGACATTAAATTAACCAAAGTAATACGAGTAACGAGTGAGCAAATGGAATACCACACACTAACAGAAGAATGCCTAAATGCATGTCATACCTTCCCACCGTAAGACAGACGCAGTTCCGAGGGGAGAAACGAGAACAGAAGCCGAGAGCAGAACCGTGTTAAGTTAGAAGGCCCTACAACAAGGGACGGACACCCACGTCGCCAGCTAACCGCTAGGACCACCCCCCAGCCCATGTTAAAAGCTAGTGCCCTCCAGAAGAACAGTATAGATCTTACGATAACACAAAAAGGGCCACCCCAACCGCAAGTTTTAGCGTGAGACTTTTTCGCGTCTCTGTTACGTCAGGACCACCCCCCAGCCCATGTTAAAAGATAGAGCCCTCCAGAAGAACAGTATAGATCTTACGATAACACTAAAAGGACCACACCAGCTGCAAGTTTTAGCGTGAGACTTTTTCGCGTCTCTGTTACGTTGCAAACTTTAAAAACATTTCCCCACCACGAAAAGTATAACGTTTCTCATTGGATAGACAGAATTTTAGTAGGCGGAGCTTAAGGTTAACATTGAGACCCTGATTGGTCAGATGAAAACACAGCCAGATAGTTTTTTTAAACCAACTTCGGTAAACTGTAGTAAGGAGAAGTTAGGCGAGAGTTGCTTCCGAGACAGCGAGGTGAACGGAGCTGTGCTATACGCCACCCCCTGACGAACACCGACAAGGTAATGAACGCACACGATGCTGCATAACAGCGCATAAAGCTTCACTCAGAACTGCAGAAGTCTCATCTGTTACACCCCCTTTTTGCGTAATACTAGTGTCGATCGTCAATTAAAGCTCATGATGTTCACATTTGCCACTTGAAGTAAAAATCTGAAACGCGATGATTTTTCTGTTATATAGTTATTGAGAAGCCACATCAGCCACTGTAATTTACAAGTTAGATAAGTAATTAAAGATAATTGAGGGTCACTGTAGACCATTTTGATAGTTTTCTCTTTTGTGAAACTTAATTTAAACCTAGATTATAGATGTGATATGGCATAGGTCATCCTTCGATCCATTGTAGAACTTGGAAACCCTTTCAGGGAATATTCGTTCACATTTTTGTTGAACGCAGTTGGTTTTTACCATCCTGTATTAAAACATTTCCTTTTATCAATAGTGCAATTTATAAACAACGTTTTGTGAGTAGAATAAAATTTCCAATGGTAAACTTAACTGCTTTTTCGACGTTATTTTACCAGCTAACTAAAAATAGGAAAGCCTTGAACCCCTTGCACTAAATTTAGTTAGTATTAAGATTCTTTTACAGGGAGTGCAGTGGAGCTGACGCTGAAATCATTAAGTATTTGGATATATCATCGCTAGTCTCGCTGAACTCTTCTGAACTCTACATGTCATGTGTGGTCTGACGTCTCCTTACCAGCAACAGGTCCCAGCTTCAAACTCGTCAATTCCCTAAAAAATATGCTCAGAGCGTCGTTGCGCGAAAGTGGTAGGGAGACACGATATAGAACAAACAGACACCACGCAGAATGTTAGAACACTTCGTGTGGTAAAGAGCTAATTGTGTTTCACAAGAACGATGTTTTCTAAATCCATGTTGATTGCGTGTCAATAGACCTACTATGTCTGGACATCCATACACCTGTCTGTGATCCAGTAAATGGAGGGTCCAGCTATATCCGGCTACCTAAAGATACAGCAGATTAGAAGGATCAGGCTTGTTTTGCGTGGTCAATCCTGGCTTACGAGAGAAATTACACGAAAGATCCGCAGCGTACAGGAATATACCATGTGCGCAAAAACATCTTCTCTGGGTATAACTTTGACAGTATCGAGTTCCCTGTCAAGATCCGGGACATACCTAAATTTGATGCGCAGAATACCGGAATATTTATAGCCAGGAGAAAAGCAAGTCATATGAGCAGAAACAGCATATAGTCGTTGGCCCTCTCCATTACTCAAATTTTGCCCATGAGCCTAAGATGTATGTAAACATGCTCTTACTCTCCGATGAGAAAAAATAAGGAGAAAGGCAATTATCATTATGTTTGGATCAAAGACGCGTCCCAACTCCTTTCTTGCCAACTGTCAACCTATCATTGTGTAAAGCATATTTGCTTCAGGTGCCTGAATTATTTCTCCTCAGACAAGTTATTAGCGGCACATCTAGTAGACTGTGCTTCCAAGGACCCGGTTCGTATTATTATGCCTGCTGAGGAAAACAAATTCATGAAGTTCAAGAATGCTCACCGCCAGGAACGATGTCCGTTTGTAGTGTACGGCGACTTTAAATGCCTCCACGCTCCTGCGACGCGCTGTGAAGGTGATCCTACAACCTCACACACCACCTTCGTAGAGAAACACGTACCACATGCGGCAGTGTACCAAATTGTATCGCCCTATGATTCAAGTGTTAATCACTACAAATCTTATATTGGGAATAATCCTGCAGTTTGGCTTCTCATTGAGCTCGAAAAACTTTCACGGGAGGTTGATAATCTACAGCAGGGGCGGGCAAACGTTGCACGCGGCTCATGAGCGCACAGCGCTGCACGTGTGCTGCTCGCGTGCAATCGTCGAATGGGGCAGTGGCGACAGCCGGCAGGTTGCGGCAGTGTAGTACAAGGCTAAGCCGCGGACGTTGATGCGAAGCGACCACTACGTAGTGAACGTTGTATTTCAAGAACCGGAAAATGCAGAGTGAATCAAGGAAACGGAGACGTGGATATTTGCTATCTTTTAAAAAGTAATGGGAGAATCACTTTTTCTTTGCGCAAAGACGTGAAAATTCGAAATGTTTAATATGTGGCAGTATTCTAGCTGGTCAGCGGAAGTTTAGTATTGAAGGCCATTATAATAAATTTCACAAGGACGAGTACAATTTATTGTCGGATTCTGAGCGGATGGGGAAATTGACTGAGCTTAAGAAGAGCGACCTGACGATATTAGATGCATCTGTCCTAGTTGCCGTTGTCACGAGAGATCTGCGACTTTCTCTCGTCATGTCTCTCATCTAACTGATTTAACATTTTATGGAGCACTGTTTTCAATTTTTCAGGACGACAACAATAATAGCGCAGCGGTACGTGCAAGCTATAAAATTGCGCTTAATACAGTATAGTGAGAGCTGGAAAACCATTTGCTGAATTAATAAGCCTCGGTTAAGAGCAAACCTAAGTGATGAAAATTTACGTAACTGTTTGCGTTTGTCTGTATGAAGAAATTTTGTTCCAGATATTAAACGTATTGTAAACTCCACCTGTGATAATTAAATAAAACGTATCGTAGTTAATAGGTACTCTTTCAAACCATGATTTATTTCAAGCACTCCTGCTAACCTTATTCCATCATTCAATAAAGCAAGCTAGGAAAACAAAACGCAGTGGACAGAAGGTATGGTGGGGAGGGGAGGTAAGCGGGTGGCCAGCTTGCCCCTGTGTGCACGCAGAACACCTGTTAACTGCACGCGTGCAAGTGCACCGCACACGTGCAGGATTCCTGCCCGCCCCTGATCTACAGCAACAACGTGACCGTGGCCAAATCGAAGGAGAATGTGCGATAACTGGCGAGTCGTAGCACCCTGAAAATATCCTGAGTTCAGAGTTGGCGTGGCGTGGCCGTGCTCGTCGGCGGCTGCGTGGTGCCGGAGCAACAGGGGTAGCCCAGTGCGTGTTCCAGGTCGACCACGTGGTTGGCAATTCCATGCTGACGTTGTGACGTGGACTGTGCTTTGTGTCGATGAAGGAGCCAGAAGAATGATGATACCTTAAAAAGAAACATGTACATTACCATTATTTGCACGACGATTCTGATGGTGTAATCAGATTTTCAATATCTTTCTTAGTTAAAGTTTAGTATCTGACTGTAAATTATGCAAGCAACACCCAGCAACGAATTTCCAAAATCTAAACCGTTCGTCCGATTTTGTCGATCGACGTGTCTTTAGAGAGCTATTAATGTAAACCTAAATTGGTACGAATTACAGTCGTGTAACTTGAATATTACTTGAGTTATTGGAAGTCAAAGTGGTCGACTACTATTAATCGCATCAGGCCATAAGTACTCCACAGTTACACAACAAAACGGTAGCAGCATGCTTATAAATATGTTTATTCGTCTATGTCTTTGTTTATATCCGATATATTCTATTCATGAAGAAAACGGTTAAATATTTACTGTGTTTTAGAAAACACAGAGACATTAGGCTACTGGCCTACTATTGGTTTCTATTCATTTGATATATGTTTATTTGATTTGTTTATGTATTTAATAATGTGGCTAGAGAGTGTTTATGGTCGAGCCGTAGGAATATTTATTTAATTTCAAGTCATTTAAACGTAAATCCAGTATTTCGTATGTGTTTCAATATGTTTGTGAGTGTGCGTTGGCTTGGAGATGAAACCAGACTTAACTACTCGTGATATTGGGGTTACTCATAGTTACTCATGATCTGCCACAGTCGTCATTCTGAATCCATTAACGGTCACTGTAAATTAACTACTGGAGAGTTAAATTAATTTAATCTTGTGTAAAGTTTCATCATATTTATTATACTTTCAAAACAAAATAAAAGTATTATACATTAGCCTACAATGCTTACAATACAAAAGGAGGAGATACATGGTCACTGCTCAAAAACCAAAACCAGACTGACTCACTATGCCAATATAGCTGTAACTATTTATACTTTCTTAACAATCACAAACAATCCTCTGCATTGTTTAAAATGATTTTTTAATTAAGTAACAATTAAAATTAACATATAAAAATTGAAAATACATATATAAACTTATGTTTGCTCCAGAACAGCAAGTACAATTCTGTATTAGTTTGTGTCCATTATTTTATTCGAGTACAACTTCTCGAATACGAAGTTACAATAATGCATTTTCGTATTTTATTTATTACTAGAGGTTCCCTTCATGGAAAATGTTCCCTTCATTTACAGAGCTTCTATGTTTTAAGGTAATTGGGGTGTAATAATTAGTTTAGTAACAATACCTTTTTTAGACACATTACATATTTTGTTTACATGTGCGATCCTGAATTAGGCTGGAAAATGTTCGTTTTAAGTGGGTCTTAATGGGCTGTTACGTTTCAGAGACATGGTGGGAGCGCTCTAGCCAATCACAGCGCTCGTTACTACGGTAGGCGACTACCGAAGAATGGAGGGGGAGTACTGAACAGGACGGTGCGACGATCAGGTCGCAGAGAGGACACACAGAGAGAGAGTGCTGGATGGGAAGCAGCGACGGTCGGTCGCAGGAAATATTGGAGTGTTGAGCAGTTTGCGCGTGGTCGCGGGAGATAGAAATATTTCGTAGTGCCGACTTGTGCACTTGCGAGATTTCCGTGGCTTCTGCAGTGAAGACCTAGTAAGCGTTTAGAAGTGAATATCTCGCGAGCTATGTTATTTCTCATAACTGATTATGGTGAAGTAGGACTCTATTGTTTCCCTGTTATTCAGCTTATATTTTATTTAATTGCTGCATCATCGACACCAATAAGTGTTTGCAGTAATAAACGGCATTCTTAAAGGTACTTCTGCTATCGTACTCATAATTTAAAGTCGTTAAAAATAGTACCTGCAGATTTTATTTAATTGCAATCTTTCATTTATAAATTTCTACGTTACATTCAAAATTCGCAGTTGCCGAGTGATAGGAACCTTTGACCATTCGATTCATGTGTATATTCATACTGTGTACTGTAGACTCAGCAGTATTTGACTTGTAATGCGGCAACTACGTATCCTAGCCCCTAGACAATGAAACTAGCCAAAACTTTTAATATTTCAACTCTTGAGTCTGAGGGTACATAGTTGAGGACCACCTCATTTTTTTTATTTGAAAGCCCGCAAGAATGACGATTTGTACAAAGACTCGGTTGGCTGTCATATTTGTGGGCTGTCGTTAGACATGAAAGTGGAAACTCCTCATAGGGGCCACTGTCATCTTACGGGGAAGTTCCGTGGCTCAGCTCTCAATACATGCAATTTGAAGTACTAGTTACCTAGGCACATACCCGTTCTCTTCCATAACTGAAGTGGGTATGACACTCACTTTCTTGTTGAGCACTTGGGTGGTTTCAGCATAAGAGAAAAATCAGTTCAGTGCCCTACCTGAAAGCGTTGAGAAATATATTTCACTCTCCAAACGGATGACCCCAAGAATTACGCTCTGCCTCCTTGATTCACAACGTTTTATGCAAGTACCACTCCAGAAACTTACTGAAACTCTACCTCGGGAGGATATGCACATCATTCGAGCAGCATTTCCCCTCCCTAACAAAGCACTGCCACGGTTGTTCAAGTAAATTTATTGGCTCCCATGTTTGTGTAAAGAACTTTGATGGCTCAACAGGAAACATGGAAACGAAAGGAGTTCTAAACGTTGTTTGAAGATTAGAAATTCAGTCGAGGTGTGAGATATGCAGGCTAGCTTGGGGATGGAGGCTGTAAAGAACACACTATTGTTAATGACAGACCACTTGGAGACTCTTTGATAGAAAAGCTTGAATGTGTTGGGCGTGTACAAAAGAATGGGAACTCGGCTGAGAAAATTATGTAAAGACTTCAGTGGAAAAAAACTGTGAAAGACGTGCACTTCATTCACCATTCAGTGCTCGCATTTCATATTTCTAATCCACGCATTCTGGTATTCGGTAAACTAATAATTCAGGTAATATTAATAATTTCTATGGGTTGCCTGATTTATTTGACGAGTTTTACAGCTTGTCTCACACTGATCTGTGAGAGGAGCTTGGCGCCAGGAATTTTCTCTATATTATGGGCGTCGCAGCAGTCTTCCTAGCAGCCATGATGGCTCCTCGTTTCCTATCCTTTTTCCGATCGCCAGGGTAGCACGTGGTGGCGTTTGAAAGTGGCCAAAGTTTCTCCTGCTCTCAGTTCCCCAACCTGCCTTACCAACCTTCTAACTGATATTTCTTCTCAACTTTAACGTTGCGAGGTAGCCTCCCTGTGAAATTCCGGCCCTATGATTGGCCAGTTCAGGTGCGCGCCCGTTTTTCGCGGGCGGGCGCCAACCGCCCTCCGCGGATGGATACTGGACAAAGGGGCAGTAGTCAGTTCTAGTGTGACAGTGCCTGAGGCAGGAGGTGCTGCTTCCAGGAGATGAAGTTCGGTAAGCATGAGCGCCGACGTGCACTGTTGATTCGCGCCCTGCGGCCCAGAGGGAACCTTATAGGTCGTTGTACTGATGTGCGCTCCTTGAATTACGGTTTATGCAATGTTTTCCGTGTTATAAGACTGTAGGGTTTTCCTTATACAGTCGGGCATAATGTGCGAGACGTGTTGGTTAGTCACAGAAGCTTGCAGTACGGCACTAAAGTGCATACATTCATGCTCACTTTTCCACTTCGTCCGACAGTAGCTCTTTCAGTTCTCCTGTGTAAAATTCGACTCAGAATTTATGTCTTCCTAGCTTGAAAACTTGTGCCCTTTGTCCTACGCCACGTGGAGAGTGTCTGGCTCCCCTTCATGTTTCGTTAACGTAGCCAAAGTTATACGAATAGTTTCGCGTCTTGCTGGTTGTATTCCTTTAATACTGGAGGCTACCTAGCGATTCACCCACAGTAGCATCTTTCTTAGTCATTGGCTGATTCATGGTGGTGGTCGCTGCATGCCTGGAACCCCTTCCTTCAGTAAATTGGACCCCAATTGATAATACGGCGATAGTCCCTAAACTTCCTTGTCTCCTGCTATCGTGGCTTATTATGAACGAGCGTTGGGGCAAGCTGCTGAACTCAATTCTTTCTTCCCCCACCCCCATTTGATTGTATAACTGTTCAGTATTCAACTGTGAAGAAAATTAGTCCTTTAATCTGTACATTCTCCCTTTCATTGCGTGAAACCATCCTTAGTGTCACAGTAGAATAATTAAGAACTACACTCCTGGAAATGGAAAAAAGAACACATTCACACCGGTGTGTCAGACCCACCATACTTGCTCCGGACACTGCGAGAGGGCTGTACAAGCAATGATCACACGCACGGCACAGCGGACACACCAGGAACCGCGGTGTTGGCCGTCGAATGGCGCTAGCTGCGCAGCATTTGTGCACCGCCGCCGTCAGTGTCAGCCAGTTTGCCGTGGCATACGGAGCTCCATCGCAGTCTTTAACACTGGTAGCATGCCGCGACAGCGTGGACGTGAACCGTATGTGCAGCTGACGGACTTTGAGCGAGGGCGTATAGTGGGCATGCGGGAGGCCGGGTGGACGTACCGCCGAATTGCTCAACACGTGGGGCGTGAGGTCTCCACAGTACATCGATGTTGTCGCCAGTGGTCGGCGGAAGGTGCACGTGCCCGTCGACCTGGGACCGGACCGCAGCGACGCACGGATGCACGCCAAGACCGTAGGATCCTACGCAGTGCCGTAGGGGACCGCACCGCCACTTCCCAGCAAATTAGGGACACTGTTGCTCCTGGGGTATCGGCAAGGACCATTCGCAACCGTCTCCATGAAGCTGGGCTACGGTCTCGCACACCGTTATGCCGTCTTCCGCTCACGCCCCAACATCATGCAGCCCGCCTCCAGTGGTGTCGCGACAGGCGTGAATGGAGGGACGAATGGAGACGTGTCGTCTTCAGCGATGAGAGTCGCTTCTGCCTTGGTGCCAATGATGGTCGTATGCGTGTTTGGCGCCGTGCAGGTGAGCGCCACAATCAGGACTGCATACAACCGAGGCACACAGGGCCAACACTCGGCATCATGGTGTGGGGAGCGATCTCCTACACTGGCCGTACACCACTGGTGATCGTCGAGGGGACACTGAATAGTGCACGGTACATCCAAACCGTCATCGAACCCATCGTTCTACCATTCCTAGACCGGCAAGGGAACTTGCTGTTCCAACAGGACAATGCACGTCCGCATGTATCCCGTGCCACCCAACGTGCTCTAGAAGGTCTAAGTCAACTACCCTGGCCAGCAAGATCTCCGGATCTGTCCCCCATTGAGCATGTTTGGGACTGGATGAAGCATCGTCTCACGCGGTCTGCACGTCCAGCACGAACGCTGGTCCAACTGAGGCGCCAGGTGGAAATGGCATGGCAAGCCGTTCCACAGGACTACATCCAGCATCTCTACGATCGTCTCCATGGGAGAATAGCAGCCTGCATTGCTGCGAAAGGTGGATATACTCTGTACTAGTGCCGACATTGTGCATGCTCTGTTGCCTGTGTCTATGTGCCTGTGGTTCTGTCAGTGTGATCATGTGATGTATCTGACCCCAGGAATGTGTCAATAAAGTTTCCCCTTCCTGGGACAATGAATTCACGGTGTTCTTATTTCAATTTCCAGGAGTGTATAACGGTTGCTACAAGGTCGTGCAGGTCTCGCGCCATTAATGATAGGATCAAGATTCAATATCGCGCGCCTGGCACGACCACTGCACGCATGGCACCGATAATAGTAATAATAATTTTCAATTATCCCCCTTTGATAAACTGGGAAGTGTTCACAGCTCAGTGTGAGTACGTAAGCACTAAATCCACTTGATGTGGTGGAAGTAGTGGCCTCTGTTTTACCTTGCTGGTTTAAAAAAAGAATATCAAAAATTACAGCCTCTACACAGAGGGACAGTAACCTGTAAAAATAAAACGAGCCACGGCTTTTAACTGTCAGACGGAAAACACATAGGTGGTCCAGGTTGTCTTACAAAAAGTGAAATTGATTCTTTGACTCAGTATTATGGACTAGCAGTAAGGAGAAATGTAGGAGATTTGGAGAACACGAGACGAGCTGTTTGGGCAACATGGTTTCACAGAGTGTCAATAGATGAAAGCCCACAGCATGGTTTGAGCCCAAAAGGGGAAGATTCGTGGTGCAAGTATGCTACAGGCATACAATATACCCACAAGCATTCTTTGCCACTTGCTGTAATGGAGGTAATTAGGCCTATATATAGGGATCTGACAAGTAAAAATCTATTTAGGAAATGTATGCATGGTCTCTCTCAGAATGCAAATGAAAGCTTCAACAACTCTATATGGGAGAGAATACCCAGAACTGTATTTGCTGGGCTGACGGTGCTGAAGATCGGTGTAATGACTGCAATAATAACATCCAATGAAGGTGCAATTTCAAGGATCAATGTTATGAAGAAATTGAACATCCAGACAGGAAGTAATACGGCATCAGCTCTAACTGCTATTGATAAGCGGCGGATAACCGAAGCAGAGACATCTGCAGAAGCTGCTACCAAGGAGTCATGGATAGAGAAAAGAATGAAGAGAAAGAGTATGGAGGATAAGAAAACAGGAGGACAACTGGAGTATGCAACTGGAATGTACTAAACGAGCGTAGTGGTAAGTTAATAAATCTGTAAATCTTCTTTTGCGATTTACTGAAAACTTGAATTTTCATCATTCAGGTACACTTTCCTCCTAAATGACTGAAGTTAAACAAAAATTGGTACAGATATTTAGAATGACCTCCTCCACCTCCCTTGCCTATTATTGCGTGAAAAATTTGTAACATGATGATGATGTCGGTGATGTTTGAGTTACATTTTTAAATATTTTTGTTGTAGTAAAATAAATTACTTGTCTTTTTCACAGATCAGCATCAGGGAAGGAAACTGGAGGCACAAAACACTTGGTGTGAATGTTGTCTGTACTCTACTTTTCCAAGTTTTGCAGTCAATGGTTCCAAAGAAAATGGTACCTCAGTGAAATAGTGTCCCGTTTTTTATACTATTATAAGATTTTTTGTGAGATGCTTTGACTAATGACCCTAATTGTGTGTAAGAATTTTGAGCTCTCTCTCATTTATAGATCAGTTGCCCTATGAGAGTGAAGATAATGCTAAAAATGTATCTTAAATATCCTGATAGAATGAGAACGAAACAGTGTTTAGTGTAAAGAAAACGTATAATAGCGAGCCTCAACTACAACTACTTTTTTTATTGCTGTACTGCTTCAGGAAAGCTGCCGTGGTTGGAGTTTGGTCTTAGCGTGTCTCGTTGTCACGATGTATGGCTTCTTTCCGTTTGTCTCTCTGACACAAGATATTTTTAAGCTACCGGTAACATTTACGCTCTGCGCGAAACACACTTCAGTAAGTGCAATGTGTCCAGTTCACGATATTTCGATTGTACAAATTAGTTTTGGATGAGTACTTGCCTTAATTTGGTTTTCTTGGCAGTATTTGGTACGGAAGGTCAAGTAGTGGAATTCGAGTAGGGGAAAGAACCACCATCGACCTTGTCCGAATTTCAGACTTTGTGGTCACCCGTAGCACAACAGCATGGCTTCTGCACTGTGGATCAGCATGTATCTGCGTGCTAGACGGCCAAACGGTGGCAATAAGACAGATTTTTTTTTTTTTAATATGTAATTGCCCTTCTTCTCTCGTCCTCTTTTTCCGCATTGTCATTCGATTCTTATACGTTCTTACGTATTTAATTTCCCTTTGTAAAACAGCGTGATGTTGGGGGGATATATTTAAGACTTATGTAAACAAATTATGTCTTGTACAGATAACTTTATGTGCAACACGCTTGATCTCTTTTGAATCTACGTATCAGACAAAAGACAACTGCAAATAAACCAATACTCACATGAAAGTGTCACACAAGCTTTATAGAGTAAGATATTGTACTTCTATCTCAGAAATAGCCTACCAGATGATTTACATCACTAACATAAATTAGTTTTATTTATAATTTGTTCACTAATTTATGAGCTGTTTCGATGCACAGCTCGTTTTCGTGATGACCAGAATCCAAATTCCGGTCCAAAAATTCTGATTTAGGTTTTCTGTTTTATCCCTAAATAACTAAAGGCATAATAATGGGATTATTATTCGTACAAAGCGGTTTCCTTTCTCATTGTTATCCCTGGGCTCCAACGATAAAAATATTACGACGTTGACAAGGCATTAACCCTTCTTCTGCTTGTAGGTTTCTTACGTGCCTGTTGATTTCCACTTGCGAAACTTATGGGTCTTTCCTCTTCATACCACTCAACGTTTGGTATTTAGTGTAACTCTCATATCGCTGTAACTCACAATGTTATTTGTGTCACACGTGTCTTAATCTATACTTGGAAAACCATCGTTAATATTTACGCAAGCAACAGCTAGAACTCCAAGCGTGATATCTCGAAACTGGCTCTCCTTGTGTCGCATTCCTGCGTTCCCCTATCTGCGCTGAGTGCGTGATAACGCGGGTACTTCCCGGTTTCTGTCGTTTCCTGTCGTGAATGGCCCTTGTACATGCGAATAATATGGACACCGCAGCTCTGGCACATTTTGGTGGTCGCGAACGTTCAATGTCTTCCCGTCCAATAAGAGCACACAAGCCATCAGAATTGTTTTTCCGTTGTTTCTTTTCTTACGCCCTCATTTTTCTCCCGCACAGAAACGAACCAAAATCTAAATCACCAAGTTCGAGATAAGGAATACGGCCGCACTCACAGAGAGACGATTGATCAATATAATTCTGATTGTTATGGTTCGGTTGTTGTTTATTTGCTGGATTTTAAGTATGACAGTTTTTATAATAAACAAGTGTATTAATATATTCGGAAGTTAACAAAATACACTCCTGGAAATTGAAATAAGAACACCGTGAATTCATTGTCCACGGAAGGGGAAACTTTATTGACACATTCCTGGGGTCAGATACATCACATGATCACACTGACAGAACCACAGGCACATAGACACAGGCAACAGAGCATGCACAATGTCGGCACTAGTACAGTGTATATCCACCTTTCGCAGCAATGCAGGCTGCTATTCTCCCATGGAGACGATCGTAGAGATGCTGGATGTAGTCCTGTGGAACGGCTTGCCATGCCATTTCCACCTGGCGCCTCAGTTGGACCAGCGTTCGTGCTGGACGTGCAGACTGCGTGAGACGACACTTCATCCAGTCCCAAACATGCTCAATGGGGGACAGATCCGGAGATCTTGCTGGCCATGGTAGTTGACTTACACCTTCTAGAGCACGTTTCGTGGCACGGGATACATGCGGACGTGCATTGTCCTGTTGGAACAGCAAGTTCCCTTGCCGGTCTAGGAATGGTAGAACGATGGGTTCGATGACGGTTTGGATGTACCGTGCACTATTCAGTGTCCCCTCGACGATCACCAGTGGTGTACGGCCAGTGTAGGAGATCGCTCCCCACACCATGATGCCGGATGTTGGCCCTGTGTGCCTCGGTCGTATGCAGTCCTGATTGTGGCGCTCACCTGCACGGCGCCAAACACGCATACGACCATCATTGGCACCAAGGCAGAAGCGACTCTCATCGCTGAAGACGACACGTCTCCATTCGTCCCTCCATTCACGCCTGTCGCGACACCACTGGAGGCGGGCTGCACGATGTTGGGGCGTGAGCGGAAGACGGCCTAACGGTGTGCGGAACCGTAGCCCAGCTTCATGGAGACGGTTGCGAATGGTCCTCGCCGATACCCCAGGAGCAACAGTGTCCCTAATTTGCTGGGAAGTGGCGGTGCGGTCCCCTACGGCACTGCGTAGGATCCTACGGTCTTGGCGTGCATCCGTGCGTCGCTGCGGTCCGGTCCCAGGTCGACGGGCACGTGCACCTTCCGCCGACCACTGGCGACAACATCGATGTACTGTGGAGACCTCACTCCCTACGTGTTGAGCAATTCGGCGGCCTCCCGCATGCCCACTATACGCCCTCGCTCAAAGTCCGTCAACTGCACATATGGTTCACGTCCACGCTCTCGCGGCATGCTACCAGTGTTAAAGACTGCGATGGAGCTCCGTATGCCACGGCAAACTGGCTGACACTGACGGCGGCGGTGCACAAATGCTGCGCAGCTAGCGCCATTCGACGGCCAACACCGCAGTTCCTGGTGTGTCCGCTGTGCCGTGCGTGTGATCATTGCTTGTACAGCCCTCTCGCAGTGTCCGGAGCAAGTATGGTGGGTCTGACACACCGGTGTCAATGTGTTCTTTTTTCCATTTCCAGGAGTGTATGAGATATACCCGGTGAAACACAGAAGTGAGTAAGAAGCCATTTTCATGTCCTTTTAAAGTTTTCTCTTACGGGTGCAGCACAACGGTTTTCCAGCTATAGCATAATGATCAACATGTTGTAAGCAAATGCTAGTGGTCGTTTATAACATTACAGACCTCCAGCAGCTGTGCTCAATGTGTGAGGCACCCCCCCCCCACCCCCGCCCCTGTGGAGGCGCAGCAGGTAACAGAGGAGATGTTTCGTATTACTTGTATGTAAGAAAAAGACTTCCGATTCGTATTATGTATGGAAAAGACTTCCGGCGAACAAACTGCTAGTTTCAGATTCTCAGTTCCTTGAACTAAGGAAGCTCCCCCATCTTTAATCTGTTGCCTTATTTCACAAAAATCGACTAGTAGATCCGTCCGCAAGAAAGTTGACAAAAAATCGCGAGTAATACTTCATCACACAGTTTCTGTCACCGATCATCCGCAGTGTTAGCTACTTACCAAACATTTAAAACCATTAATTACATTAAGTGACCTTTTGCGCAATGGCATTAACCAAAATGGAACATTGATCTCGCCCACAGCTGGAAAAGAATGCGTGAGTCGCTGTTTCAAAGATCCAACAAAGATTGGATTTGCTTTCTTCTCGAATTCAAATACACACATCACACAAAATGTGCAATTGTCAGAAAATTTCCGAATTTTGAACAGTGTGCATTTTTACTCTCGTTTATTTTCTCTGAGGATGATCAGTTTGAATGCAACAGTTTTTAAATTGGCATTTAACCTAACTTAACAAAAAATTCACAACAGAGACTATGTGCTCTTGTGAGCGCATTGTCTCAGGATTTTGTGGATGACGATTTGTACCACGTATTGTCAATGTGTGTTCGTAACAGTGGGCCCTGAAGTGAATCAACATGTGATTCGATTCGTCTATTATCCGAGCAGTTCCTTAGACGTGTTGCCATTATTTAGTTGTAGCTCCAATAAGGTGACCATCCGTCCCGTTTTTTCGGGGCTACCGATTTTTGTGTGTCTATCCCGAATTTTTTCAAAGGTTATTCGGGACACCTGTTTGTCCCGAAATAAACAATCATTAGTCCCGAATTAGACATTCATTTCACCAGTATCGGTATATTTTATTATTAGTTTTAGTTATGGTGGGAAATTGTTTGACAAGAGGATACGACAAATTGTCAAAACCGTTATCAAACTGTTTCTACTGTGCAAACCCGTATCGGCCGCAGCTCGAACAGCTAATGGGCAGTTAGAGACCACGGCAACTGGGAAAAAGTCGCACTCGAACGCATTCGCGCGGTCGAAACAGTTCTAACCGTAACTCGAACAGAAGAAGGAAGAAATCTGCATACTTTCTGATAGCTATGGAAGAGGCAGAGGAGGTTTTACGGCAAACATGCAGACGAAATACAAAGTAACTCGAACAGACGAGCAGTAATATACGCTCTCGTTGACTTTGGCGTCGCCAACGCAGTGTATGGTGGTCTCTAGAATACTACCATTTGTCATCTGTGTGCGCCATATTGTATCAAATTGAATTTTGTGTTACGTCGTTTAGTTGTTTTTCCTCGTCAATAACAATAACAATACTTCTTCGCAAGAATGAGTTCAAAGAAGTGCAAGTGCTCCTTCAATGAATAATTGCAGAAAGAATTTCCATTCATCAGTGACATTAGTTCTTCGGACTCAAAAGGAAAAGTGAGGTGCAACACATGTGCTTCTAGTTTCTCACTAAGTCACAGTGGACGTAGTGATATACAACTACATTTAAAAAGTGACAAACATAAAATAGCAGTCTCTGCAGCAGCGTCTAGTGCAACATTAAAGTCATTTTTTACATCAGAGAAACTTTGTGGTCAGGAGGAGAGGTTAGTTGCAACTGAGGGCGTTTTTTCGTATCATACAATTCAGCACAATCACAGTTTCAGATCTATGGACATTACATCGAAGCTTCTTCAAACGACATTAGAGCCTAAATTTGCTTGTGCACGTACAAAAACAAAGGCAATAATTGTGAATGTGTTAGCTCCTCATGCATTAGATATGTTGCAACGTGATTTAGAAAAAGTGTCATTTATTTCACTTCTGACTGATGCATCTAACCACAAAGACATTAAAGTCTTTCCTATCCTCGTCAGATATTTTGATTACAAAACTGGTGTAAAAGTAAGATTATTACAATTAAAACCGTTGCCTGGGGAAACATCTACTATTGTGAGTGGCTATTTAAGAGACTGCCTCAGACTAAACAGCCTAGAAGAAAAAGTTGTTGGACTGTGTGCTGATAACACTAATTGCAATTTTGGAGGTGCTGAAAGAAAAGGTCAGAATAATGTTTTTACTAAACTACAAGTGGAACTCGGTCATAGACTGATAGGGGTTGGTTTTGCTGCTCATATACTGCATAATACTGTTTGAGCAGCTACTGATATTTTGCCTGTAGATATAGAATTGGTAGTTTCCAAAATATTTCTGTATTTGAAATCATACACTGTGAGAGTTCAAAATCTGAAGAACTTTTGCAGCTTTGTTGAAACAGATTTTGCAATGATTTTGGGTTATGCTCAAACAAGATGGTTAGCACTGTTGCCTGCTGTTGAGCGAGTCATCAAAATGTTTAAACCACTAAAATCAGACTTCCAGTCTGAAAAAAAGTGTCCATTGTTACTTCAATACTTCTTTCAAAACCCTTTGTCTGAAGTATGGTTATACTTTGTTCACAGTTAGGCTTCATCATTTCATGAAGCAGTTAAAAAAGTTGAAGGAGAGACAGTCAATATATTTGAAGTGGCTGATTGTATTAGTAAGCTGAAAACTACATTGCAGTCCAAAATTGAAGACCAGTTCCTTCCCAAGAGTTAAAACAATTCTTCAAACTCTTGAAACAGAGGTAGGTCTGCTTCCAGCAGAGGTAAAGAGTTTTCATGGTGCTGTATTATTTTTCTATGAAACTGCTCTATCCTACTTAAAAAAAGCGGACTGAAAAAGTTTCCAGAACTTGGACTGCTACAATTGGGTTACCTTGAATCAAATACCTGCATGGAATGACATTGAAAGAACTTCTTCTCTAATTAGCGAAACTGTGCCATAAGTTCAGTCTGCAGAAAATGTAATGTATGATGAGTATGTCAGTGTCAAACAGTTTGTAACCACTGAGAAAATCATTGAAGACTGCTAACAACACTATTGCAGGTCAAAGATGGGTTGAGATGATTTCTCATTTCAGCCAGAATCATGTGCCATTCTCAAAAGTACTCAAGCTAGTGGAGTTTCTTTTCTGCCTTCCTGGCACTAATGCTGCTACTGAAAGGGTATTTTCCCACATGAACAATATATGACAAGTGACAAAACACAGTTGGCTGTAGAAACCAGAGAAGCAATGTTAGTAAGTAGAATAAATTATGATGAAACTTGTGTCGAGTTTTTTCATATGTTGTTGAAAAATACAGACTTGATAAAGAAAATTCACAGCACTGATAAATACAGTTGCCCTGATCACACTCATTCATCTTAGAAGGTATTAATGAAATGTAAATGTGCTTTTCTTTGTAACAAATTTAACTGATATTTTTATTTATTACATTTAATTGAGACCTGCTTCTCATATAATAAATCAATAAATAAATATAGCCTATATTGCAAAATTTTTAATGTGTCCCTGATTTGGGCCTAGGAAATATGTTAATGTCCTGAATTTGAGTCTAGAAAATATGGTCACCTTAAGCTCCAAGTATATTTTAAAAAGAGGTGGCAACTTATTTAGGAAGCAGACTCCCCATGAAACTCTGGGATATTCCAAAATTCGAGAGGCTGAACGCTGATTAATCAATTCACGTATACACTTTGGTGTGCTTTGTGCAGAATAACGAGGAAGTTAAGCACAAACTAGTCGGACCTTTCTTCTTATCCTAGTTAGTCAGTAAACGTCCCAAACACGTAAACTTCTTGCTTAACTGTGAGGCCAAGGAACACACTAAGTTTGGATCAAAAACATGTCCCACCTACTGTCCTCCCAAATATCCAACGAAATGGTGCTAGACACTTTCTTCCATAGATGTCTCAATTTTTTTACCAAGAGAAAGTACCTCGAAAGGCACCTTACTGACTGCTCAAACCGGGAACCGGTATGCGTGGAATTGCCTTCAAAGGATGAAAAGTTTTTAAAATTTAACAACGGTCACCTCCATGAGTGATGCCTCTTCGTCGTGTGTCTAATGGCTCCTGTGGTGCATTGTGGAGGCGACTTCTCTGCCTCACAGAACAGCACGAACCATTTGCAGATGCCTACCAGGTTGTGTGCACATTTGATTCTAGTCGGAACAAATTCGAATCTTACGTCAGGGATGATCCTGAGCTTGTAAAACTTACTTGGGAAGTTGCTCAGGTCTATCGCGAAATGTCCCCATGACGTGGAGAAGAATGATGCATTGTACAAGTAGGCAATTGATTGTCATATTTGTGGGCTACCATTGGACAGAGATGTGGAAACTCTCATTTTCACCTAGCGGGAAAATTCTGTGGCGCAGCTCACAACACAAGCAACTTGAAGTACCAACTGCTATGGCACGCTCACACATCTTTTTCCACTATTTGAGGGGGTATGACGCCCATTTCTTAATTCAACACTTGGGTGATTTCGGATGAAGGATGATAAGGCTAATGTCATTCCTGATACCATTAAGAAGTACATCTCATTCTCAATAAGAATCACGCCAGGGATAACGCTCCAGTTCCTGGTTTTGCTTTGCTTCATCCACGCGTCTCTTCAAAAGCTTGCTGAGAAGATGTGTGCCGAGGACATGCATATCATTAGATTTACAATTCTGATGGTACAGTCTGTGATGAAGAAGGGAGTCTTTCCACACAAATACGTCGAGTCACTGGATAAACTTAGTGAAACCACACAGCCTAATATATCCTCATTTCCCAGTAACCTAACAGGCACTGCAATATCGGATGTGGATTATGAGCATGCAGTGAAAGTCTGAAAGGAGATTTGCAACACCAGTTTAGGCAAATATGTCAGATTATACACGAACACTGAAGTCCAGCTACTCGCGGAACTATTCAAGAAGTTTTGGAGTGTATGCCTGAACACATACTTTGTCGGGCTGCCTTCTGTTTCATAACGCTTGGGCTTTCGTGGGACGCAATGCTAAGGAAGACGCGAGTCACCATCGGTCTTTTGCGCTTTGGTGACATGATCCTCATATTTTAACGCAGGATTCGGGGGGAGGGGGGGGGGGCGATGACTACTTTTCCAGTGGGTGCACAGATATGCCAAGGCGATTAATCTGCAAATTAGGGAGGAGAAGTAGAATAATCTGCAAATCAGTGAGGAGGAGTACAGACCATCTGATGGTTTAAGTTACATCCTTTACCTGGATGTAAACAACTTTTGTGGCATGACATGCAACAAAATCTACGATATGGAGGGTCTGATGTCTGTCCAAAAAGATGGTCGACACACTGAAGGAAGGAGAGATCCTTGATGTGGCTGATGATGCAGGTGAGGGATATGTTCTGGAGATCTAGAATATCCCAACCATCTGCACGGCTAGTCATACTAACTTGCCTCTGTGTCTGGAGCACTTGGTCCACGAAACGCTCCATCCCGAAGCTGCTGACAAAACTGGGGAACAAACGTCACTATATTATCCACTACAGAAACCTCGTTCAGTATCTCACGTTGTGGATGAATCTCCACCAAGCAGCATCTCTGGTTAAAGGAGTACATTGATCTGAATACGAAGCAGAGGGCACTCACAACATGCGGTTTCAAAAAAACTCTTACAGATTAATGACTAATTCAGTTTTCGAAGAAACTATCGAGAATGTTAAGAGAGTACCGCAAAATTCACTTAGTTTACCAGTGAGATAGGCGTTACGCCGCTAGAGATTACATCACCAGCCCAAATTTCAAATGGGCCACCATATTCTATTAAAGACTAGTCGTTTTCAGTCCATTTCACGAAACCTGTCTATCTTGGTATTTGCATTCTCGATCTCTTCAAACTCCACATGTACCGCTTTCACTATGACTTTGCCAGTCCGAAATTCGGCGATCCTAAGTTACTTTATATGGATGTGGATAGTTTCATCTACTGGGTGAAATGCTGTGATTCATATGAAGTAATCAGGTGAAATCACGAAGAATTCGATTGGTCCAATTGTGCAGTTGATAATCTTTTTGGGATAACACCTCAGAACAAAAAGGTTATCTGCCTGATGAAAGACGAGACGAATGGTTTGGAGATTAAGGAGTTTGTGGGGCTCAGATCCAAGATCTATGCCTACCATACAGATGTAGGCACCATCCAGAGGCGGGCTACAGGTGGGCATCGTGCGGCATCTGAGGCTTTCACGATCGAAAATCATAAGAGATGTCTTTTTGAAAGCGTTGGTGCAGCTCCACACATGGTGTGCCAGGTAATTTTTGTTTTGCAAGGTTATGAGAGCCATATTGCGCTGTAACTGAAAGTAGGACTGTCTCATAACGACGCGCAAACGGTAATCTGTGGGGGTGGAATCAGAACCCGCCCATACTCACACTGTTCGCTGGAGTGGTTAAGTGTGTGGCTGTGTGTAAATAGTTGGTGTGTACATGCAGAATAGTTTGATGAGCCGTTTCTCATAGATTTTTATGTGGTGAGAGAGTATGAATGCTTCATTGCACACTCTGTGTGCTTATATATTGTCTGCATACTATATGAAAAACTATTGTGTGTGTGCATGTGTGTGTATGTGTGTGTGCGTGTAGTTTTTCGCTTCACCTGCTGCAGATAGACCCTGTTTCTCATATATGTAGATCAGAAACCGTTGATTATATAGTGGGTAAATTGAAAGAACTATATATTTTATAACCAGAATGAGCAAATCTTATGTACATATTGTATAAAAGTATATACAGAAACAAAATGGGAAATGTATTTTAGATCTTATATGTGCTAGTCATAAGTTCTCAGAAGAAAATAGTTAGGAAGTAAGAACTACATAAAGACTGAAAATTGTTTTATATAAGAAAAAATTGCTTTGTATAAGAAAACCCCACAGTCTGTATAACAAATAGCAAAAAATTCCTACAAAAATTATTGTAATTGAAACGTATGCCATTTGTATATCAAATAGCCTTGTAAATAAAAATTTAATAAAGAAATTACAGTAAGAAACTATTTTAAATAAAAGATAAGATCGTTAAGAAAAAATGTCAGTAAACCATAAGTTACATTTTATATCATTGTTATTATTTAAAAACACTTTCGCACAGAATGCGAATTAACTTAAAGTGGGTGAGTCACAATAAACTTGTACCACAAATATTGTAGAAATGGAAAGAGTTATTGATGTGCGTTTTTCACAGAATGGATTGGCAGTGAGGGGCTGATATTAATAGCCAATCAACAGATTGTAATAAAATTTAGAAAGTGTATTTTTTGTACAAACATACATTTTTTTTAAAAAAATAACAATGCCTAAGAGTAGGGTAATTAAGTGGTGTTTGTTGTAGGATCTAGTGTGAATCATTAATGAGATATCGTATTTTGAAAAGTTCCCACACTAACACTTGTACAATATCTGTGGTAGCACACACTAAAGAACAATGTGAGTGCATACACTAGTTATCAGGATTTGGGACAGTAACGAGACAATTGTCCATCACAGGTAGTGTTCAGAATGACTACCAGAAGCAGCAGTACATCCTTCCTGGTGTGCAAATATATATATATATATATATATATATATATATATATATATATATATATATATATAATTAATATATAATAAATAAAATAAATAAATAAAAATAAATAAAAAATAATAAATAAAATATATACAATGAAACAAATTGATTGTATACTATGGGTATATTTCATTTTTATGAGTTTTTTGCAGTGAATAAATTATCTTTCACTTTTGAGCCAGTGATGTTGTGAACTTATGTCTGGTGTCCTTGGTTATATTCATCTTCTTTCACCATAAGTATTTATCTCTTGACCATGTGTATAACAGTTCTTAATCGAGCTTCTTCTTCCGATGCAGGCCGCTTTTTGACCTGTCATTGAGGTGATGTGTTGAAGAAAAGAAAACTTTCGTGGTTTTGCACAAAAGAAAACGAATTTTCAGACTTAGTATTTTCATAGGATTATTATTCAGACAACACATTGACTCACAAGAAAAACGTCTTCTCTCCATGAGGACTAAAGACAGAGTCTATTAATTGACAAAAAATTGAAAGGAGTTTTTTTTATCATTTATTATTCGTCTACTGGCGTAGGAAAATATATCTTTATCGATGCTTACAGTGGACGCGCATATAATTATTATCATTGGTTTTAAATTTTTGTTATAGCTTGTTGGGGCTTTTCCTGATGTACCTATACAATTGCCCCCACACTGTGCAGTGACATGTAATGGAGGCGCATATTGTTTTGTATACACTTGCACAGCTTAAATTTAAGTTTGTGCCCTAAGAGGTACAGTGACCTTTATTTGTCAGCGTATTTCTCTTTGTATCTTTGGGCTGGATATGTCAGCTTGTTTCGATTATACATTATCTTATAGAAAAACTCACAACTTACATATGGAATGATAATTTACCAAGTATTTACATGAGGGCGCTCCAAGAGAGGTTACTTGTCTCTTTGGCAACATTGCTATTCTCTGTGCACATGCACGCTAAATATGTTCGTTGACTGCGGACCAACTGTTAAATGTTCCACATATTATTGGGTACGGTCGTCCGAGCTTCCACTCGCACTTTTAGTGTCCTTTTCACTCTGAGTGCCGTACTATCCGTCGAATAATTTGCTGTGGTGTGGTCTTCCATTGTGAGTGCGGTGCATGTGCGTTTTCTCTCTGCGACAGATAATTCATCTTTGATACGGCCCGGGAAGGATCTTCTCCATCATATTCACATTTTCAATGGGGTGAATACTGCACATCGGCCGGTCGCTGGGGCGGAGCGGTTCTAGGCGCTTCAGTCTGGAACCGCGCGACCGCTGCGGTCGCAGTTTCGAATCCTGCCTCTGGCATGGATGTGTGTGAGGTCCTTTGGTTAGATAGGTTTAAGTAGTTCTAAGTTCTAGGGGACAGATGACCTCAGAAGTTAAGTCCCATAATGCTCAGAGCCATTTGAACCATTTTTTTTACTGCACATCAACTCCTGACGACAAGATAAGTGATGCTTGCACAATTGTAGTTTGCTGATTAATATATCAGACATTGTGTAGCATAACATCACCATAATTGATTCGTTGCAGTATTGCACATGCGTTTGGATACCACTACCTATTTCATTGTTCACTTTGGCATGAGAATTGTTTTTAGTCCTTGAGGTTTTTTCCGTTTCCGTTAGTTTTTCAAGTTCATCTTTAACATATGGCTCGATGTACACATAAAATTCATATAAACATTTTGCCATAACAATGCATATTACAGTGGCTTATATCTAAAGCTGACATTCCATAACATAACAAAATTCCTTCTCCAATTACAGTTACTGGTAAGTACAGTTCGTTTTTTAACTTCAAAAAATTCCTTTGTACATAAATACAAGTAACTTATTTACATTCCTTTACATAATGTTACTATATGTGCATTGAACGCATCCGAATTTTATTTTCCAGTCCTGCATATATCAGTTGTGAGAGATGAATATTTTCCTAGGATACGCATTGCCTACTTAACTATGCTTTGGCACCGCCACCTGTGTTGGAGAGGGAATAAGGAATACTATTTTACTGATTTATAGATTACTAAGGAAATGCTATTCGTCCTTTCGTAAATCACTTATCAGGGAACTCCCTTTTCATGGAACTGAAATGTATTAACGATCATGTACCATATACCATTGTGTTGCTTATAATTGTTTACATGTAGCTTCATGTTCGTAACGCAAAAGTTTTTGCATTACGTCATACTTACCTCTTTACGATTATGCGGAAATGTCGTTTACATTCGCATATGACGCGATATGAATTGATTAGTTTTATTTGAGGTTACATGTCTCCATGTTTATCTGCACTTTGTAATCAGTAGGTACAGGTAAATGTTTTGTAGTTGCACTATGACGATGTATATTCTTATTCTTCATTTGCTTGATGACCAAAATATACACATACACATACTAATAACTAAATCATTTCCTTGAGGTGTGGCCCGTTTTTTCATTTGGTACCTATAACACCCATCGTAAATCTCTTCTGCACCGTGTCGATGCACTGGTCGCTGCAATATAAAACACTTATAACTAACTTAAAAAATAATTTGTTTCATAGCTCATAGGCCATGCATATACTCGGTCATCACATTTGTTTGTAGACGCTTTTCATATTACATTCTTATTTGTTTATATATTTATTTACTTCCATTTGTATTCCTTTTATTCATTTACCCTGAAAAGAAAGTTATTTTGACATATCCTATGGTATCTTATCCTTTTGTTAGGTAACGCATCCTGTATGTTTCATTGTAATGATTTCCTTGAATACTGGTTACAAGTATATATTTTAGTATTGACACAACTTTGCATGTTGATAAAAATGTAATATTGTATTGTTTCATTCCCTGATAGTAAATATAGTTGTTATGTGTTGTTATTTATTTTGAAATTGGGCTTGATACTTGTCCAGCTACGCGTTTCTATTTGGTTGCGCCGGGAGTTAGCCTGTTGCACTTGCACAAGGTCAATGTCTCTTCCCCAGTACTGACATAAAGATGCATTGTTGAGCGTGCACAGCTTAGTCGTACGCTCCTCCAGTTTGCATTTTGCTTCTCTTGAAGCTGTGTTTTTACACTTCCTTCCAGTCAAATGTTTGTCTTTGCTTACAAAACAAGAAAATTACTTAAATCTATACATATTTCATTCAAAAATACCCATAAATTTTTTTTTACTTGTCTCACTAGTCATGAAAAGCTTGTAAGTCTTTGTGAGGATGGAGACCTTTGTCTTTCCCCGTTTTTTCATATACCAACCTCTAAGTTCCAGGAAAAGGTATTTTTCAATAATACATGGCCCTGAGTATAGTAATTGCCATTTTTTGTTCAACTTACCCATCTTGTCGATTTGGGATGTGTTCTCAAGAGAACTCATTGCCCTTCAAAAGAATGTATAACTCGTTTTAACTTTTTGTTGTATATTCACTTCCTGTATTCTGCACTATTCTCCAGTATAATTAATGCTTGTTTGATTTTATCCTATAAAGTTAACTCTTTAGTAGGTAATTTTGGCATGGGTGATTCCCATTCATCAGTTTGCATTGTGTTAAACATAAGTTCATTAGGAGTGAAACCTGTGGAAGAATGGGGGAGACTGTTTACTATTTGCATAAATGGAGTCACATATTCAATCCATAGTGAATGTTTATTATAAGCATAAGTCCTTATAAATCATTGGAATTCTTTAAACACCCTCTCCACGGGATTTGCCTCTGGGTGGAAAAAACTTACCAAGATGTGTTTAATGCCCTGTGTGTTCATGAATTGTTTCCATTTTCTTCCTACAAAATAGGCTGCATTGTCTGTTAATATGACTTTGGATTTCCCTACTCTTCGTAAATAATCCTCTTCGATTCTTCTTATGATTTTACTGGCTGTAGTGGTTTTGATGGCATAAAGTTTGATGTATTTTGTGAAAATATCATAAAGAGCTATTATGTATTTGACACAACCTTTGACTCTAGGATATGGCCTTGCCATATCGAGAGAAACCATTTCCAGTGGAGCTTTGGTTAGTATGGGGTGTACTTCTGTAAACTTTGACATATTGGATGGTTTTGTTCTTTGGCAAATAGCACACTTTTTTAATATTTGTGAAACATGTCGTCGTAAATTAGGAAAGTAATTAAGTTTGGAAATCTTGTCTGTACATTTTGTTACTCTGTAGTGTCCCCCTACTTCGTGTGTGTGTTTGATAAATTCGTCGATATATTCCTCTGGAAGGCATGCACACCAATGGTTAGCATTTTCGTGCTTCCTGTGGAACACAAAGCCTTTGTATAACTGATACCATTTACTTAACTTGTGGTTTGCATTCTGGTTAAGATTTTTGTATTACCTTCTTTCACCTGTTGTCTTGCTATTATATTATTCCCATTTGTTTACAAAATTTTTAGAGTCTGATTTTTGTGTGCTACTTTGCATCAGTAATGTACGGATTTCTGTATCATATTCAGACAGTTCACTGAACTTGTGTAGTCCCTGTGGCAACCTCGATAGTGCATCTGCGATAATATTCTGGGTATCTTTTATGTATATTATTTCAAAATTAAATTCCTGTAGGTACAAACACCATCTCGCTAGTCTTCGGTGTAATAGTTTACATGTTAAGAGAAAAGATAATGATTGGTGATTACAATAGACTTTAGTGTTTTTACTGCAAAGAAAATACTCAAATTTCTTAAACTCCCAAATTACTGCTAAACTTTCCAGTTCTGATACGGAATATGATCTTTCCACCTCTGATAAAGTTCTGCTGGCAAAGCTGAAGACTTTGGGTATGGTTTTTTCTTCTTCTTCTTGTATCTGGAGCAAACATGCCCCCAGCTCCGAGACGAGGCATTCGTGCTTAAACAAAAGTCTTTGGACATGTCAGGATGACCCAAAATGCTTGCTGATATTAACGCATTTTTAATTTTGGTAAAGTCCTCCTGGCATCTCTCATCCCATAACCAAGGCTTATTCTTTCTCAACAGGTTAAGTAGGGCATCGCTATTCATAAGGTGCTGTGGTATAAATTTTCGGAAAAAGGACGTTAGTCCTAGATATACTTTCAATTGTTTTCTGTTCTTTGGGGGTGGGCTATTATGTATAGCATTTAATTTCATTTTGTCTGGTAATATACCCTGTTCTGATATAATATGACCTAAAAATTTCACTTGTTCTTTGGCAAAGTTAGATTTCTTTAGATTTGCTCTTACTCCATATTTTGTAAATCTCTGAAATACCTTTTCTATTATACTGATGTGTTCTGCCCAAGTTGATGTGGCTATTAACATATCGTCAACATGAATGGTAACTTTACTGAGCAATTCTGGTCCTAAGACCCTGTCCAAAGCTGATATAAATACTCCTGCGCTAATGTTTAAGCCAAAGGGTAGAACTTGAAATTCATAACTCCTGCCATTGCAGACAAATGCTGTATATTTTCTGCTCTCCTCATGTAACTTCATTTGCCAGTAGGATTTTTTAAGGTCGAGGGTGCTGAAATATTTGGTGTTATGAAATTTTGGCAATTGTTCATCGAAATTATCTGGTTTTGTTCTTACTGATACTAGGAATTTGTTTATGCCTCTAACGTCTAAAACTAGTTGTACTGATCCACCAAGTTTGCTAACTGGTAGTATTGGGCTGCAATATGGTGAAAATGATGGCTGTATGATATCCCATTCGACAATTCTATTGATTTCCTGTTTAACTGCTTCATGTTTCGTGAGGATGGACATTACATTTATGTTCATAATATTTGATTACTCCTGGATTCTTATTAAAAACACTTGCATATTTAAAAGGTAAGTCAGAAAGCTGTTGTCGTTGTGCAGCATCTAGAATATTTGATTTGTTCAATTTTTGTTCTAATTCCTCGTTAACTTCAGTGTCGTTCTCGTGTTCGATATCACATTTGTTCAACAAATACACGGACATGAATACTGTACAGTGACATGGGGTTCTCGGTTTACTTTGTCATATCTCTCTGGTGTGGTAATCAGGCTGATAGAAAATCTTTGGTCCTTCACAAAGAAATGGCACTTACGATTACTTATATCTATTTGGGTTTTGTAGGTTCTAAATGTGTCCATACCTATCAAGCAGGTGACTATAAGTTTGTCTACTATTAAAAAATTACACTGCACAGAGAATTGTTCAATGTTTGCGGTGATAAGAACTCAGTGTTTTACTAGTTTAGTTTTGCCGCCTGTAGCGGTTTGTACTTTGCAGTTTTGTACTGGCAGAACAGGAAATTTATTCCGTCTTCTTAATTCAGTGAAAAATTCTTCAGACATTAAATTAGACGTGGGCCCTGTATCAAGTATTAACTGTGCGTCTATACCAAGTATTTTCACTCTGAATTCTGCTTGCACTTGTTCTTCCAGTGTATTTTTCGCCGATTTTAGTTCATGTTGGTACAGATCGTCCTTTATGTCTCCCTGTTCATCGAATCGTATGAAACATGTTTGCAAATCTGGATTGCCCCCATCGCTTATAAGGTCTATAGTATGGGGCTCAACTACGACTAATTCAGGTTTTCCTGCGGTGTAGTCTGATCTACTTCGCTACACGGGACAACTTCTGTCAGTTGCACTGTGTGATTGTTTCTCCAGTGTGTATCATTTCCAGTTCGCAACATGCTTTCTTGTTTCATATGGCTGTTGTGAAATGTTGCCCTATTGTGATTTTGCTGCGTGAAGGTTGGCTGCGGTACTGCGTGTTGTATGTTGTTGTCGCCATGCGCTGGCCACAAATGTGGCTCACTGTTTTCATTTACACGCAGTGCATAATTTTGAGTGGATGGATTGAAATTAGCTTGTGGATGGTAATCGTTCCTGTTATATGGAAAGTTTTGTTTAAATCTCTTGTTCCTACTGGCTTTTTGTATTGACCGTTCAAGTTACGTTGTTGTGGTGTTTGGCTGTCTGACGCCTTATTTGTTACTACTTTCTCTTCATATATTAGGTCGATTGATAGCTACCTCGGTCGCCCACAAAAGTACATCGACTTGCATGCACCGAACAACAAACCTGATCTTATGTGCTTCCGTCCAATTTCTAGGAAACACATGTCGAAAAGCACTAATAAACACAACAGGGTTCATCTTCTTACCTTCACTTGTAAATGTTGGAAACTGACGGTGTCTTAATAGACCTTCATGCACAAATATAGTGGACAAGCTGTTTGCATTTTGAGCTGTGTTTACAGATCTGTCATAATTATTTACACTTCTTGCAAGTACTGATTCTGGTGTTATGCCATGTAAACTTACACTTTGTGGTCTGTCATTTCTATTGGCACTGTTTTTAGGGTTTGCGGCCAGCCGTTGTGGCCTTGCGGTTCTAGGCGCTTCAGTCTGGAACCGAGTGACCGCTACGGTCGCAGGTTCAAATCCTGCCTCAGGCATGGATGTGTGTGATGTCCATAGGTTAGTTAGGTTTAAGTAGTTCTACGTTCTAGGGGACTGATGACCACAGATGTTGAGTCTCATAGTACTCAGAGTCATTTTTGTAGGGTTTGCAATGATTACTTTCGTTTGCTGTGGCTGGCACTTTGTTTATGTGTACAACTGGTGTCTCTGTATCAGTTTCACCGAAGTAGTTGCGTATCCTGTGCTCTGTAGACTGCAAATTGGTGTTCATTTTGGCAGTAATGTCATTTTCCTTTTGTTGAATAACCTTTTCAACTGCGGTACTGGTTTTGTCTAAAGTACCTGCTTCAGCTTGTGAAATTACGTCACATAAATTTTCATTAATTTTGTCTCTTTCCTTTTTGGCACAGCCTGATTCGATTTCTAGTGATGCTACTTTTAAAGTGAGTTCATCTATTGCTGCTGGTATATTTTCGCAATCCTTGTGCAGTTTGTTTACTACAGTAGATATGTTCTTTACTGTCAAAGTTAATTGTGTTTGTGTAGCTTCCAGGTTCGAGTGTGTGTCTTTCATCGCTTTTATTTCCTGCTCTACTGTATCATTCTGCTCGTTAAAAGTGCCTATTCTCTGTTTTATACCTGTAATGTCATTGTTTACTTTGGAAAGGACATCTTGTTTTAGCTGTTTTTCCATGTCTTTAAATTTTACATTCATCTCCTCGCGAAAAGTCTTTGTCAAATCACTGATCTGCTGTGTGACTGTATCCTAAATATCTCTTAAAACTTGTTTTTGCTCTTGTTTTATGTGGTTTATGTCGTGTGTGACTATGGTAAGGTTTTGCGACAAACTGTCAAATTTTGTATTTATGTCCATTCGCAAATTGGTGTTTGTATTTTGTATTTCGGTGCTCAAGCTATCAAGTTTTTGAAGTATCGCGGCAAGTGTGCTATTTTGGCTGCCATTTAATGTACCTTGGTTGTTAACAACTGTACTTTGTAAATTGACATTTGGATTTCGTACGATAGGTGACGGTAATGTATCATCAAAAATAATGTTATCTTCGCTTTCCATGTTTTCCTGTGCGAGCAGAATGTTGCTTGCGGAGATACGTGATGTTGTTTCATCTATTGTCATCAATGTATCATCAAAGTTTGAGCTCTGTGTAAGCTCACTAGCACTTTTCATTTCGGTCATGTTCACCTTCCGCCAGTACCTCGTCTCCTACATTCCAAATTTGCCTGCAGAGTGAAAATCTCATTCTGGAAACATCCGCCAGACTGCGGCTAAGCCATTTCTCCACAATATCCTTTCTTTCAGGAGTGATAGTCCTGCAAGGTTTGCAGGAGAGCTTCTGTAAAGTTTGGAAGGCAGAAGACGAGGTATGGGTGGAAGTAAAGCTGTAAGGACGGGGTGTGAGTCGTGCTTGAGTAGCTCAGTTGTCAGAGCACTTGCTCGCGAAAGGCAAAGCTCCAGAGATCGAGCCTCAGTCCAGCACGCAGTTTTAATCTGCCTGGAAGTTTCATATCAGCGCACACACCGCTGCAGAGTGAAAATCTGATTCTGGAAACATTCCCCAGGCTGTGGCTAGCCACGTCTCCACAATACCCTTTCTTTCAGGAGTGCTAGTCCTGCAAGGTTCGCAGGAGAGCTTCTGTAAAGTTTGGAAGGTAGGAAACGACGTATTGGAGGAAGTAAAGCTGTGAGGATGGGACGTGAGTTGTCCTTGTTAGAGCACTTGCCCACGAAACTCAAAGGTCCCGAGTTCGAGTCTCTGACCAGCACACCGTTTTAATCTGACAGAGAGTTTCATATCAAAACACACTATGCCGCAGAGTGAAAATCTCATTCTGGAAACATCCCCCGGGCTGTGGCTAAGCCATGTCTCTGCAATAGCCTTTCTTTCAGAAGAGCTAGTCCTGCAAGGCTCGCAGGAGAGTTTCTGTAAGGTTTGGAAGGTAGGAGACGAGGTACTGGAGGAAGTTAAGCTGTGAGGATGGAGCGTGAGTCGTGCTTGGGTATTTCAGTTATTAGAGCACTTGCCTGTGAATGGCAAAGGTCCCGAGTTCGAGCCTCGGTCTATCACACAGTTTTAATCTGCCTGGAAGTTTCATATCAGCGCACACTCCGCTGCAGAGTGAAAATCTCGTTCTGGAAACATCCCCCAGGCTGTGGCTAAGCCATGTTTCCACAATATCCTTTCTTTCAGGAGTGCTAGTCCTGCAAGGTTCGCTGGAGAGCTTCTGTAAAGTTTGGAAGGTAGGAGACGAGATACTGGCAGAAGTAAACCTGTGAGGACCGGGCGTGAGTCGTGCTTGCGTAGTTCAGTTGTTAGAGCACTTGCCCGCGAAAGGCAAAGGTCCCGAGTTCGGGTCTCGGTCCGGCACACAGTTTTAATCTGCCTGGAAGTTTCAAGCTTTTAGTACCTTGTTGGAAATGCCATCAATTTCATGTGAGCTTTTACTTTTGGCTTAATTTATTATTTTCCTAATTTCAGTAGGAGAGATGTGTGGAGTCTCACTTTTATCAAATTGCATGGGTATTGCCTCTCCATATATAGCCTTGCATTTTATTATGAATAGTTGGATCGTATTTTCTCCACAACATTTAAAAAGCGAATATTAAAATATTTTCTACTTCTGACTTTCTGTTAACAAACTTTTCATTGAGTTTCATAGAAATAGTCTTCCTGTGCTTTCGATTGCTTGTTTCCCTTTTATCAATGTTACAAATTGTATTAATTTTATTATGAGTGGTGCTTGTCTCAGACATAACACACATACTTCTGGAGTTTTTAATAACTTTCCTTAATACGGTGCAGTAGTTTTTATAATGTTTGATGTTTCTGTATCATTACCTCTTCTGTTTACAAGATAGTTTTATCTCTTTAGTAAGCCATGGCTTTTTGGATGGTTTCTTACAATTATTATCCTATCATTAACGTCGACATGTAGCAGGATTTTGGAGCATATATTGTGTTCAGACATTATGAATGACCTTGAAGAGAATGGTCTGTTGACACACAGTCAGTACATATTTAGAAAGCATCGTTCTTGTGAAACACGACTCCTCTTTACACAAACGAAGTGTTGACTGCTACTGACAAGGGATTTCAAATTTATTACGTATTTCTGGATTTCTGAAAGGCTTTTGATACTATACCACACAAGTAGCTTGTAGTGAAATTGCGAGCTTATGGAATATGGCCTCAGTTATGTGTCTGGATTCGTGATTTCCTGTCAGAGAGGTCACAGTTCGTGGAAATTGTTGGAAAGCCATCGAGTAAAACAGAAGTGATTTTTGGTGTTCCCCAAGTTAGTGTTATAGGCCCTCTGCTGTTCTTTATCTACATGAACGATTTAGGAGACAATGTGAGCAGCCACCTTAGGTTGTTTGCAGATGTGCATCATCTAGTAAACTCATCAGAAAATCAAAACAAATTTGCAAGATGATTTAGAAAAGATATCTGAATGGTGCGAAAATTGCAGTTGACCCTAAATAATGAAAAGTGTGAGGTCATCCACATGAGTGCTAAAAGTAATCCGTTAAACTTCGGATACACGTTAAATCAGTCTAACCCAAAGGAAGTATATTTAACTAAATACCTAGGAATTACAATCACAAACAGTTTAAATTCGAAAGAACACGTAGGAAATGTTGTGGGGAAGGCAAACCATAGACTGCATTATACTGACATGACACTTAGACAATGTAACGGAACTACTAAAGAGACTGCCGACACTATACTTTTCCATACTCTTGGAATACTGCTGCACGATCTGGGATCATATAGGATTAACGGAATACGTCAAGAAAGTTCAACGACGAGCAGCACATTTTGTATTGTCTCGAAACAGGGGAGAGAGTGTCATGGACTTGATACTGGTCTTGGGATGGACACCATTAAAACAAAGGCGTGTTTCGTTATGGCAAAATCTTTTTACGAAATTTCAATCACCAACTTCCTCTTGAATGCGAAAATATTTTGTTGACGCCGACCTACACAGGGAGAAAGGATCATCATAATAAAATAAGGGAAATCACAGCTCACACAGAAAGATATAGGTGTTCGTTTTTTTTTTTGCATGCTGTTTAAGAGAGGAATAAAAGAAAATTATTGTGAAGATGGTTTGTTGAACCCCCTGCCAGGCACTTTGCAGTGATTTGCAAAGTTTCCATGTGGATGTAGATGTGGATATCTTTTACTGTATTCTTAGGGACACACTTTCCAAAATTCTCACAGAGGTATCACGACATACGTTAAATTTTAAATTAGCATCAAGTTTCCTATTCACCTCATCCCAGTCTAACTGTTGCAAGATTTCCCTTAAATTTGCAATTGTCATATCGTTAACTGAATGCACTATTTTGGATGATTGTTTTGCTTTACTGTATGGAGCTATGTCATATAGTGTAACTAACTGTCCATCATTATGAAACAGACAATTCTTATCTGGAAAAGTTTTTATTTGATTACATTTATCTTGGTCTATAAAAACATTATCTATCATTGTGCTTCTTTCCTGTACCACACGAGTAGGATCTCAATAACTGTTGTCAAATTGAAAGAACCAAGTAATACTTTAAGGTGAAGCTTGCTATTGGATTCTTTCAGAAAATCTATATTGAAATCCCGACAAATAATAATTTGCTTACGTCTGTCTGACAGACAATGCAACAAAGAATCCAAGCCTTTTTTTTCCAAAAATAGCTGAAAATTTCTCAGTGGGGCCCTATACATGGCTACAATTACAAAAGTATCATTATTTAGTTTAAGCTCACATGCACATGTTGCTCTACACAAAATTTTTTAGTTTCTAAATGTTTCACACTATGATAAATTGTAACATTATGGCAGCTTCTCCCCTCTCCATAGTGCTTCTACTTACATGTGCCGAAAGTTCTTATCCATCTACATTTATCTTTTCCATATCTGTGACCAAATCATGTTCAGGCAGGCAAGAAAAAGAAAATAAATGAAATAAAAAGAAATGGTATAAACCCATGGCTGAAGTGAGCAAACAGTAAGCTCTAAAATAGCCCGCTCTGCCCCCTCAGGGCAGAGGGGGGGGGGGGGGGGGGGAAGTCAGGAGCGCAGTTCGTCAGCGCATCTGACGATGGCGACTTGTCTGATCGCCGAAATATTGTACCCATTGGACACTATGTACCAACAATACATCCGTGAATTCTTTGATTAAGATTAGACTACCAACAGCACACACAAAAGCATTTTGGCAATCGTTCTTGCTGTGCTCTAAAGGTGAATAGAATGGGAAAAAATCCTAAATCCTAATAACTAATACAATGGAACATACCCTTTGACACGCACTGTGTGAATGTAAATAAAGAACTTTTGTGATGGCTAAAAAGTTTGTATGGTAGAAGCCAATTAAAAAACAAAAAAAAACAATAAAGAACTCCTCTGTAATGCCAGAGAATTAAACTCTTATAAAATTTGCAAATTTTTGAGGATTTTCTATTACTCTACCTCCATATTTGATTCATATATTATTGTTCTTGTGCCTACCTTTTCTAATTTCATATTTTATGACATACCATACAACTTTGCTTTTATTCTCTGCAGTGTGTATTATTTTGTCATTGAAAGGGTTTTTTGCAATATAAATTACCCTCCTGTAGGTCTTTTCGCACTACTGATAGCGATCTAGGAAGTGCAAATCAGTATGATGTTTTTGCAAAGAATTGAGGAAGTTAAGTGTTTGTGAGGCCTTTTCTAATGTCTGCATTTATCCATCTATTTTCCTTTCCTAGATAAATCTTGTATCAGTACGCCGGCGACATGGATGCAAAATAAATACAAATATAGATTCTGCAAAACCCGACAGGTTTTTCACCCATTTTCACTACTCGCCGTAATATGTTCTTCTTTTATTATTCACTGAATTTGGTAACTTGAATTTTGTGTAACTTAGCACTTAAACGATTTAAACCCTCGTTTACAATTCTATGTTAAATTTCTTGGACCATTACTGCTACCTTCATGGAAGAAATGGGAACAGCCGTTACAAATAATACAAATTAATCTGAACGTTTACTTTTATGCTTATTGCTTTCATTTGTGGTAGCGCATTATATCTGTAATTTTAATGAGACGCAGTAAGTTGCTCTTTGAGATACTGTATGTAACTGTTTACAGAAATTTTATAATTTCTCGTAGCATTTTTTTTTTTTTATCTGTGTGGAAAACTAGAGGGAGTTCGATGAAGTAATTTTATCTTCAACGTATACGCTTTGTAACGTAATGGTAGTTCTGTGAGGTAAAGCCTTAGCATGAAGTGATTGGTGTGACTCATGTAATAGCAGCAAATATGAAAAGGGAGGACCGGGGAAGTGACTATGAGTAAAGTGGACGTGAAAGTTGTTCTTTTGGGCAGTGAATATGTAGGTAAAACAAGTCTTCTTGAAAGATATGTCCACGACCGATTTAGGAGTAATCTCCCATATCAAAATGTACGTGTGTTTCAATTTATTGTTTATACACAAATGTCATTTTACTTTTGCGTATACAGTATATACGAATGATGTTTTATTAGGCATATTTACTTGGTATATTGTGTGTCATATGATGATTGTTCATAGCTTGAGATGACAAGATGACATGTTGATAAATTTGTTTTGTTTCAAAAAATTTCTGCTGTTAAAGCTCTCCATAATGTTCAACTTCCAGTCTGGGGGCGATCTGCAATGTATGATAACCGAAGAAAACTTCATAAGCCAAGATCGCTAAAAAAAGTTTTACTGGTTGACCGGTTTCGACAGAGCTATGCTGTCATAAACGTGTTTGAAAGCATAATCTTCTTGGTTATCCGTTGATAGCATTATATTTGAAACCGATCATCCAAAAAAATACTTTTCTAATTTTTCGACATAGGATCCAATACTTTGCTTACGTTCGTTACATAATGTCATACGGGATTGTTTTTTTGGGGATCTCAAAAGGCGAAGCTTAAGCGTAATAAGAATTACCTGCTGTGTGAACTCGGGAAGGAACGCCTGCAAAAGCCAGTTAAGAAACTGGAAATGTTAACTCTTGCTTCTCCCAGTATATTTATTCGCTAATGAAATATTCATCTTTTTCAGACCGATAGCTCAGATCATGGAATCAGTGCTAGAAATAGGAACAATCTTTGTACACTCAGTCACTCGCTTTAGTTCAAAATGGTTTTCGTTATTCAGAAACACGCACGTTCAGTAAGTCGCCAGGCCCATAAAAAGTGTAACTGCTAATCAACTTAAGTTTGAGGATCCTAAAAGATTTATTGGTAGCCAATTCCCATTACATTGATCAAATTCTTATCAGAATGGTCTTGTCTGTATATGTTACTAATAATATCAAATAACTCGAGTATTATCTGACCTGAACTAACTCATTGCAGTAATGGGATCATTGTAAATTTATTATAAAATGATTTTTCGACCTGATGATACATGGCTACGATAGCCAAAAAATTGTGTGCAGTTGAGGGTAATGAACATTTGTTTTGTGACTTGATATGTCAAAGATACATTACCATGCAGGTTTTTCTTATAAATATTTTTATTTTTATCTTTCTGACATGTTCTACATCCTGGAGAATCTTCTCCCTATGAATCTTTTGGTACGAAAATTACAGCTGATCTAAGCCTAATCTAATCTCTGTTGGGTCTGTATGGAATTATCGCGATAGGTTTCTGAAGGGTTACATGTACCTATCAGGATTTTATTCCGCTATGTATAATTACACATAGGAGAAAAACCTTATGCTTAGCATAGTCATGATTTTGTTTCTTGCTGGATTGAGGCAGCTAGTACTAAAAGTGTGGTGATCTGTTATAGACCATTGGCGCCGCCTTTGCAGCCAAGATAGTGACTTTACGAGGGAAAAAATTTACTATTGGAGTGTGGGACACAGCAGGCAGTGAACGGTATGCTATAATTGGAGCCTTTTCTTTCTGGTAGTCATTATGTTAATGTGTTTTGTTAATTGAATGAAAGTTATCAAAATACTTCAGCTTTTGTATGTTGTGGCAGTATCAGAACTAGCCTATATGGTAAATTCTGCATGTGAGAAGATTCCATTGGTACGGACATAATATATGTACAGTTGAAAATAAGTATTAACATGAAAATAATTCAAATGTTGGCAGTTCTTTTAAAACCTAGACCTTAAGGTGAACACCACACAGCCAAGCTTTTGTGAAGAAACCTGTGTAGTAATTCAGAATATCAAAAATAACACACATATGTATTTGAAATTCTTATATCTTTGAGATTCTTCTGTGCAAAGAAATTTGTGGTACTAGATAACTCCTTGTTCCGCAGATCATTTACCCAGTAAATCTTAATGGTGTCGAACAAGTCATATAAATATGAAATACAAGGAACAGCTTGTCTGAAAATACTAGATATTGAATAAGTTTAAAACATCTATTATAAAATAAGACTAATGCTACAGATGTTACATATTAGTGGTAGAGGTGTAACACATTAATTCAACTTAGTCTCAAATTATGTACCTAACAATGTTAAAATCATTGTGTATTGATATATTTATAAATAAATGAAGAGCATTTAGGTAACACACCTCGAATTTAGTTTAAAAGGTTTAATTTCATTTCAGCAAAAATTAACCTTTCTCGAAAATCTGTGATAGGTTCTTGATAAACCAGACACCACTTGGGAAATGTCAATTTCATTAGTATCATGCTTTTCTAGCCATACAAATTTAGTTCTTACACCCTTACATAATTTATCTAATACTTCCTCTCCTCCCACCCCCCCCCCACCCCCCCACGGGCAACTCCTCAAAGTAATTTTTGCAAATGCCCTCATTCAGATTCTAGTTTGAGTAACCCACCAAACAAGAAGACAAGGAAAAGGTTTTATCACTGAACTGATTGTAAAAGAATTAGTGTTTATTCATCAAAACTATATCCTGCAATAGATGTGATATGGAAGAGTGTACCATCTTTCCCAGACATCACATTTTAACTCGCATATTCCTGTATGGTGTGGACACTGGAGTAGTTGTTTTGGTTTGAAGAGATCTGATATCGCTCCAATGCTGCTGTAACTGGTCAGCATGGCTTTTAACCTTCTCTGCCGGAACTGCTGTAATACTTTTGAGTTATTGATTTTGCACAAAAGATTATTGATCTGTAATGAGAGCTTGTCTACCTGTCACACCCATGTTGCTTCTGCATTCCTCCAATACCATCAATAGTGCCTTTTGCATGGAATGTACAAATGAAATCCCAATTTACCCAAGACCACAGTCTTCTTTGCTGAAAAGCTGTATCGGCTAATTTGGAATGTTCACTAGTTCATGAATATTTAAATCACTTTATTTTTAGGAAATTTATTTCTTTGGCTCTGAAGTATTTTCTGTTTAAAAGCTTGAGCAGCTAATTTATTGTCTTGCAGAGAATCAAATATTATAGCATATGAAAGAACTGGTAAAGTGTGAGGCACAGCTGTGTAAATAGTGGTTTGTTAATTACTCCAGTGTGGGCTCTGGACTTCATGCTAATAAACAATAGTGAAGGTCCCACTGAAATCAATGTGAATAACACTCGTGCTAACTGAACCATCTTCAGCTTTTGTAAGCTTGAAGAAGGCACTTTATTTTTGTTACAACAGTGAATATGAAACTTGGTTAATTTGTTCTCGAATGTTTTGTAAACATCTATAGATCTTCCTGCATCACTTTACGCACTCTTCCTTCTCATTATTCCATCGATAAACCACCCCGCTCCGAGGAACTCCAAGTAAAGAGGCAGTGAGTTTCGGAATTTTTCACACTTCTTTGTTTCTACGTTTCTAGACTGTGTCAAATGTCTTTGACAGTTGTTTTGGAATTACTTGTTTTTATGGGAGAAAAATAGTGATGTGGTAACAGCATTTCTGGCAACTATGATGTATAAAATTTTTGCACTGGAATTTTGCCTTTCATGGGTAATAAAGAGCGTGATGATTTTTCTCTCATTAGGTCTAAATATACAAGGTGTACAACTTTGCTTCTGCCATTTTTTTGCCAACATTTGAGGCTTAAATGAAACAAATTGGTTACACATGTATCGTTCAAAGTATTTTCCATCACTACTTTCTCCCACCTTTCGGACAGTGTACGAATCCCGCATCGAAAAATTGTTTATCGTGTCAAGCGATCCATGAATCAATCCAATTTGTGACTTCTTCATGAGATTAGAAGTGTTGGTCAGCCAGACCATGAGCCATTGATCTAAACAGGTGATAGTCAGAGGTAGCAATGTCTGGAGAATACGGCAGGTGGGGTAGGACTTCCCATTTGAACATTTCCAAGTACGTTTTGACCTCTTTTGCAATGTGGTGTCGAGCATTGTCGTGCTGCAAAATCAATTTATCGTGCCTCTCACTGTATTGCGGCCGTTTGTCTTTTAATGCTTTGCTCAAATGCATTAATTGTGTTCGATAATGAGCACCTGTGATTGTTTCACTTGGTTTTAACACCTAATAGTACACGATGCCGAGCTGGTCCTACCAACTGCAGAGCATGATCTTGGAGCTGTGAATATTCGGTTTGGCCGTCGACGCAGATGCATGGCCGGGATATCCCCCTGATTTTTTGCGTTTAGGGTTATCGTAATGAACCCATTTTTCGTCCTCGGTCACAATGTGATGCAGAAACCCCTTCCATTTTTGCCTCTGAAGCAACTGTTCAAACACACAGATGCCGTTCAGTATCTCTTGGTTTCAGCTCACATGGGACCCAAGTTCCTTCTTTCTGAATCGTGCCCATTGCTTTGATACGTTTTGAATTGGCTTGCTGTGTCACTCCCACTAATTGTGCCAATTTTTCTTGAGTTTGATGCTGAGTCTTCACTGAGCAATGTCACCAGTTCTGCATCTTCGAAAACATTCTCTCTTCCACCACTATGCCGGTGTAAAACATTAAAATCTCCGTTCTTGAAGCATTGAAACCAATCGCGGCACGTTCTTTCACTAACAGTGTCCTTACCATACATACTTGAAATCATTCAATGAGACTCAGATGTTGTTTTCTTCATATTGAAACAAAACAGTAACACCTCCCACAAATGATGAGAATTAGGCTAGTAAACAGACATTTTCAATCAAGAACAACTTTATGATGCAGACACAAATCAACTGATGTTTGAATGAGGTTATGTTGACAGAGGTCCAAACTAACTGCCTGACATCTGCGATCTGTTTCTTTCCACTGCCACTTACCACTGTTGCCACCTATCGGCAAATGGTGGAAGCAAGACAAACTTTTCCATTTAATTTGTGACTGCTATGACAGTAAACAGGACTGAGGAGTTAGGCTGATGTGTGGATGCCCAGTGGAAGTAAGTTTTAAAGAACAGAAAAATCTTTTAAATACATTGCCTAGTTTATTGCATAATTGGAAGTATATAAGATGAATCTGGGAAAGACATAGTGTTCGCAGGGAGCTAATACAGCTAAAAGATGTAGTGGATCAAGAAGATTCAGGAAGGTGTGTGTTGTAGCTGGTTGCAGAGGGTGCAATACCAATCCAGCCCAGCATTCTGCTCCCATCTACTGCGGCCGCACTTTGTCATCCTCCCACACTTCCACTATTTGAGGGCTGTAAATGAATATTTGTTAGATGTCTGTCAGCAGGCTTCCAATGTGGAAGCTCTGTTAAGCCAACTACATTGACCTGTACAGGGCAGTGAGCAATGGAAGCAGTCTAGTAACAAGCAGAATCTTTCCAGCCAAAAATTTGGAAGTACTTATTCCCTTTAAACTGTGGCCTCAAGCACATTCCTTTTCCTTTCTGTAGGAATGACTTTACAATGTGTTTCTGTTGAACTGTCCCTTGGACAGGTAGTGCACACTAGTAGGGACCTTACAGACTAAATGATGTTAAATGATTGCAACTATTTTGGAGTGTTAAGGGATGTAAATTTACATTGCTGGGTAGCAGTGGGTGACAGGGCTATTAACATTGCGTCCTGCCTTTACAAGCAAAGTTGTGAAGATGAGTGGAGAGGTACTGTGAGGCGAGGTGAGGGGGGTCTTATCAGAATAACTAAAAAATTGGGGAAACTGAGCTTAAGATTTGCTTCTGAAGTCGTGCAAAAGGAGGTCCATGTCACATGAGACAGAAGGAATAGCATGACAGACCTTACGTTCAGTGTAATCTTAATGACCAATGCAGTAGAACATGAGTTCAGTTTGTTCCACAAAATACATTAATAAAATTATCAAGTAAGGCTGATGGCAATCTAGTCTAAACTCTATCCTGTGATGTCAATAGGCATTTTGCCCCACATAATTGTTCTGTGTAAAGTAATGTTAACACATTACTCAACATCTAATAAATTTTATTACATTAAAATAGGGGACTAGTGTGCTACTAAACTGCGCTGTCATTAACAGAATGATTTGAGATTCATCCCATTTGCTTGAACATGTAATCAGATGCAGAGATATTGCAGCTTTTAAGACAACCTTTAATTTCTAAATTCTAGATAAATGTATGTGTGAGGTATGTGCAAGATCTTTTCTTGCCCTCTAAGGTATTCCCTCAAGATTTATTTTCCTATGGTTTGCGACCGTAGCCTGGTTTTAATTTTCTCAGTTAGTACCTGCAGCTATTCCACGAAATACCTAAATGTTGGTAAACAAATACAAAAAGGTAGGCTAATTAATAAGTGTGTATATGAGCCATGTGGGTAGTCAAATGAAAAGCAGAGCTATAGTAGTACAGGTGGAACTAGGTAAGATTACTGCCACCATATACCTTTGGTGAAGCCAGTCATTTGCATGTGCTGCTGTGCGAGCCACACCAGTGCCCCCATTCATGGACTATGGGCTGCTCATTTGCTGGTAGCATGGTTAATACCATATATGCAGAAGCCTATAGTTAAATGATCTGTAAGATTACACTACAGTGGTAATTATTGAATAATAGACCACTGTTGTTAAAGGGAACCTTCTAAGACTGAGAAACAAGGTGGTCATTAAAACAAATTAAGCTAAAAGTTAATTGTGCGGGTATGGAGTACAGACAGCTGTTGCTAACTAGATTACAGAATCCTGGGCTGTAGTTATCACTCCCGGGGAGGAAAGTGTTACAGTTTGAACCAAGAAGAGACTGATTTTACAGCTGGAGATATTGGTTCGGAAAGTTAAGTCGGAACACAAATAATTCATAATTTGAACAGTGTTGAAGGTCAGATAGTGACAAAGTGGAATGTGTTAGGCAGTCTTTGCTAATGATGTAGAGCTCATTAGTGTGCCTAGTAATATACATCTGCAAAGCGTCCCTTGCAATGGGGAAGTTGTGCAGTTGCTAACACCCATTCACAGGTAGCGCAGGTGATCGGTAAGCACATCTTCATGCTAAGGATACCAGAAAGTCAAGACATTTATACCTGCAGAGCTGCATAATAGGAATGTAGGGAAAAATCTTGTATTGGATAAAGTGTTTGCAAAGGTCCCACTACTGTGGTTCTGAAACACTGGAATTACCTGGCAGAAGGACTCCACAACCTGTCAGGTTCGTCCTATAAACCCTGCCACAGTGACCCCATTCCAGAAATCCAGAAGGATCTCCAGTCTCTCATCAAACCTGTAGGACCATCCCCGAACTTCTCCCCTGAATCTAACTTTTCCTCACACATACCATTCCTCACTTTACCAACTTCTATATATGAAGTCCATGAACCCAACCGCTCAGGATGCTCTGTTGTGGATGGTTACTGTGTGCTCACTGAGAGAATTTCTGCTCTTGTAGACCAACACTCAGTGTCTTACTCATAGCCTACCCTCCTATCTAAAACCTCCTTCCAGGTCAACTTGCCCAACTGTATCCTCGACCATAATTACTTCACCTTTGGAAGCATCACCTAAAAATAAATTCATGGTGTGGTAATGGGGCACCCACATTGCACCATCCTGTGCCAGCCTATTCAAGGGTGATGTAGAGGAATCCTTCCTAACTTGCACGAATCCACATCCCTCACCTGGTTCCAGATCATTGATCTGGACTGAGGGTGAAGACATCTTGGCCACATTCCTACAGATCCCCAACACCTTCTCCCCTTTTCATGTCACCTGGTCCTCGTCAGCCCAACAAGCCACCTTCGTCAGTGTTGACCGCCACCTCAAAGATGGGTACATCAGTACCTCCATCCATATGAAACCTATGAACAACAGCAGTACCACCACTTAAACAGCTGTCTACCATACCAAGAAGTCACTTTTATATGGCCTAGCCACATGTGGCAGTTGCATCTAGTGATCAGCAATTCCTCTCCAAATATACCAAGGGTCTCACTGCGGCCTTCACAGATCAGTTACCCTCCCAACCTTTTACAGAAACAATCTCCCATGCTTTATCTGTCCAGTCATCCACCACCTTCCAAAGTCCCACTGTCGGCCACAAAGGAGCATTCCCCTCTGACTCAGTACCATCCACAACTGGAGCAACTGAACTGCATTCTTTGCCAGGATTTTGACTACCTTTTGTCATGCCCTGAAATAAGAAATGTCCAGATAAGACTCACAACCTGTCCTCACACCTTTACTTGTCCTAGTACATCATCTCTTACCTTCCAAACTTCACCTTTCATCCTTGCATCTTCCCCAATACAGTCACACTTGCCACCTGTTGTGACCAAAGAAAGTTAATGGGGTTAACAGCTCTTACTGGGAACTGGGACGGATGATCGCACCTGTCCAATTGTCTCGCTAGTTTATTCTCCCACTGCCTCTGTAGTTCAGGGATCCGCCAGGACCATGATTTGCTCTGCTCCAAGACTGAGGGCAGTTAATACCCAAATGTCAAATTTTTGTACCATTAAAATGAGGAGCGCTACATATGTCGACACTGTAACCTGTCTGCAATTTGTGTCATTAGTAACTTGTGACACAGATCACTATTGTGCGAAGGTGTGGAGACGAATTGCCAGCTTCCTCTCACAGTATCACTAAATGGACTGCTTTATGAGGACTATGACACCACCGTGACTTTACTGCTAGTTTGTGGATTGATACCATCAATAATTATATCCAGTGCTGAGACAGCATTACATGCCCTTCCCTTCCTGAATTATAAGTACCACACACAATCATTCACACTGTCAGCAAATGCCTCAGTCATCTCCTCGCCTTTACCAGAGTGTGGACACCTTATCACAATAACTACTAATTCTTCTTTTATCAGAGTATTGTTCTGCTAAGTCCTGTGTCATGGTTTCAGATCTTTGTGTTCTTCATTGTGTAGACTGATTCGATGTGAGTGCCTGTGCAACCTTGTAACTTCAAACATGCCACTTTCAACACAAAATTGTCTGCTTGCAAGCAAATCTGACCAACATAAAAAATATTTTGCAAGAAAATCAATGCCTTTACAGTAGATCTCTTCATGATAGAAGGGATGAATGTAACTGCTGGAAAGCTGCTAACAATAGTGGATTGTGAGGCTTCAGCTTTTCTAGACCCCTCAAGTGTGGCCTGTGTGAATGTTCTGCCTCAGTGTGCAGCTGCCTGCATGCCCTGATGGGATCATCGCTAATGCTTTCAGCAGGGCCTTCCTGCTGGATGCATATCTTAGGCATAGTTACAAGCAAGGGGACCCAAAACTTAATGGCTAACGGTAAAATAAAAAAATATATAAAAAAACAGATGAGGAACAGTGCCTTTAAATGAAAAGCTATCTCTTCTTCTGTGCTATTATGCTTGAGACCATGTGCTGGCAGGTTGGTGACAAGAGGCAAAATGGTGAAGACTAGCGACACAGTATGTGCGGTGCTTTCAGACAGTGGTGTGACGAAGCGGAGAACCCGTAATCCTAGGGTAGATGGTGGCACAGCAACAACTAAGATGGAGACTGCAATGTCAAGGTAGTGACTACCCTAGTGTCAATGTTCGGATCAGCACTGGAATGAGAGCAGCAGGAAGTGGCAGCAGCAAGGACAGGCTTCACTTTCTATGGTATTACATATGGATAGTTGAAATATGGCTAGAAACTGCGGGAACAAATATTGTTGGTTGGTTAATTGGTAATGAAGTGATTCACTGCCTTCTCACTTGCAGTGGAGTTGATTAGTGTCTAATGTGTATTTGATGCTTTAAATAGTGAGAGATAAAATAAATCAAAACAAATGCTTGAAAAAAAGCTGCACCATTTGTGTGATACTGTACAAAGCTTATTTTGGTTGTGTTATGATATTATTGTTGCAAAGATTTTAAACATTAAAAAGCAGACTTCTTTTTAATTGAATGAAAAGTGATCATTTAACTCCACAGAGAGTATAAATCATTAAAAGAATTATCCCTTGAGTTTAATGATGAATTCATGAATGTCAATCTGTGGTCTCATTATATATAAAACTTTAGTTGGTTGTCGTACATGTTCTTCAGTTTAAGTGCTTCCATGGGTATCTCGTTTCAATCATAAGAGATAAAATCTTTGAAATTCGTAAGTGACTAATATGTGATCAACTGTGAAAATTAAATTTTGAAAACTCAGTATTTCAGAATGTTGAAAGCTGTCACCTTAAAAATACAAGCTTCAGCTCTAGTGATAGGTATTAATGCAGTAGTTGAGAATATGTCTGTGTGCACCTAATTATTTTTGTAAGCTAGCCATTGTTTAGCATTATTTTTCCATTTTGTGAGAGACGGGCTCTGTTGCTTTTCTTTGCCCCTTGTCCTCGTTTCTCTCTTTTTTAAAGGATTTAGAAAAAATAAAGGGATATGTAAGCAAAAGAGAAGCAACAACTCTCTGAGACTTAATGTGCTCTACAGTAAACAAACATTCTACTGTCTAATATGAGGGTGATTCAAATGGAAACCTTAAAAGTGCTATTGGTAACAATGAACAAAAAAACTTACATGTCATTTTTTGACATAGACTCCCTGACATTGAAAGAACATTTTCCACCACTTTGGAAGTGCATAGATACTGTGATGAAAGAATTCATCTGGTCACATGTGTAGCCTGTTGCGCACCATGGTTTTCACATCTTTGCCACTTCTGAAATGCCTGCTTCCCGTTGCTTCTTTGAGAGTACCAAACAGATGAGTCTCTAGGAGCTAGGTTTGGCTAATGAGGATGATATGTGTCCTTCGTTAGTACAGCAAGTTGGAATGCTAATAAAACTAAGTGCTTCTCTCTTCTTTCCTTTCAATGAATGACACACACACTGAAGAGCGAAAGAAACTGCGACACCTGTCTAATATCATGTAGAGCCCCCATGAGTACACAGAAGTGCCACAACATGATGTGGCATGGACTTCACTAATGTTTGCAGTACTGCTGGATGAATTGACACCATGAATCCTGCAGGGCTGTTCACAAATCCATGAGAGTATGAGGGGGTGGAGATCTCTTCTGAACAGCACGTTGCAAGGCGTCCCAGATATGCTCAATAATGTTCATGTCTGGGGAGTTTGGTGGCCAGCGGAAGAATTTAAAATCAGAAGAGTGTTCCTGGAGCCACTCTGTAGCAATTCTGGGCATGTGGGGTGTCGCATTGTCCTGCTGGAATTGCCCAAGTGTGTCGGAATGCACAGTGGACAGAAATAGATGCAGGTGATCAGGCAGGACCCTTCAGTATGTGTCACTTGTCAGCCATATCGAGATGTATCAGGGGATCCATATCACTCCCAATTACACAGGCCCCGCACCATTACTGAACCTCCGCTAGCTTAAACAGTCCCTTGCTGACATGCAGGGTCCATGGAGTAATGAGATTGCCTCCATACCTGTACATGCCCATTGTTTGATACAGTTTGAAACGAGACTTCTCGACCAGGCAACATGTTTCCAGTCGTCAAGTTCAATGTTGGTGTTGACGGACCCAGGTGGGGCGTGAAGCTTTGTGTCCTGCAGTTAAGGGCAGCTCCAAAAGCCCATATTGATGATGTTGCATTGAATGTCTCACATGCTGACACCTTTTGATGGCCCAGTAATGAAATTGGCAGCAATTTGTGGAAGAGTTGGACTTCTGTCGCTTTGAACGTTTCTCTTCAGTTGTTGTTGGTCCCGTTCTTGCAGAATCTTTCTGGAAACAACGATGTCGCAGATTTGATTTTTCACTGGATTCCTGATATTCACGATACACTCGTTAAATGGTTGTATGGGAAAATTCCACTTCATTGCTACCTCAAAGATCCTGTACCCCATCGCTCGTATGCTGACTGTAACACCTCGTTCAAACTCGCTTCAATCTTGATAACCTTCCACTGTAGCAGCAGTAACTGATCTAACAACTGCGCCAGACAGTTATCTTATATAGGCATTGCCAACCACAGCACTGTGTTTTGGCAGTTTACATCTCTGTATTTGAATACACATAGCTATACCATTTTCTTTGGTACTTCAATGTAGATGTATAAATGTAAACATTTACTAACTTTCAATATCGGGACTATTGTCCCATCCATTATTTTAACTATTAAATTATGCATTTTAGCAGTAAAGACTTTAAAAAGTACATTTTCATAAATGCTCAAATTTTGGGCATTTAAAACTGCTTTGGAAATGTCCTGTCCACTGGGCATTAGCCCGGCCCACATAACTGTGGCACTGTTCCTTCTTTACCTTTTCGTTTCTGCTTTGTTATAGTGGACCCAAGTCTCATTGTCTGCAAAGATTTTTGCCAGAAATCAATCACCTTCGACATGGAAACAGTGCAAAAGTTCTTAAGTCATTGGCACAACGGTATTTTATTTTGGCAATTAACTGACGTGGCACCCATCTTGCAGACACATTATTGGAGTGTGATACTGTGTTAACAATATCCTCCTCTGTACCGGTACTAATCTTAAAACCTGTGGCTACTTTGTTCAGAGTTAAGCATTTGTTTTCCTGTACATGCTCCTCCACTACCACTATGTTCTCATCAGTCATTATGCAATGAGCCTTCCCTGAATCTTGGGGCATCCTCCACAAGTTATATTGCTTTTAAACTTCCTACACCACTCATAAACTTGCTGCTATGACAAACACAATCACTGTACTGTGCTGTCATTCTGCTTGTTGTGGCTGCTTCTGCCTTTTCCTGCATTGCAGCACACTCTGCCACCTGTCGGTCACTTTCTGATCCTCAAGGAGCACTCCTGCCACCGACCAGCTCAATCATACAACTTTTCAAATTTTCATGGAACTTTTTAAGATTTTTATTTGAATGACCCTCATAGTATTGTGCTTGAGTCAGTTAAATTAGTATAAAGGCTATTATTTCAGAGAAAGCTACTACTTTCTTCGCTAAGTTAAGTAGCTGCCATCTATCAGCTTAATATTTACAGGAATAGACTGGTATTTCATGAAGAAAATTGCTACAGGCACCTCTGATAAGATAATTGTTTACAGTATGAGGTAATCGTATAATATATGGTGGTAGTACCCAATAAATGTTTGTAATTTTCTATAAAATTGATACAAATTCCCTATTTCTTGCTATATTTTAGATGATCCTTCTGCATCACAGTACATAACCCCTCTGAACCCCCGGCAAGTACAGTTTTTTTTTTAGTGTATGAATGTTGCCTGCTTCTGATGCCAGCAGATTATTTTAGCTTGTTTGAAAATTGATGAGTGCCAGACCATTTAATCCTGCAGTTGCCTGACTTACCACTAGTAGCAATAGAAACCAGAAAGTCATTTAAGTAAAACTGGTTTTAAAAGTGCTAAAGGGATGAGAAAAAAGTCTGACCATTCATGATATTCCCAGGCAGCCCTCAGCTGGACCTGGGCAGGTGTAGTCTGTACACAGGTTAACTGCCAAGTGACTCAATTGCACACACTGTGTGAGTGCAAAACTTTTGGCCATCCTGCTCATATGCACTCGGCTGGTGCAGTGGAGTTGCATATGCTCTGCCCCAGCTGCCTGGGTGCATGTGTCTGGCTGACAATCAACCAGGAAATTTCTAATCTTCAGCATTCACTTACTAATAGTAGACAAAGGAACTGAAGTCTGACATAATTCACATACATCTGCCATAGAGACTAGTGAACAAAAAAAATCTTTCATTAAATAATGCCAAGACTTTGTCATATAGAAAGGTACTGATAAATTCATTGTACTGTAGCACAGGATCAAATTTATGATCCACTGGATAATGTTACCAGTAGGCTACCTCAATTTTCTATGTTATATTCCTTGTTATAGACACTAAGAATTTATTCGTAACAAACTAGCTGTTGACTTACAGAACACATAAGTTATTAATAACTATTTATTTAACCTGGTACTGTTTAAGGAATCAGTTTTAAACAAGTGTCTTTAATAATGTAACCCATTTGAGGTAGTTAAAGGGACTGATACATATACATATTAAAACACAGTAACTATACTTATAAATTCATTGGCTTGCTCATACAGATCATGTTCAAATGAAAATTAGTATGTAGTGTTTTCAAGTATTCCGCATTTTTAACTCTGCCCAAGTGTTTTACAAATATTTAACTGAAAGTTTCTCTACTTTGACTACATCATATTGTCTTTTGCAAGTAAATCATCTGATTTGTATGTAAGACCCTAAGCACCTGTACCTAAAATAATCTGCATGCAAATGTAATATTTACTAACGATTTGATTTTTCTATGGTACACATTCAAGGTACGAGGCCATGAGTCGCATATATTACCGTGGAGCCAAAGCTGCTATTGTATGTTATGATATTACTAACCGTGCTTCATGGGATAGAGCCAAATTTTGGGTTAATGAGTTAAGAAGATTTGAAGAGGTGAGTGTTAATAAATGGCCACTGAACTCTATGCAACTAAAGCTAATCTGCTCTTTGTAGAAGTGTTAAAAAGGTAATTGATTTATAACATTAGACAGTATAATCCTTCTAGTTTGTTAGTTAAGTATAAGTGCAAGATAGATTCATGTGTGTTGAACAAATTGGTTAGAATAACAATTTCAAAAAACTGAAACCCCATGAAACAACACAAGACTGAAATGAGCTTTATATTATGGATTCGATAGATTAGATCCACGGCCATAAATAATTATGACTGCAGAACTGTACACTATCTCTGGCTTAAGGAATTCAGCAGTTTGTGAAGCTCCACTACATGCAATCAGACCATAAACATTGTAGTATGGAATCTGAGGATGAGGATGGGATGTGTTCTTGAAGAGTTCCATCCTAATTATTTCTCAGAAGTTAGCCACATATGAACAATGGTTGCTGCAAGACACTGAGGAACAAGTAAGTGTATCAGAAATGTTTGAGTGAGATGTTGGTGTACACAAAAACCAGACAAGCAGCAGTAGTCGTCATGGTTCTTCAGAGATGCTTTGCCCATCTCTTGTCACATATGGCCAGACATTTCCATTGTGAACTACCACATGTTTATAGTTGTAATTAAAGTGCAGCCCCTCCTGGAGGTCTACTGTAGCTCTAATTATCATATGGCAGTGAAACTTGGTCAGGATGATGGTTCTTTTGGAAAACATGAAATTCTCAGGAACTTAGATTTTTACCTGGAAAAATTGGGGAAATGTCGGGGAATTTGAGTAATTTCATAAAATCTCGAGGAATTCTGCATTTTATACCTAGCATTGAAATTGAGTTTTATAAAGCACAGATATTTAAATACTTAATATTTCAAAGTGCGTTAATTATGAGAGTATTATTCCATATACATTGATTTTTTAAAAACTGTGGTTTAATTACTGCTTATGGTTGTTATATAGCTCAGCTGAGAGTGAGAGGGAATGAGTCATTGTGGTATGTGGCTGCCCACCCCCTAAAAAAATTATCAAGAGCTTCTTGACAGTATCTCCCACTTCATGGATGTACACAAAAAAAGTTCCAATTTTAACCACCAGGTGCAAATCTGGCACTGTATACTGTTTGTATGACACTAAAGGTCATTCGATGAGCCATAACAAGAACAGGATGGCTCCAGATAAAAGACCATGAGTTGTTAGTGAAAATCTTTCATACAAAGGGCAGCAATTATAGTGCTGCAATGAGAGTATCATCAACCGAAAGTTCTGAGGAGAAGCCCAATATCATTAAATTATTTGATGATGATGATGATGATGATGATGATGATGATGATGATGATGTGGCATCCGAAAGAGAAAGGTGTCCTATCCCAGTGGAAGTTACTGAAGAAGTTGCTGACCATGTAATAATTTCCCAGGTAGTGCTAGTGCACATGCAGTGCCACAAGAATTGTCCATCCCGTGGTCAACTGTACGTAAAGTTTAGTGGTCTACAGCACACTGGTACACATACCAGATGCAAATGGTGCAGCAGTGGAAACCTCATGATCCACAGCAATGTTCTGAATTTGCTCTTTGGTTTCTGACAGATTGAAGTTGATGAAATGTGACCAGGCAATATTCTATGGAGTGACAAGACACATTTTGTACTAGAGGATGCAATGAATACGTAAAACTGCGAAATTTAGGGTACTGTTAAATTTTGTGTTGTGCACGAAGAGCCACTGCATTCGTCATATGTGACTGTGTTGTGTGGATTCCCAAGCACTTACATTCTCGATCTGTTCCTCTTTGAAGAAGATGCACCCCATGTCAGGGGTGTCATGATGCCCACACATTATCAAGATCTGATTCCTGCTTTGCAAAATCGCAACTGTGTGGGAATGGTTTTCATACAGAATGGAGCAATACCTCATGTCCCTCATCCAGTGGAAGATCTGCTTAATGGAACCTTTCATGAACGTATTATCCACAGAGGTTTTCCGGATGTATGGCATGCAGGATCACCTGATCTGAATCCATGTGACTTTTGGCTTTGGGATGTTTAAAAGAATGTGTTTACCCAGGATACCTTCAGTATCTACCTCATCTGAAGGCCAGTATAGGGGAACACATTGCTCAGATTCCATCAGAACTGCTGCAAGCAACTGTTGATCATGTCGTTTTACAGATGCAGCAACTCGATGTCTCTGGTGCTCGTATTGAACAAATTGGTTAAGCAGTGGTTAATAATAATGTTGACTGGAATACTCTCTTTCAAATTCTAAAGGTGGCAGGGGTAAAATACAGGGAGCGAAAGGCTATTTACAATTTGTACAGAAACCAGATGGCAGTTACAAGAGTCGAGGGGCATGAAAGGGAAGCAGTGGTTGGGAAGGGAGTAAGACAAGGTTGTAGCCTCTCCCCCATGTTATTCAATCTGTATATTGAGCAAGCAGTGAAGGAAACAAAAGAAAAATTTGGAGTAGGTATTAAAATCCAGGGAGAAGAAATAAAAACTTTGAGGTTCGCCGATGACATTGTAATTCTGTCAGAGACAGCAAAGGACTTGGAAGAGCAGTTGAACGGAATGGATAGTGTCTTAAAAGGGGGATATAAGATGAACATCAACAAAAGCAAAACGAGGATAATGCAGTGTAGCCGAATTAAGTCTGGTGATGCTGAGGGTATTAGATTAGGAAATGAGACACTTAAAGTAGTAAGGAAGTTTTGCTATTTGGGGAGCAAAATAACTGATGATTGTCGAAATAGAGAGGATATAAAATGTAGACTGGCAATGGCAAGGAAGGCGTTTCTGAAGAAGAGAAATTTGTTAACATCGAGTATAGATTGAAGTGTCAGGAAGTGGTTTCTGAAAGTATTTGTATGGAGTGTAGCCATGTATGGAAGTGAAACATGGACGGTAAATAGTTTGGACAAGAAGAGAATAGAAGCTTTTGAAATGTGGTGCTACAGAAGAATGCTGAAGATTAGATGGGTAGATCACATAACTAATGAGGAAGTATTGAATAGGATTGGGGAGAAGAGAAGTTTGTGGCACAACTTGACCAGAAGAAGGGATCGGTTGGTAGGACATGTTCTGAGGCATCAAGGGATCACCAGTTTAGTATTGGAAGGCAGCGTGGAGGGTAAAAATCGTAGGGGGAGACCAAGAGATGAATACACTAAGCAGATTCAGAAGGATGTAGGTTGCAGTAGGTACTGGGAGATGAAGAAGCTTGCACAGGATAGAGTAGCATGGAGAGCTGCATCAAACCAGTCTCAGGACTGAAGACAACAACAACAAGAACAACAACAACAACAACAATAATAGCATGAACGTTATGCCGTTCTGATTTGTTTGACTTTTTCTGCCAATGTCCCATTCCTAAACTATTACATATGGAAACATTTCTACACGTCTTTCTTGCATGAACAATGCCAGATTTGCAACTGGTGGTCAAAATCGGAACTATTTTTTCCAGTACAAATCCATTCCGCATTAATTTATTAGTATACGTGCCAAGTTTTTCTGTCATGATAATCGCAGTCCACACTGGACCTCTGTCAGTAGCAGCACTTTAATTATAACCAACCAGTACGGCATGTGAAAGTGACCGAAGGAGGTGCAGTACAACCAGTTATATAAAATTCGCTGCAGTGGAGCTGGTTGTTCATATGAGTTGTGATTGGAAAGTTTTAAGAATGGGCTTGTAATTATACAATGGTGGTACTTACATGCTACTGTGATTCATCTCCTTCAAAATAGTCCCCTTCGGACTGAACACATGGACTCTAACGGTGATTCCCCTTTTGGAAACATTCCTGGAAATATTTTCCTGAAGTGTGATTGTGATGGTGTAATACCCAACTACTGTCTTTACAGAATGCTGGCCTTTTCTTCAGCACCAGTGCTCAAGGACACATTTGTAGTATTCCTGGTTAATTGTCTGTGCTCCAGGGGTAAATTCATGATGCGCAATACTGGTAGAGTTGAAAAAAATCGCCAACATTGTCTTCACCTTCGACCAAATTTGCTGTGCTTTTTTCGGTCGTGGTGAACCTGGAGCCTTCCACTGCGAAGACTGCATTTTGATTTCAGGTTCATACCCATATACCCACGATTTGTCACCTGTAATTACCCTATTCAACAAATCTGGATCATTTTTAGTCAGATTAATCAAATCTTGGCACTCTTCAAAGTCGATATTGTCTCTGGTCACTTGACAACACTTTTGCAATGAATTTTGCGGACACTCAAGGCATGTTCCCATCTTCAGTTAAAATTCGCTTACTTGCATAGAATTAAATAAAGTTCATCAACCATCTCCCTAGTTGTAAGTATATGATAAGAGCGCAATGTCGCGAACATTCACAACATTTTCATTCATTTCTGATATCGAAGGACGGCTAGAGCGTGGTTCATCTTCAAATGATTTGCGGCCTTTTTAAATCTGTTGAACAGGACAAAAACATTTGACTGGCTCGTACAATTATCTCCGAAAGCTGTTTCTAATAGTTCATTAAGTCTGTTATTTTAAAAGCTCTCTGAAGCATCATGCTTTACATATATCTGGTATGTTGTTCAGAAATGCTGGCTACCAAACTGTGATCACAATGGTAGAATGAAGCACATATGTAGCCATAACTGTAGAACTGGCCGAGGTTGAAAATATCAGAAACACTGTCACTTTGAATGACAGACCACAGACAACCCTGTTGGAACGTGAGGTGTTTGTGTTTTCTGGGCAATGGATGCTGGCACAGTGTTATGTATAGTGTCCTAGTGCAGCCCTCAGAAAAAAGTGTTATGCTTTCAATGTGAGCACAGCTCCACACATCTTACACAGCCAAGTAAACAATTACAGTCAAATGGGCAAGATTACAGTTACCCTAAACTGTGGTCCAATACCTACTCAACACTGTCTTTTCTAACAATTTCTAACAATTGATTACACACTCACTCACTCGTACTATCCTGCCCTGTAAGAAATGAAATGGTACAGTATGACACCCGTTTCACTGGCAGTGGGCATTCAGACTTGCACTGTTCAATCCCAAGAAAGTATACTAGCACTGGCTTCGAAGTTTCCAGTTCTTCTAAGGGCATTTCAGTAATCTTTATGAAAAACATATCTTTCTGGTCATAATAGCGATTACTGCAAGGTGTATGCCATTTTTCTGCAGTCCAAAATTACTTATTGCTGGCTATTCTTCACAGCCTTAGCATTTGGATTCACTTGAGTGATTGTCAAGGTTCTGAAGTTTCCAAAATGTTTGTGTTTAGTTTTTTAAGCTCAATTTGCCTCCCCCCCCTCCCCCCATGGGGTCCACAATTCTTTTGTGGATACGTGCGTGGCGAGCACGGGGCCCTGAGCTATTGCAGCCTTCTTTCTCTCCAGTGCTGCATTTCCTTCCCCTTCCCCTCCTTTCCCCTCCTTGCTCCTTTCCCGTCACCCTCTCCTCTCCTCTCCCTCTCTTGGTGTCCTTGCTTATGTTGGCCCCCACTATCCTGGTTCTGTTGGTTTTACAATCTGGCTTTGTTGCGTAATCATCTCCTCCTTTTGGCATTCCTTGGTCCCCCTTTGGGGTTTGACCTCCATTACAAAATTTCTCCTCCTTAGTGTGAGCCATTTGGGGAAGAGCACCTTACCTAGTGTCTCCGACGTGCGCCCTCCTAGTACATTCCACCTTTTCTTTCACGTCGTTTTCTGATGCTAGGGTGCGTAGCCAGCATGGTAGCCAGCCCGTGTGGTGGGGTCGCTATGTACCCTTTTGGTTGAGCCCCCTGAACACACAGGGATCACACTTCTGATACCTGAGTTGTGACCTCCTCATGCGCGCCTTGGAGTGGTCGCTCGTCATCCTGGAGCGTCGGAACTCCCAGCAATGGCCGCCGTGCCAGACGGCCCTTGCTGTGGCTGGGTGGCGCCCGTGAGGAGAGCCCCTGATCGGAGTGGGTGGTATCAGGGCGGACGCTATGCAAATGAAACGCATACGGGTCCAGAACTCTGGCTGTTCTTCTGCGGCCGTCTCTGAGTGGAACTGATTCTTCAAGTACTTCTTCTCTTGCCCCTTCGGCCTTCCCTTCCATGGCTACCCCATGGGAGGAGGGTGAGGCCCGTCGGCTAGGGGCGAAACCTTTCCCCCGTTATCTAGTTCGCACCAGGACTGATGGAGATACTTTCACCAATACCAAACCTTTATTCTTTGTGGAACACATTGAAGACAAGTTTGGCGAAGTGGACTCCCTGAGCAAGATACGATCGGGTTCGTTGCTGATCAAAACTGCTTCAGCTGCCCAATCTGCGGCCCTTCGTGCCTGTACCCATCTTGGCACAATTCCTGTGTCCATTACCCCCCACCAGTCTCTAAATATGGTACAAGGTGTGATTTTTCACAGGGACCTCATCCTTCAGACTGATGAGGAATTTCGGGACAATCTCGGACGGCGGGGTGTTCACTTTGTTCGGTGTGTCCAGAAGAGTCCTAAAGACAATCGCATTGATACTGGTGCCTTTATACTGGCCTTTGAAGGGGATAACCTCCCTGAGAAAGTAAAGATTATGGTTTATCGATGTGATGTGAAGCCGTACATCCCACCTATGAGGTGTTTTAAGTGCTTGCGTTTTGGACACGTCTTCTTGCTGTTCACAGGCCCTTCTGTGGTGACTGTGGACGTCCACTCCATGAGGGGAGTCCTTGTGTTCCCCCTCCTGTGTGTGTAAATTGTCATGGTAGTCATTCTCCACGTTCACCAGATTGCCCAGTATATAAGAAGGAAAAAAAGATACAGGAGTATAAGTCCCTCGAGCGTTTAACCTACGCAGAGGCCCGCAAGAAATATACAGGTCTTCACCCTGTGTCCATGACATCTAGTTATGCCTTGGTTACATCTTCACCCCTTCCTCCACCTTCCTTACCCCCATCCCGGACCCCTCTCCTGCCCCCCTCCCCTGCCCCCCTCCCCTGCGGCTCCCACACCTTCTCCTCTGGGCGCTGCTCCCCATCCCCAGCCGGAGAAGTGTCCCACTCCTTCGGCGTCTGCCAGTCAAGGGCGCCTCTCCCGGGATGCCCCTTCCCGGCACCTTCCAGGCCAAAGGTCTGCTGCGAGAGCCGCGGTCTGTCGGCCCCCAGGTCGCCCGGTCTCTTTCTGTTCCTGATCTTGCTGCAGCTGGCTCCTTTATGCCACACAGCCCTCCTCAATCTCAGCCTGAAAAGAAGAAGAAACATAAGTCCCGGGACAAAGAGCCTCTGGTGTCACCAGAGGTCCCGTCCCCGATCTCACAACCGGATTCTGACCTGTCGTTCATGGATGTCGCCACCTCCTTTTCGGTGACGGGTGGGGATCCGGCGGTATGACTGGCTTTAGTGTGTTCAGCCCCCATTTAAATCATCGTGCTGTGGTTCTGCAATGGAACTGTAATGCATACTATCGTCACCTTCCGGAATTGAAATCCCTTCTTTCGTCTTACTCTGCAGCTTGTGTGGTTCTCCAGGAATCTCATTTTACTGATTCTCACTCACCGACCCTCCGTGGGTTCCGTGTTTTCTGTCAAAATCGGGTCGGACCCCTGCGGGCTTCTTGTGGTGTCTGTACGTTGGTCCGTACAGACATTGCTAGCACGTGGATTCCTCTTCAAACTACATTGGAAGCGGTTGCTGTTAGCCTCCACCTACACTCTGCGGTCACAGTTTGCAATCTTTATCTCCCTCCTGACAGGACTCTCACACCTGCTGCCTTAACTGCCCTTCTTCAGCAGCTTCCTCCTCCTTGGGGATTTTAATGCTCATCATCCCTTGTGGGGCAGTGCCTTTCCATCTAGACGAGCTCTTCTTATAGACCAGTTTATTGCAGACCACGACTTGTGCCTTCTTAATGATGGCTCCCCTATTCATTTCAGTGCCGGTCATGGTACCTTTTCTGCCATTGATCTTTCTTTTTCTTCTCCCTCTCTCCTCCCTTCATTACACTGGTCGCCACACGACGACCTTTGTGATAGTGACCATTTCCCGTTGATTATCTCGCTCCCCGATGGACAGGTTACCTCGTTGCTTTCCAACGCGCCGATTGGCCTCTATACACTGCACGGGTAGTGTTTTCTCCCTCTTTGTCAGGTTGTATTGATGACATCCTACGTGACATGTCTGACGCGATTGTTCGCGCTGCTAACCTTGCTGTCCCGTGCTCATCTGGACCATTTCGTCGCCGGCAAGTCCGGTGGAGTACAGCCATTGTCATTGCCATCCGTGATTGCCGTCGAGCTTTGCAACACTTTAAGAGGCACCCATCCGTAGCCAGCCTTACTACCTTTAAACGCCTCCGCGCTACAGCCCGTTATTTAATCAAACAGAGCAAGCGGATATGTTGGGAACGATTCTTTTCTTCCCTTGGTTCTACTGTCCCTCTGTCACGGGTATGGGCTACACTTCGCTCTCTCCAAGGTTGTCATCGGCCGTCCACCCTCCTAGGCCTTCACCTCCCTGATGGCCTTTGTACGGACCCATTAGTTTTTACAGAACATCTAGTGACCCATTTTGCAGTGGCCTCAGCATCGGCCTCCTATCCAGCTGCTTTCTTTCACCTGAAACAACGGGCTGAAGCTTCCGCCTTATGTTTTACCCCTTGTGAGTCAGAATCTTACAACGAACCTTTTACTGAATGGGAATTTCTTTCTGAACTTTCTTCTTCTCATGAAACAGCCCCCGGCCCAGATTCCATTCATAACCAACTTCTTAAACATCTCAGTGCTCCACAACGGCAACATCATCTTCAGGTGTTTAACCGTATCTGGCTCCAGGGAGCTATACGGCGTGCCTCTGCATGGACCCTCTCACATGGGTTCCAACTCTCTCCTCTAAAATCGCGAGTGGTCCACTTCTGTTGCCGTACTACGATCCATCCTGATCCAGAGCTCTATCTCGATGCCCACAGATTGCCTGTGGTCCACACAGTTTCGTTTCCTGGGTCTTTTTGACAACAAGCTCACTTGGCTGCCCCATATCAGACATCTGAAGGTAGGATGTTTCCGTAAACTCAATGTCCTTTGCTTCCTTGCCCACTCCTCATGGGGTGTGGACCGTTCCCTCCTTCTTCGTCTTTATCGTGCTCTAGTTCTGTCTCGCTTGGACTATGGTTGTCAAGTTTATGGTTCAGCTGCTCCTTCCACACTGCACGTGTTGGTTCCAGTCCACCGTTGTGGTATCCGTTTGGCCACCGGTGCCTTCCCTACTAGCCCTGTTGATAGTCTCCTGGTTGAAGCTGGGATACCCCCCCCCCCCTTTTCTTTTCGGCGGTCCCAGCTTCTTGTGTCTTATGCACTCAGTATCCGTTCCTCTCCCACTCATCCTTCCTATTCTATCCTGTTCCCAGACCATGGAAGTCGCCCACCCGACTCCCGCCCTTAGGCGGGTTTACCGGTTGGGCTGCGCCTTGCATCTCTTTGTCCTGATTTTCAGCTTCCTTCCTTGGCCTGCCTTCCCCGCTCCCTCCCCTCCACCCCCCCTTGGTTAGTTCCTCGGCCTCGAATTCGGATGGATCTCCGCCGAGATCCAAAAGATTCCATCCCCCCGGTGGTGTTCTGTTCCTTTTTCTGCCAAATTTTATGGGAGTTTTGGGATGCTGTTGTTTTTTACACTGATGGCTCTAAATCTGCTGATCATGTGGGGTATGCCTTCACGTCCTCTGTCGGAACGGAAAATAATCTGCTGCCACCTACATGTGGGGTGTTTACTGCGGAATTGATGGCAATTTCCCAGGTCCTTACCTTTATTAAACAGTCCCAACACAACCACGTTTTGTTATGTACGGACTCGATGCGTGGCCTTCTTGCTCTTGACCGGTGTTTTTCGCGCCATCCCTTGGTCTCTGCCATCCATGACCATCTTGCTGATACTCACCTTGCTGCTTGTTCCATTGACTTCCTTTGGGTCCCTGGCCATGTGGGTATCCGGGGTAATGAGCTCGCTGATCGTTTGGCTGGGGGAGCAGTCACTTACCCCCCGTTTTCTGTAACCCCTCCTGCAGCGGATTTACGGCTTCACATCAAATCCCACTTCGCACAGTCATGGGCCAATTCTTGGGAGGCTACTCCCCTGTCTAATAAACTTCGTGCGATTAAGGTGACACCAGGCCTGTGGCGTTCTTCTTTTCGCCTCTCCCGAAAGGACTTGACCACACTGTCGTCGTCTCCGCATTGGCCATAGCAGGCTGACCCATGGTTTTCTTTTGCGTGATGAGCCACCCCCACTTTGTGGTTGTGGAGCTTTCCAGTCGGTAGCCCACATTTTGGTGAATGCCTCCTTCTTTTGGCTCTGCGTGCTAAGTACAGACTCCCCCACACTTTACCTTTGATGTTGGCTGACGATTCCCGGATGGTCTCTCTGGTTCTTGGTTTCCTCTGGGAAAGTGGTTTTTATTCAGTTTTAAGGTTTTTAATCTCTCTGGTATTGGGGCAGGGCGGTGTTTGGGGTCTCCCACTGTAAGCAGTGTTCAGAGATTCCCGATTCACCTCCCTGACCGAAATCCTCTTTTCTTCCCCTTTTACTCTGTTTTTACCTTTTTTTAAGGCTTGGTTAGTCTCCTTTTCCCATACGTGCTTTCTACATTCTAGCGGTTGTACCTTTTATGTCACGGGTGGTCTTGCCTATGCTGCTTCAGCATAGCGTTGGGTTCGTTCTCTTGCTGACTTCCCTCGTTTTGTTTTTACCATTGACAACATGACTGCACCTTTACGTTTTTAGCCTTTTCCCTTTTATTGGTCTGACTTTCCTGAGATGTCACATTAGCGGAATGGATCACATGTGAAACAAGGGACTGATGACCTTGCTGTTTGGTCCCTTAAACCCCAACCAACCAACCAACCAACCAACCAACCAACCATCAATTTGCCTGACTTTGCTACACAATACAGATGAGGTCCTATGAAAATAACACACAGAAATTACAAAACTGTTCTCCTTTCTTGTGATTCTGTAGATTTCGTTCATTCACATATATTGTTCCGTAAATTCCATACAAAGGAGGCAAATGCAATGCTAACAATCAGAATATGTTGCTGGCTCCTCATGATAAATTTCCCAAAGGCTGTGATAATGAGTGACCAAATGAAATATGTTGGGTGCTCTTGGTACAGCACTTTAGAGATATTAAAGAGAGAACCTCCATTTGTTAATGGGTGTGGATCAGTGTTTTTTTGTGCTTCATTCCAGCTACCTGCATGACATGTGAGCACAGTCTGAAGAGTAAGATTCCAGTGTCCTACTATGCTGTTACTTTATCAGTGCTACTCTGTAGTCTGATTTTGTGTGCTGCTGCACAGGCAGCAGAGTGCATGAAAGAGGGCTGATTCAAATCATCATACTTGGTCAGTGATGATTGTGTTGGGGCAACCGAACCGTGACACCCACACCTCGATGAGGGCACAAGTGGTAGATTCCACTGTCGTAATCTTAACAGGTACGTCTTGGACCCAATGTGAGACACTATCGACGATTGACAGTATGTATTTGAAGCCCTCAAATTCCGGAAAAGTGCACATGCCAAAATCTGGCACGAAGTATATCAGAGAGTCACTGTTGTGCATGATGCCCAACCTTGTCCCCCCTGCAGGTCCGGGGTAAGAATAGGCCCGAGGTATTCCTGCCTGTCGTACGAGGCGACTAAAAGGAGTTTCGGCCTTCCATGTGATGGTCCCCCTTGGGGTTTGACCTCCATTTTTCTAAATTTCTACAGAGTTACAAGCCTTTTGGGGAAGGACACCTTACGTGGTGTACCACTGGTCCTAAGTGCACTCAGACCTTGGCACTCAGCATTGCACCGGCGTTGTAACCATACCCACTATTACTCAAATTGGGCCTAAACGCCTTTTGGGTTGTCCCAGTTACGCCCATAGTGCAGTCTCCTTCTGCACCAGCGATCATGATGGACTTTCCATGGCACCAGAAATCCAGCACGGTAGCCAGCCCGTTGTGGTGGGGTCGTCATGTACCCTCTAGGTTGTAGCCCCCTGACAACACAGGGATCGTACTGCCGATACCTGAGCTGCACCCTCCCCACGTCGGCCAAGGAATAGATGCCCGTCTCCTTGGGGCATCAGGACTCCCGGCAATGGTCATCCTGCCAGGTGGCCCTTGCTGCGGCTGGGTGGCGCCCGTGGGGAGAGCCCCTGGTCGGAGTGGGTGGTATCGGGGCGGACGTTTCGCAGATGAAACGTCACCATGTATCGGGTCGCTCTGCGGCCGAGTCTTTCAAAAGAAAAGGTACCGTTTCTAGTTCTGGTTCTCCTGCCCCTTCCCCCTTGGCCACTCCATGGGAGGAGGGACAGGCCCGCCGGCTTGGAGCGAAGTACTTCCCCCGCTATTTGGTCTGTTCTCGAACCGATGGGGGGACATTCGCCACCTCCAAGCCCATGTTCTTTGTTCAGCACATTGAGGACATCTTCGGGGAAATCGAGGCTCTCAGCAAGATGCGTTCAGGGTCCGTTCTTATGAAGACCACGTCCGCCACACAGTCGGCGGCGCTCCAGGCGTGCGACCGCCTAGGGGACATCCCAGTCTCCATTGTCCCACATCTGGCACTCAGTAGTACGCAGGGGGTTATTTTTCATCGTGACCTCCTGCTACAATCTGATGAGGAGCTCAGGGCCAACCTGGAGCGCCGAGGCATGCATTTCGTCCGGCGAGTCCAGCGCGGCCCCAAAGACCGTCGCATCGACACTAGGGCCTTTATCCTCGCCTTCGAGGGGGACGTTCTCCCAGAGAAGGTAAAGGTAATGTGCTACCGGTGTGACGTGCGACCCTACGTTCCGCCTCCTATGCGCTGTTTTAGGTGTTTGCGCTTTGGGCACATGTCGTCACGGTGTGAGGCTGAGCCCCTCTGTGGCGATTGTGGACGTCCTCTTCGTGAGGAACATACATGCACCCCACCACCTCGGTGCGTTAATTGTCCTGGCGTCCACTCGCCTAGATCCTCAGACTGCCCCGCATATCAGAAGGAGAAGAAGATACAAGAAATCAAAACTTTGGATCGGCTGTCTTATTCTGAGGCCAGGAAGAAGTACGACCGCCTCCATCCCGTGCCATTGACCACTTCGTTTGCCTCAGTTGTGTCCACTCCTTCCGCGGTATCCTCATCCCTCTCCTGTCCCCCCTCCGCCTCCTCCGCCCATCAGGGGGCTCTGCCTCCGCCTCCCAAATCCCTCCCTTCCAAATCCTCCTTCTAGTTACCGCCCCATTTCTCTTACAAGCTGTGTCTGTAAGGTGATGGAGCGCATGGTTAATGCTCGGTTAGTCTGGATTCTTGAATCTCGACGGCTACTTACTAATGTCCAATGCGGCTTTCGTCGCCGCCGCTCCGCTGTTGACCACCTCGTGACCTTGTCGACATTCATCATGAACAACTTTTTGCGAAGGCGCCAAACGGTAGCCGTGTTCTTCGACTTGGAGAAAGCTTATGACACCTGTTGGAGAGGAGGTATCCTCCGCACTATGCACAGGTGGGGCCTACGCGGTCGCCTGCCCCTTTTTATTGATTCCTTTTTAACGGATCGAAAGTTTAGGGTACGTGTGGGCTCCGTATTGTCAGACGTCTTCCTCCAGGAGAACGGAGTGCCTCAGGGCTCCGTCTTGAGCGTAGCCCTTTTTGCCATCGCGATCAATCCAATTATGGATTGCATTCCACCTAATGTCTCAGGCTCTCTCTTTGTCGATGACTTCGCGATCTACTGCAGTGCCCAGAGAACATGCCTCCTGGAGCGCTGCCTTCAGCGTTGTCTAGACAGCCTCTACTCATGGAGCGTGGCAAATGGCTTCCGGTTCTCTGAAGAAAAGACGGTTTGTATCAACTTTTGGCGATATAAAGCGTTCCTTCCGCCATCCTTACATCTCGGTCCCGTTGTTCTCCCATTCGTGGACACAACTAAGTTTCTAGGGCTCACGTTGGACAGGAAACTGTGTTGGTCTCCACATGTCTCTTATTTGGCAGCCCGTTGTACACATTCCCTTAATGTCCTCAGAGTTCTTAGCGGTTCATCTTGGAGAGCGGATCGCACTGTCCTGCTTCGCTTGTATCGGTCCATAGTCCGATCGAAGCTGGATTATGGGAGCTTCGTCTACTCGTCCACTCGGCCGTCCCTCTTACGCCGGCTCAACTCCATCCACCATCGGGGGATACGTCTTGCGACCGGAGCCTTCTACACTAGTCCTGTCGAGAGTCTTTATGCTGAAGCTGCCGAGTTACCGTTGACCTACCGGCGCGACGTACTGCTGTGTCGGTATGCCTGCCGGCTGTCGTCTATGCCCGACCACCCCTCTTAAAAGTCCTTCTTCGCCGATTCTCTCGACCGTCGGTACGGGTTGTATGTGTCTGCCCTGCTGCCCCCCGGAGTCCGCTTCCGTCGCCTGCTTCGACAATTGGATTTTGCCCTCCCTACCACCTTCAGAGAGGGTGAGAGCCCGACACCACCTTGGCTCCAGGCTCCGGTTCATATTTATCTCGACCTCAGCTCACTCCCGAAGGATGGTACTCCGGCTGCAATGTATTGCTCACGGTTTGCCGAACTTCGTGCTCGACTTGCCGGTCACACCTTTATTTACACCGATGGCTCCAAAACTGACGATGATGTCGGCTGTGCCTTTGTCGTCGGGGCTGCCACATTTAAATACCGGCTCCTCGACCAATGTTCCAGCTTTACGGCCGAGCTTTTTGCTCTCCATCAGGCCGTTCAGTATGCCCGCCGCCACCACCATTCATCATATGTACTCTGCTCTGACTCACTCAGTGCTCTTCAGAGCCTTGGAGCTCCCTATCCGGTCCATCCCTTGATTCAACGGATACAGCAGTCCCTCCATTCTTTCGCTGATAACGGTGGTTCTGTCAGCTTTCTGTGGGTTCCCGGACATGTGGGAGTGCCTGGGAATGAGGCTGCGGATGCTGCAGCCAAGGCTGCAGTCCTCCTGCCTCGGCCAGCCTCCCATTGTGTCCCGTCATCCGACGTTCGTGGGGATGTCTGTAAGAGGCTTGTGTCGTTGTGGTGGGATGCTTGGTCATCCCTCCAAGGAAACAAGCTCCGGGCAGTAAAACCGCTACCAACTGCTTGGACAACATCCTCCCGACCATCTCGGCGCAAGGAGGTCCTTCTGACCAGGTTGCGGATTGGGCATTGCCGGTTTAGCCACCGCTACCTGCTCTCCGGTGACCCAGCCCCACAGTGCCCTTGTGGTCAGGCATTAACAGTGCGCCATGTTTTATTGTCGTGTCCCCGTTTTAGTCAATTTCATGTTGTCCTGTCCCTGCCATCTACTTTACCGGATGTTTTAGCTGATGACGCTCGAGCAGCCGCTCGTATTCTGCGTCTTATAACTTTAACTGGCTTGTCCAAAGACATTTAATCTTTTTACTTATTTTGTCTGCATCTTTGTTGGGTCCTTCTGGTGTCCCCTCCATCCCCTTGAGTTTTACCAGATTCCATGTGCTCTAACAACAGTGACTGGGCGCTAATGACCTCAGCAGTTGAGCGCCCTTAAACCCAACCAAAAAAAAAACCCAACCTTGCAGCATTGAAAAGACATCAAAGTCTGTACCAAAGTAGGGTAGTACCATTTGACATTCAGCCATATGAATCATTTAGGCACAAGATTCACTGCAGGTCAGATATCTGGAGGGCTAGCTTGTGAATTTGATCAAAGATTGAGCAGCACATGGATGCTGAAATAAGTCAATGCCTGGCGTCATTCATTGCTAGAGTCTGTGATTGATGGGCAGAGCTCTTGCTCAAACGCAAGGGTAGTGTAGTCAAAGTGGAGTGGGATGGTGTTGATGCACGAGAGGTAGTCTGCAATGATATCAGCACCATGGATGTTGGCTGTGTACTAAGAGATTAAATCAAAGTGCAGAAGCATCAGGTGTTGAGGTCCTTAATGGGTGACGTATTATCTGCCAGTGGTTTGTGGTCCACATATATCACCAACCGTCTGCCTGCAGTGTCCTACCTGAAGGACTGTACCACTTAGTACACAGCGAAGAGATCACGTTCATATTCGAACAATTTTGACTGTGAAGTTGTAAGTTCCTTTGGGAAAAAGTGGAGAGATTGTGTTGCTGTACACTACTTGTTGAAGGACTGCACTAATGCCATAGTCACTAATGTCCAAGCAACAGTCAGTTGTGCATTTGGAATAGGGTGTACAAGTACAGCTACTTCCATTAAGCTGGCTTTTGCACGGTCAGATGCGGATTGCATGTGCGGTGTCCATACTAATTTCTTCTTGCTGTGTGTTTGGTTCAGAATGGCACCAGTGATTGGGAGTTTGTACTCTGCCACATGTGGCTGGTGTCGATGATAAAAACTGAGTATTCCTAGGAATTGCTGGAAATCGTGGTAAGAAGTTTGTGGAGGTTGCAACTGTTGGATGAATTCAGTCTGTTTCAGCATGGGTTTAATGCCATCACCATGTAGTCTGTATCTGAGGAAGGTTATTTCTGACTTATACAGTTGTAACAGCTCTTTGTTTATGACAACTCTTACATTGTAAAGGGCAGCGAGAGCTAGTTAGAGATTACATTTGTGTCATTGTTGGAGAAAATAAGATATCATTGAGATACGCATCGTAACATTCTAGTTCGAAGATGACACAATTGATGAATCTTTCCTAAGTTTGGGCACTATTTTTTCAGACCATTAGGAGTGAATAGGAATTCAAAAAGTCTGAAAGATGTAAAAATCGCCATCTTGGCAATTCCTGTGCATTGATATTTGAAGATGTACCTTTTTCTAGTCTGTCACACTGAAGACTGTTGTACCCACAAGAGAGTGTGTGAAATCTTGAATGTTAGAGATGGGATAACTATCATTTATAGTTCAAAAATAGAGCACTCTCCAGTCACCAGTCAAAGAGAGCTGTCCTTTTTTGGGACAAGTCTTACAGGTGAGGCCCAGAGGCTGTCTGAGAGGCAAATGGTGCCTGACTTTAGGTGGTCATCGATCAGTTTTGACTAGGACAGAACAGTTACAATGTAATGCGTTCTGCCATGGCAGATGGCACATTGGCGTGTGTTCACACATGAGATGGAAAGGTTGGGATGTGAGGTTAATGGGCTGAAAGTAGAGTCGGAAGGCGCCATATTAACATTTGATGGTGGTGCAGTGTTCAGATGTGTCGGCGGCACACTTGCCTGGTGACAGGTTGGGGAGGTACAGCTGACGTGTAGGTCGCTGTAAGCTTTTTGTACTGCTTAAGCATGTGCGCAAGATCTTTTGAAGTACTGTAAATATGGAGATGCAAATCATCTGATTCGTGAGAAGTGTTGAGGTAATGTTGTTGTCATGATCGTCTGTGATCGTCACATATTCTTGAATGATATATTTTATGGATTGCAAGATACTACGGTCTATAAGACACACCTTAATTTTTAAGTGGTTTTTAAAAATTATTATTATTAGTCGCGAAGCTCCCAGAATGGAAGGATCTTGAGGAATGATTGTTGATTTTCCATTCTTCTGGTTCTTTTTATTTGCACACCAGTTTTCATTGTTCGCAAGAATTTAGTTCTTCTTTCTTCGCTCCATTTTGTTCTGGTTCTTGGGGCTTTTGTCTCTAGTTTAACCTCCCATTTTTCTACTTTTATTCTAAAAGTGTTCCTTATATCTCTTTCTTCTTTAGTGATTTTGTCCAATTCCAAGTCTCTTAACGTTTTGGATCCATTCTCCTCTATTAGCAAGGGAATCTATGTATTTTACTATTCTTTTCATTATTAGATTGCAAAGCCAGACTTTAAACAAATTCTTAGTTCATATTACTTTAAATTTGTAACCCGTGTCGTATTAATAGCTTTCATTTTTTCCAGTATGAAACTGGCTACTAACAAAAATATTGTACTGTTGCTGATAACACAGATCACTTTCAGTGAATTTAACTGGTACCATAGATTGCAATGATGCATCTTAGGCTAGACAGTGTTGTGGGTTTGTGATGGCGGCCGGAGGAAGACAGTCTTAGCAGGCTTATGAATCCCTGCATCTCATGTTCGTCGTCTCAGTGCACTGCTGCTGCCAGTTGAATCCAATGTTGCCACAGAGACAGGTTTCCTGCAGCATTGAATATGTTGCCATTGTTAAGACTTTGGGAATTTTAAATCAAACACTGGAATTTTTAAATTTAGAGTATAAGATGCACCTGAAGTTTGGAGGCAACTTTTGAAAGAAAGAAGTGCATCTTATAGTCCGTAAAATACGGTAGCCAAGCATTCCTCTCTTTTTTATCAGAGTTAAGCTGGTCCAGTGGAACCCAAGGTGGTGTACACTGGTGGAGGCATTACTGGAGTGAAATCACCTGGGATGAAGTGTCAAGTCGTGTGGTCTGAGAGCTGCTTGCTGAAGTTCTGCTGGAAGACTAAAATGCTAGAGAAAGACACTCTAACACTGGCTCACTTAAGACTGTAGTGAAGATGGTCCATTGGCAGTGAAGTTTTTTGCCAAGTTGTAACACACGATCACCCTTTGCCTGTACAGAGATCTGAGTCGTTGGCGGCTCTGAGTTATATCAGTGATGTGTCGTTAAACTTTGTGAACATGCCCTTGGGAACTAATTAACATCTGAACCACTGTCCACAAGAAAATATCTGCATAAATTGCGATAAGGAATATAGACTGCCGTGATCGATGGTCAATCACCAAAGACTTGTATTTGACACGGTATGTGTGAAGGCATGCGTGCCAAAGCACCCATGGCAGTCCACTCTTGATGTTTGGGAACCTGCAGGAAAGCCAGCTGAATTTTGTGGCTGTCTCATAGTGGCCAGTGGGGTCAGGCGCCATAGTCTTTGGTGCCGCAAATGTGGTGGTGTGCGTAGCCTGCTGGTTTGCAGCATTGACGTCACTGTAGATTACTCTTAATAAAATAGTGTCCTAAAAGACAAACCATTGTAGTTAGTTTCTTACGTGGGTAATGTGGCTGAACAAAGTACATTGACAAAGATAAACAGTTTCATAATTGAGACGTGATTATAGACATTCCTCATTGATGGCATGTTTAATAGGTAACGAAAGCTTTTTGTCTAACTACAAAAAAGGTGGTTGTAAATTGAAATATTGAATGGCATAGTGTGTATTAAAATGATTTCCTGTAATTAGAAGTGACACACTTGTAAAAGGTTGAAATTACACCACAAGACTGAAAGTGTGCACAATTTGTAAAGATCTGTCCTGAATCTTCATGTACAACATATGTTTTTATTTCTGCGTGGTACATGATTTGGTTTCAGCAAGGAAAATGCGTAAATTATTACTAATCACAGACAGATAAGACATGTTTTTGCGCCTTCATTATCCACTTTGAATGCAAAGGAAAAACAAATTAGTAAGCAAAACAAAAATATTTTGCATGTGCTCCACAGATGAAAACAGCCATTGCCAGCTTGAATCAACATTATCAGTTACAAAACGTATCATTGTTCACCACATCTTACCTGCTTCTTTCTGGCCTGTCAGTCACTGGCTATGCATAGCATATGCTAAGATTATGAAGAGAGACCCTGGAGTTACAACCAATTGCAAGCATTTCCTGTAGGTGTGATTTTGCAGCTAATGACATGTGGATTTGCTAGGTGATGTAAAATACCAGTATTGGAAAATGTTAAATTTTAGATATTCATATGCAGAAAATAAAGCTTTCAGACTGGTATAATTCATTTGGATACAATTCACTATGAAATAGTTAGTTAGGTAATTTTTTTTTTTTAATTTTAGGCAGAGCATTCCTGGTCCTTAGCCATACAGTCTCCTTGTAAGTCATCCATTTGCTTTAGCTACTACTGGTTTCACATGTTTATCCCATTTTGTATTGCTTCATAACATTAACCAAAAAAATATTTAAACACTGTAACACACTCAAGCAGTATACAACTAATCTTTCAATTCAATAGCATTGTATACTTTCTCTTTGTAGGTACTATCTTGCATTCGTCTTCATTTAGAAAGAACAGTCATTCAGTACACCAGGTGGAAACATGAAGTCTTTAATTTTGTAACAATTTTTCAATAATGAAATTGAGGTTATCAGTGTAAGTGTGCTTAAGAGCTGTTAGATATCATCTATGGTAAATGTAATAAACATTGTGTGATCTGTTGTTTCGTTTCAGAAGTAAAAGATTTTTGATGGTATGGCTTTAGAAAAAAATAACATATGCTATTTTGGCTGACAGATTGGACATGAAACTAATAAAGATCTGATGTCATTTGAACATACACTTGGAATTATCTTTAATGTATTTCAGGAGTAAAACCAGTGAGACGAGACAACAAAAATCTATAAAAAGAATGGCTCTTCCATTCCTTTCGTGTGGCAGTACAACAAGGATGCCAAAACAATATTTAAGCAATGGGAAATCCAGGATGGAATGTAACAATAAGTATAGTTGCTACTCACCACGGTATAGCAGATATGCTTGCAGACTCATCACAGATAGTTACAGCAAAAGACTGTCATAGAATAAGCTTTCGGCCAACAAGGTCATTGTCAGAACACACACACACACACACACACACACACACACACACACACACACACACACACACACACACACACACACAGCTGAAGCAGACTACGAACAGCAGTGCATGATTGGAGAGGCAACCAGGTTTGGATGAAGGGGGTGGTTGGAGGGTGGAGACAGGGTAAAATAAAAAGGGAGAGAAGTAAAGAGAATTGGCATGTTGGTGGAGTAGAATGCTTGAGTAGTGCTGGAGTGAGAACAGGGCTGGAGCTAGATGGGTAGCAACAATGGCTAATGAAGGTTGAGACCAGGAGAGTTACAGGAACGTAGGAAATATTGCAGGGATAGTTCCATTCTGCACACTTCAGGAAAGGTGGTCTTAGTGGGAAGGATCCAGACGGCAAAGGGTATGAAGCAGTCATTCAAATGAAGAACATCATGTTGGACAGCATGCTCAGCAACAGGCTGCTCCAGTTGTTTTCTGGCCACAGTTTTTCGGTGGCTATTCATGCAGACTGACAGATGGTCGGTTGTCGTGCCCACGTAGAATGCAGCACAGTGGTTGCACCTTAGCTTATAGATGCACATGATTAGTGTCGCAGGTAGCCCTGCATTTGATGGGATGGGTGATGTTTGTGACCGGACTGGAGTAGTTGGTAGTGGTGGGAGTATGTATGGCACAGGTCTTGCATCTAGATATATCACAGGGATATGAGCCATTGTGACCAGTTACTGTGTCCCACTGAGGGACACTCTGCTCTCATAGACCAACACCTTCAGCATATTAACTGCAACCTACCCACCTATATAAAAGATACCAATCATTTCCTTCACTGACTTTCCAGTCACATGGTGCCCTGCTTGTCACTATTTGTCACCTCCCTTTATACTTACATCCCCAATTCCCAACAGATTCCAAACCATCAACCTCCTTCCTAGTCCCCATGAACAATTATCTTTACCCACAATTACTTCTCCTTTGAAGGCATTACCTACAAATAAATCCAGGGTATGGCTGTGGCACCCACATGGCACCATCCTATGCCACCCTATTCATGAACTGTCTAGAGGAATCCTAAACCCCTCACCTGGTTCATAGTCATTGATGACATATTTGTGAAATGGATCAAGGGAGTGGACACCCTATCCACATTCCTTCAGAACCTCAACACCTTCCCCCATTCACCTTGTCCTATTCAACCCAGCTTCTACAATGTTAACCTCTATCTCAAAGATATGTACATCAGTACCTCTGTCCATATCAGACCTACAAACTACCAGCAATACCTCCACTTCGTCAACTGCCACCCATTGCATACCAAAAGTGCCCTCCATACAGCCTAGCCACCTGTGGTCATCATTGCATATGCAGTTACCAGCAGTCGATTTCAAAATACACCAAGGGTCTCACTGAGGCCATTACGGACCATAACACCCCACCCCCCCCCAAAGCCTAGTACAAGAGTCAGATCTCCTGTGCCCTATTTTTCCAGTCGCCCAGTGTCCAGCCACCGAAGAGCATTCCCCTCGTGACACAGTACCACCCAGGATTGGAGAAACTGAATTACATTCTGTATTGGTTTAGACTACCTTTCGTCATGCCCTGAAATGAAAAAATGTCCTACCCCCTATCCTTCCAACCCTTCCAACAGTGATATTCTGCCGGCTACTGAACATAAACAATATTGTCATCTATTCCTACACAACCCCTGCTCCCAACCCCCTTGGTTCATGGCTCTTATCCCTGTAATAGTCCTAGATGCAAGACCTTCCCTACACATCCTCCCACTACCACCTACTCCAGTCCTGTCACAAACATCACCCATCCCATCAAAGGCAGGGCTATCTGTGAAACCAGTTGTGCGATGTAAAAGCTAAGCTGCAACCATTGTGCTGTATTCTACGTGAGCATGACAACAAACAAGTTGTCAGCACGAATGACCACTGAAAAACTGTGGCCAGAAAACAACTGGACTACCTGGATGCTAAGCATGCCTCCCAACACAATGTTCATTCCAATGACTGCTTCTTAGCCTGTGTCATCAGGATACTTCCCACCACCACCAGCTTTCGAACTGCAAGGGCGGGAACTGTCCCTGCAGTATATCCTACATTCCTGGTCTCACCCTCTGTTAGTCATTGTCCCTACCCATATAGCTCCTTCCCTTTTCCCATTCCAGTGCTACACAGCTCTCTATTCCACCAATGCACCCAGTCTCTTCACTTCTATCCCTGTTCTGATACCCTCTCCCCATCCTCCGTTTAACCTCCCAACTGCACGTAGCTGCCTTACCCTCTCCCCACTTCATCCCTGCATGTTCTCACAGCTGCACTTGACTGTCCCCCCCCAACCTTACCCTGCTATCTCTACCCCTTCCTACCCCAGCCTCTTCATCACCCCCACCTGGTTGCCTCTTCCATAATGCACTGCTCTGCTGTTCATAGTCAGGCTTCAGCTGCCAGAGACTGTGGTAGTGTGGGGGGGGGGGGAGAGAGAAAAAAAGAATATTTATGTAGAATACAGAGTGCAAAACTAAAAATTTTAAGGAGGATAACACTTTACTGTAGATCAGGTCACACAAGAATGAAACAATATGACAAGAACTAGAGGTGTAAACAGACCAGGAGCAAATAAATAAAAAAGAAGTTGGTGAGAATACGTGCAAAGGATGTGCAAAACGTCCTCACACACTAGCTTTAGATTATAAAATACAAGTGTGGAGAAACTTAGAAAGGCAGGAGAAGAGATGAAAGGAGTTTGTGAAGCTAAATCTGTGTAAAAGTGGTCATAATGTTACGGCTCATAAGTGGGTTATTCCGTGCCTAGTGGTCTAAAGGTTCACGCATGAACATCATGGATTTCATAAACTTTTGTGTGAACATTCACACATGTTCCAAATAAACACTGGTAAAGTTTCATGGTCACTAATTCAATACTTGTGAAGATGAGACACTTGACCCCATATCACACCTTTTAACAATGCATCCATGAGTTTCTGGCAGCTTTGAGACATAATATCTCCAGCAAAATTTTCTTCAGAGAAACAAAACTAGGTTATCTTGTGCATGTTTTTGCACTTTCTTAAGCAAAATAATGAAGATTTATTGAGCAATTTTCATGCTGATAATTTGAAGCAAAGTTGCCAGAAAAAATACATGTGAAAAAAGTGAAGTTCAGCCCTTCATATCCCCAGAAGTAACTGAAGAATAAAACGGGAAACTTTGCATACAAAAACTTGACGATAAAAGATCTTAGAATATCAAATTTAATTCTCCTATTGTTTTCCAGTAGTTGACAAACTGAGGGTTAAGTTGACAATTGTCAAAAGGCCAAACTCTTTTAAAATGTTTTATTAGAAAGGCCATGCTCTGAACCATCTAAAAACTAGATATGGTTTTGCAATGTGAGCATTTAAGTCCCTGACCTGAAAAACACAAAGGTGAAGACACATCGAAAATACACCTGTATATTCAGCTGGTACTCAAAATAAATTTGACACATTCTGTTGTGTTCTAAAATTATGTAGTACTATATACGGAAGGTAATACGAAAAGTCCTGATGACTAGGAAATAAAACTGAGGCGGAAGAACTCATAAAAATTATAAAAAAAAAGTGCCTGTCATGACTCATAATGACATATTATAGCCTATTTTTCTGCTGTAAGAACTACAGAATCAAACTGGTTATAAACTTCAAAATTTAACTGTGCTTTATCAAGGCACTGGACATAACAGTATTAAAATAGTTGCATCTCCGACACACACAAACTGCCTTCAAATGGAAATTTTGGTGAAGTTGCGCATCTTACCGTTAATGGGATCAGATACAAATGACAGATACCCTCAGTACAACAGCTATGGTTTGAGTTGCGCATTACACCACCTGTAATGTTCACTCTATATGACTGCACAAGTTCGGCAGTGTACAGTTACTGTAATTGTAGCCAATCCCATCCACCATGGCAAGGTCATAGTGTGGGTAAAATTGGTTTTTAGTTGTGTGGAGCCCAAAAACCAACTAAAAAAACAAAATTACATAAGTTTCTAATTGTCTTGAGACTGGTGCAAGACATCTTCAACATGTTACACACCACTTTCTGCCACCGGTTGAAATCAAGAAACAGTATGCCCCACAACAGATAGTGTCTCTAGGGACACAGTTGCTGGATTGTGCAAGGCATGCCTTCAATTTAGCTAAGTTTGTAATTGGAACACTAAACATAAAATCTTTCAGGTAAACCCACAACCATAGGTTATGCAGATGATCAGATGATGTGGATGGCCAGGGTGTAGGGAAAGGATGGCTGGTAATTCTAGCATCTCCTAAATGCCAATGATGCAGCAGCCAATTCACTGGGTGTGTCATGTTTGGAGTAGTCATCTTGCATAAAAATGATCCTACCAGCATATCCACACTGTGGAAGAGTTGGAATGATGTTGGTGCTCAGAAAACTCTCATAGCTTGTACCAGTGATGATACAGGTAACAGGACCCACAGGGCTCACCTCCTAGAAAAAATTCAGCCCTGCAATAAACAGTGCCCACAGTGTGCACCATAGTCAGCATTTTCAGAATGAAATGGTACTGGTGCTGTGGTGTCTATTACCTGTTGCCCATATTTTGCAAGTCTGCATGTTGACATGTTCTTGGAGATGGAAATTGGCATCTGTCCACAGAATTGTCCATTGCAATTGATGTCCACTTCCAAACGAGGAAGTAGTTCCAGAGCAAATGTTTGTCATCTAGAATGAGATTTTCACGCTGCAGCAGTGTGTGCGCTGATATGAAACTTCCTTGCAGATTAAAACTGTGTGCCGGACCGGAACTCGCAGAAGAGCTTCTGTAAAGTTTGGAAGGTAGGAGACGAGGTACTGGCAAAACTGAAGCTGTGAGGATGGGTTGTGAGTCTTGCTTGGGTAGCTCAGATGGTAGAGTATTTGTCTTGCTGGCAGGTTAGCAGAAAGCAACTCCAGAACAATGGTGATTTGTACAGATAACAATGCAGGATGTTTCATAGGATTTTATGCATTGTGCTCGCACAACACTCTACAGCAAATTAATAAAATGTTTAAAAACTTTAAAGTAGCTTGAAGTAAACATAAGGGCTCTTCTAACTTCAACTTTTATCACTTACAGATGTATCATTAGGCTTGGGATCTTGTGTAAAGAAACCCACCTATGGTTTTTGTTCCACAGCTATTGGGCATTGCTCCTGTGGCAATGGGGATGCTATAATCCACTCATCATAAGAACAAACCTGATGTAAACACACACAAACATGATGATTGATCAGAAGCCATAGCACACCTACACTGGTATTGTTATGCTCTTGGAAGTAGGTCCTACTTATGTATTAGATATATTATTAAGAGGTTGCGTTAAATGAGACTTTAAGGTATTTAAATGTATTAACAGCCATCAACTTTTTTTCTTGATCATGCTTTAGCTACGTAGGTCTTATTTCAAACATTGTGTACAGTCACAGCCTCTGAAACATTGTGCTCTGATTGTCACGCTGTTAATGTGCAGTTTGAAGTTTTCCCAGTTATGTATATATTGCAGTTGATACAAAAACCCACAGTGAATGTGTAGCACATTCGGTAGCATAATGGAATGTGAACTAAATGCAGTTATCCGTGCGTTGGTTCAGATCTCCCCAATGACTGTAAGTAATACCTTCAGTGACTTCAATATTTAACTATACAGTGAAATCCTTCAATACTCTCTGACGTTACTCACAGCATATGCAGAAAAATTACCGTGTGGTTAAGTCAGGAATTTTCATAATTCTTGTCTTTAATTACAGTAGTACGTTAGCTAAAAATAATGTTGTGGTCTTCGTCTAGTCATCTGAGTGTATTGTGGGAGATTTGCAGTGTATTATTTCATTCTGCTGAAAAATTGACATTCGAAGCTGTATTGCTCCTCTGCTTGTCTCTGTGTGAACTGTAGCTGGCCACGTCACTGCAGGCTAGCTATACCAGCTAACCGGCCAGTGCTGTCAATGTTCAATGCGCCAGTAAAGCTGTTGTCCCGTATTATCGCTAAGTTGATGTGCGTGTAACACACAGCACAAAACGTACCCTTATTATTGTACTTGACACTACTAGAGACAGCTTGGCTGCAGTCCCAAGTGAAAAGGAAATCTAATGAGGTTCCAGCAAATGTGGAAGAATACATAGTGCAATGTTTACATCAGGTTTATTCGTATTTTTCTCACTTCGAAAGAAACTAGCAATGGTTAAGCCACCAGGGACCACAGCAAAAAATCATACAGTTTTTCATCACTGTGCTACTGTTCCATATAAAGCACAAACTATCTGAAAGCAAAATATGCTGTACTTTAAAACCATAATCAAACTAGCACATCAGCAGCATTGAAAAAATAGTCATTCTCAAAACACCTTCTAGTTTCAAAACCAAATCTAATTTCTTAGGTGGTTTAGAGCATGATCGTTATAATAAAAACAGTTTGAGAGTTTTCAGGATGCTTTTTTCTAAAAGTGGGCAAAAATCAATTTGTAAACTACAGAAAAGCAGTAGAAGGAAATTTTATGTTCTGAGACCTATGATTTGTAAGTTATGTGCAAAGTTGATAGTTTATTCTGCAGTTACAAAAAGCTAAATTTCATTTATTCGAGCATCTATTTTTTGGCAGACTTTGCTGCAACTTATCCACGTGAAAGTTTCACAGCAAATCTTTATCATCTCACTTAAGAGAGCCCAAAAAGTTGTAAAAGAAGCCTAATTATATTTCTTGCAAGGAAATATTGTTGGAGAAATTATCACTCAAAGTTGGTGAGAATTCAGTGGTGTGCATTTCATAGCTGCAGGATTAAGTCAAATAAATAACTGTATCTCTGCAAGTATCACAGTGGTCAAAGTAAAACTTTACCAATCTTCACAGAAATGTGTGTGAATGCTCACACACTATTTCAGCAAAATCTGTGCTGATCATGTGGGAGCTTTTTCCATAATTAGAGCACTTGGCATGGAATGGACTGAGTGTATAATCTAGAAGTGACTCCCATTATTATCAGTGAGAGGAGATTAGCACAAATCAGAATTTGTTAATCTAGCCTGTAATGAAGCAGTCATCAGGCATATAGGTACCAGTCATTTTAAATAGTAACTGGAAGAAACTGTCACTGCAGGTTGATTCTGTAAATAAACTTAACAATAAACATTCATATATCTGTAGAGTGATGTGACAAATTTGCAGAGGCCTGGGTTTGAACACAGGTCCCACTTTCACTAGGCAGATGTGTAATAACCTCTGTGCCACCCTGGCAGAGTGGCTTCATAAAACTGCACACGCTACCTAACACGCTTCCCTCCTCAGTCCAAATTCCCATTCATGCCTCAGCCCATTGCCCACTTTGAATCCCGACCTTAGTACAAATTTTCATTCATAACTTCAGTCTGCATACATATGTCAGACATTTGGGACTTGAAAATGTCTCTGGAACCATATAGTTTCATTTGAATTAATATTTGATGATACTCTAATAACTTTTTTGTTATGGGAGTCACTTGTAGATTATGTTGTACATTGGTGAACTAAAATTTTATGATGTGATTTATAGTGTGTCAATCCACCATTGGAACCCAATACCACAGCAAAGAGCATGTGATGTATTCATGAAGTCGTAGTTAAGTTTTAGACATAGATGCAGGTTATGCAATTCTCATAAATCACGGGTTGATGGTTTGTTAGCACACAGCCGGTACACAGTAGCTTCCCAGATGTGTGCTATTAGATTCAGATTGAGCAAATATTCTGACAAACATTTCAGCACAAGTTCACTGTCATGATTGTCAAATGACTTTAGCATAACTATGGCCTTGACACAGATAGTTATCCGGCTGCAAGATGCCATCACTGTCAAGGAAGACATTGAGCTTGAAGGGATATAGGTGGACCATAGTAATTTTCATGTAGCCCACAGATGGCATTGTGCCTTTTAGAAAATTACAGCAAATCACTTGAAAACCCGGGTGAATATCCCCTATAGCATAATACCACACCCACCAGCCTGCCTCTGTGGCACTGTGACAGGTGTATCTGGACACGACAGTTGACCTGGTGTAACAAGAAATGTGGCCCATCTGACCAGGCAGCACATTTCCATTGATCCACATTCTGATTTAGGTTTGCGCGCGTGGGCCCCCCCCCCCCCCCCCCCCCCCACACACACACACACACACACACACACACACACAGGGAGGGGGAGGAATAGCAGGGTAGGAGTTTGGGACAGTACTGCTGCTAGTGGGAGCATGCAGTGAGGTGAAGAGAGGCTAGGCCAGCTAGGTGCTGTCAGGAAGTTAGACGGAGGGTGGGGGTAGCAGAAAATGAGAGAAGTAAAAACACTGGGTGTGTTCATGGAATAGACGGTTGTGTAGTGCTAGAGAGGGAACAGGGAAGGAGATAGATGGGTAAGGACAATGACAAAGATTGAGACCAGAAGGGTTAAGAGAGTTCCCACCTGAAAAATTCAGAAAAGCTAGTGTAGGTGGGAAGGGGATAGATGGCACTGGCTGTGAAGCAGTCATTGAAATTAAGAACGTCGTGTTGGATGTTGTGCTGAGCAACAGGATGGTCCAGTGGTTTTTTGGCCACCGTTTGTTAGTGGCTTTCATGCAGACTGACAGCTTGTGTATCATCCCCATGTAGAATGCAGCACAGTGATTGCAGCTTAGCTTATAGCTCACATGACTGGTTTCACAGGTAGCCCTGCCTTTGATGGGATAGGTAATGTTTGTGACTGGACTGGAGTGGGTGGTGGTGGGAGGATATATGGGACAGATCTTGCATTTAGGTCTAATACAAGGATATGAGCCCTGCGGCGAGGGGGGGGGGGGTTGGGAGCAGGGGATGTGTAGGGATGGACAAGGATATTGTGTAGGTTCGGTTGGCGGTGGAATACGACTGGGGGAGGGGTGGAAGGATAGTGGGTAGGACATTTCTCATTACAGGGCACAAGAGGTAGTCGTAAACCTGATGGAGAATGTAATTCAGTTGCTCCAGTCCTGGATGGTACTGAGTCACAATGGGAATGCTTCTCTATGGTCGGACAGTGTGACTTCGGGAGGTGGTGGGTGACTGGAAAGATAAGGCACAGGAGATTTGTTTTTGTACAAGGTTGGGAGGATAATTATAATCTGTAAAGGCATCAGTGAGACTGTCGGTGTATTTTGAGAGGGACCGCACATCAGTGCAGATGCGACAACCACGGTTGGATAGACTGTATGGAAGGGACTTCATGGTATGGAATGGGTGGCAGCTGTTGAAGTGAAGGTATTGCTAGTGGTTAGTAGGTGTGATATGGACAGAGCTACGTGTGATATGGACAGAGCTACTGGTGTAGCCATCTTTGAGGTGGGGGTAAATATCTGGGAAGGTAGTATGGTGGGTTGAGTAGCACCAGGTGAAGCGAATGGGGAGAAGGTGTTGAGGTTCTGGAGGAATGTGGATATGGTGTCATTGCTCTCAGTTGAGATCATGGAGATGTCATCAGTGAATCTGAACCAGGTAAGGGGTTCAGGATTCTGGATGTTTCAGAAGGATTCCTCTAGGTGGCCCATCAGTGGGTTTGAATGGGACTGTCCATACTAGTGCCCATAGCTGTATCCTGGATTTGTTTGTAATTAATGCCTTCAAAGGAGAAATAATTGTAGGTGAGGACATAGTTGTTCGTGGCAACTAGGAAGGAGCTTGTTGGTTTGGAATTCGTCGGGCTTTGGAAAAGATAGTGTTCAATAGTGGTAAGGCCATGGGCATTAGGGATGTTAGTGTAACTGTAGGTGGTGTTAATAGTGACAAGCAGGGCACTGAGTGGTGAAAGAACAGGAACTGTGGAGTCAGTGGAGGAAATTGTTGGTATCTTCTATATAGGAGGGTAGGTTTTGTCTATTAGACTGAAGGTGTTGGTCTAAGAGCAGAGATTTTCAGTGGGGGCACAGTAATCAGCCACAATGAGGTGTCCTGGGTGATTGGGTTTATAACTTAAGGAAGCATGTAGAAAGTAGGGAGTGGTAGGGTTGAGGAGAGAAATGGACTGTGGGTACAGATGCTGGGGTGGGCCTAATGATTTTAGGAGAGACTGGCGATGATGCTGGCAGGATCCTTCTGCCAAGTAATCTTTGCAGTTCAAGACAATAGTGGTGTAGCCTTTGTCAGCATGTAGGATTCTAAGGGTAGGATCAGTTTTTAGGTGGTAGATTGCGGTTCTTTCTGTGGGTGTAAGATTAGTTTGCATGTTAAGGGTTTTGGGGAATGACGGTGAAGTGAGATTAAAAGTAAAGAAATTCTGTTAACAGGGGTTGTTTTGAGGGCAGTGTAGGTAGATCACAGTTGGATGGGGTTGTGAACTGAGTTAGGCAGGGTTCAACATTGGTTTCTGGTTAAGTCTGATTGGTAGAGTTAGTGGCGAAAGTGTTTCTGCTATACGGACTGGGAGGAGAGATGGTCTTTACCAAGTCCTAAATGATGGAATTTTGGAGTGGGGCAAAAGGTGGCACCTTTGAAAAGCACCAATATTCCTGTGGGGCTAAGGCTTTTGGAATAAAGGTTCATAACTGTGTTTTGGATGCTGTGTGGTGGTGGGAGCGAGTTGTGGAGGGTGAGGGTTAACCATGCAGAAAGAACCTCAATCCACCGTCTAAACTCTGATTCTTACATTATCTTTACATGCTGACAAAGGCTACGCCATTATTGTTTTGAACCACAAGTCCTTTCTCGCCAAAAGGACTCCACCAGCCATAGATTCATCCTCCCACAAAACCTGCCACAGTGACCCCATTCCAGAAATCCAGCAGGATCTCTAGTCTCTCCTCAAATCCTTAGGCCAACACCGACCTCTCCCCAGAGTTCATCTCTCTATTCATCCCTATCACTCCCTGTGCTCCAACCTCCTACATGCTTCCTAAAGTCCATAAACTTAACTGCCCAGGACACCCCATTGTGATTGGTTACCATGCCACCACTGACGGGAATCTCTCCTCCCGTAGACCAACTCCTTTCATCTGTTACCTGGAATCAACCCTCCTATATAAAACATACCAATCATATGCTGCACAGACTCCACAGTTCCTTTTCCTTTATCACACAGTGTCCTGCTCATCACTCTTGATGCCGCCTCCCTTTACACTAACATCCCTAATGCCCTTGACCTTACAGCTATTGAACAGTACTTTTCCTAACACCCAATGGATTCAAACCAACCACCTCCTTTCTAGTAAACATGAACAACTATACCTCACCACAGTTACTTCTCCTTTGAAGGTATTACCTACAAACAAATCCAGGATACAGCTATTGGGACCCATATGGCACCACCTATTCATGGGCCATCTAGATGAATCCTTCCTAAACATACAGAATCCTAAACCCCTCACTTGATTTAGATTCATTGACATCTTTGTGATCTGGCTGTAGGGTGAGGACACCTTATCCACATTACTCCAGAACCTCAACAGCTTCTCCCCATTTGCTTCACCTTGTCCTGCTCAACCCAACAAGCCACGTTCCTCAATGTTTACCTCCATCTGAGATGGCTGCATCAGTAGCTCTGTCCATATTAGACCTACAAACTACCAGCAATACCTCCACTTCGACGATGCTACTCATTCCATACCAAGAAGTCCTTTCCAGACAGCCTAGTCACCCATGGCCATCACATCTGCAGTGACAATCAAGCAGTCACTCTCAAAATACACAATGGATCTCACTGAGGTCTTTACAGACTGTAGTTCCCCTTCTCCCCCCCTCCCAAACCTTATCTTTCCAGTTACCCACCACCTCAGAGTCCCACTGTCCATCCACGGAGGAGCTTTCCCATCTTGACTCAGTAGCAACCAGAATTGGAGCAAATGAATTAAATTCCGTACCAGGGTTTCGGCTAAATCTCGTCATGCCCTGAGATGAGAAATGTTCTGCCTACTATACTGCCCACCCCTCCCACAGTGGTATTCTGCAGCATTCCAAACCTACACGATATCCATGTCCATCCCTACACATCCCTTGCTCACGTCCTCACACCACCACCCACTCCATTCCAGTCACAAACATCACCTATCTTATCAAAGGCGGGGCTATCTGTGAAACCAATCGTGTGATCTAAAAGCTAAGCTGCAACCACTGTGCTGCATTCTACATGGTCATGGCAACCAACAAGCTGTCAATCTGCATGATTGGCTGCTGACAAACTGTGGCCAAAAAACTGTATCACCCTGAGGCTGAGCACGCTGCCCAACACTGTTCTTCATTTCAATAACTGCTTCACAGCCTGTGCCATGAGGATCCTTCCCACCAACACAAGCTTTTTGAATTGTACAGTTGGGGAACTCTCCCTATGTTCCTGGCCTCAGCCTTCGTTAATCATTGTCCTTACCCATCTAGCCCCTGCCCTGTTTCCATTCGAGGACTATGCAGCCCCCTATTCCACCAGCACACACAGTCTTTCTCCGTTGCCCCCACCCCCACCTTCTCTTCCCCATCCTCCATCCACCTCCTGGCTGCACTGTGTGTGTGTGTGTGTGTGTGTGTGTGTGTGTGTGTGTGTGTGTGTTTTCAATGAAGGACTTGACTCAGCATCTCTGCTATATAGTGAGTAGCAGCTACCCTTTCCATAATATGGTTTGTAGGTGGATTTTTGTTTTATTTTGTATGGCTTGTGCTTTTGTTTGTTTAAAAAAGTCTTATTACAAATAAAGTCTTATTTATGTACTGATCAGTAAGTAGTCACTCACTCCTAAAACGCAGAGATTTTCCTCCTCGTTGCTGTTGATCTAAATTACTTTTGTCATTTTATGTATATATTTTTTTGTGTTTGCTTAGGACTGCAAAGTATATTTGTGTGGTACCAAATATGACACTGTTTCGGAAGGCACACCCCGACAAGTTGAAATCGGGATGGCTGAAAAATATGCAGAGGGCCTGCAAGCAAATTTTATAGAAACATCAAGCAAAACTGGGCATAATGTTGGTATGTAATACTAGTGGTGTACTTGGGAATTATGAAATTTATGATTAATACTCATCATAAGTCATGTTTCCCCACATAAAAAGTTCATTCTGTCCTGTTTACCATTTGTAGGTGGATTTTTGTTTTATTTTGTATGGCTTGTGCTTTTGTTTGTTTAAAAAAGTCTTATTACAAATAAAGTCTTATTTATGTACTGATCCAAAAAGCATCAGAATTAATCAGTAAGTAAATAAAATCAGCCAGACCTATATCGTTATTTGTAGAGAAACTATTTATTCCTACACTCATATAAAGGGCGCATTTAAGAAAATTCCAAAATACTGTAAACAGGGAAACAGAAATAATGTGTAAACTGAACAATTAATATGTTGTTTGGACATTGAATTTTTGCCAAATACAAACATAGATGGAATCGGTTTTGGAATAATTTTGACAAAAGAAATAATTTGGAACCAGAAGGTAGGTAGGTATACTCACTAACTAAACAGTGTGAAATTCATAAAAGCCTCACTGATTCTGTTAGGGAATTTTGAAATGGTATCAATACTTACATTGCCACCTTGATCAAAGTGTAACATGATTGAAGATAACATTGAAGTACAAACATCAATAAGAAGTTTAGCATCACCCCAGTTCTCAGAACTCCTGAAGACAGATGTTGACTGTGGATATTGTATCACAGACATAGTCCCTTTCCTTTGACTGTTCAGAGATGTCACTAAACCTGCCCAAAGATGTAAGCAACCATGCATGAGCGGGGGGTGGGGGGGGGGGGGGGGGGTGAGGGAGGGTGCAAACTGGGCAACTGCCTAGGGTTGCAATATTCATGGAAAATTATTCCTAAAATTTAAATCTCCCTCTCACTAGGAAAAATTTGTTCATGCAAAATGCATAAGTGTTTTATATAGTGTCATTTACTCTTGATATTATTAGCAAAGATAAGAAATAGTTCAATATACTAGTAATGGAGTTTATTAGTTCTTTGTTTTTCGATTGATGATTGCTACAAAGTGGTTAAAATGGTGTTAGTTTATTAACTCCAATGAAAATATTCGTGTATATTATTTTTTCCTCTTCATAAACAAGACATATTTCCTGAAATTTTCATAGTGTTTGTTGCTAGAATAGTAAAGTGTAGCAGATGCTCTCTATATGATTTTCATACAGACAACTGAATATAGTTTGTGTTTGTTGGTTAAATGAAGTGGCAAGTGACTTATGCAATTTCTGCTCTGTCATTAATGGATGCTACTTAGCAGTATTTTGATAATCACTGAAGAAAATGGTAGGAAGAAAGCAACTAAGTGGATCTTGGATAGAAGAAAAAGAGAAGCAACACTGAAGAAAGTTTCACACCTTGATGTTTTAGTAAAATCTTCAAAGAATTCTTATAGAGAAGAAATGCACTAGAAGTGAAATTGTAGAAGACAAGGAAGAAGTGCTTATCCCGAATAAGCCCGAAGATGAATGAGCACTTCCAAGCAAACTTTTAGTTTTATTTTTTACCACCACCATCACCACCACCAATATCTGAGAAATCTGGCAGGTAATGAAATTGTTGAGAGATTTAGTGTATTTGAAGAGTCAGGGAAATCAATCATATCCCAGTGTATTTTGTGCCTTTCTGTACTCTGTATTAGAGAATAAGCCATTATGGCATACAAACCAAAAAGACTGGTATGACATTCCAGTTTCATTTGCCATCATCAGTCTCAGATGTTTATATGAATAAATGTGTGTTTAAGTCAATAAATAAACTGCAAAAGAGGATAGAGGCAATAATAAAGTAACTTCCTGAAATTTATTCCACTCTTCTACTTATGCACCCTGTCATTTAGACTCTCTACCATCTCTTTACATGTTATTGATGACCAGAAGTAAAGAATTCTTTTGGTTGCAGTTACAGCCAATGTGTGTGTGTGTAACCTTTTCAGCTGCACCACACTTTCAAAATGATAGGAACCCAAATTATATATATTTTAGGAACCTGAATAGATGAGTCACTGGATGCTAAGTTGGAACAGTAGGATGGATGTTCCAAGTATTTCTAATGAAGTGTTCGTAACAACTACCACATTTGCTTCACTGTAAGGGCAGGCATTGCCATCAAGAACAATACTCCCTTCGTTAGGTGGCTAGGTCACTTGTAGTGAATGGCCTGTCGGAGTTCCCAGTGTTGCAGTACAACGCACCTTCAGTCTCACCATGTGGCTGAAATTTCATCTGTATGACCCATTGCATGTCCCAAACTGTGATGCACACAGCCCTGTTGTCTGATGGAATGTTTCCATTCCACGGACAGTTGTTCATTTTTGGTTGAAAGTTGTGAACATCACCCACCCTGTATAAATTCATATCTCGAAGTCCTCTACTTCCTCAGAGTACCAAGTAAGGTGCTGCAAAGCAGAACAATCCTGTTCATGCAGTCAACATGCAGGTCACCCAGTTAATGAAACTTGCACTGCTTGTGCACAGTGTTAAATGGTTTCATGTGAACAGCCTACAGCACCCATGAACTCATAATGATACGTTCCGTATACCTTTTGTGGTTTCAGTTGTCACTGCCACAAGATGGCCATGACACTCTTGGTCTAATGGTTTCCCTTTCCCTGCTAAACTCCTATATCCAGTCTGAACACTGTTTTCCATGATAAACAGTCACTATATGTGGGATGCATTTCGCTATGCATTTTGATGGACATTCTTCTGGCTCACAAATACCACACAACCGAACTCTGTACTGCTCATATACACTTAAGCTTTGTACTGACTGTCACATGATGTCCCGCATCCTCCTATGACAAGCATACCATATGCTACTTATTATTAACAAAACCTATATACATAACTTAAAACATGCTATAAGGTAAATTGATATTTGCAATGTTGTGACTTGCCCTCGTAACAATACGACTGTAGTTCACTTTGTCATAGCTAAAGAGTGCAGTTGCACTTGGAGTGAGGGAGGGCATTGAGTGAGTGGTGGTGAAAGGCCAGTTGCCACAATGGAAACATTTTTGACAGTAAAGAATATACTGTTCCAATTCAGTACACAATTTACACAGTTGAGTGGGGCAAATAAACCTTACTCCGTTGTCCCTGGCTGACACTGACACATAGGCAATGGCTTCAGCACTGGGTGTTGCATAGGTGCCTTGTGATGCTGACAGAAAGCCTGTGGCAGGCCAGTGGTCTCCAGAGGCCATAGCCATGACATCAGCGCCATCCAATATCTCTTGGCGGCATGGAATCGTGGTGGTCCCTTGGCTCACCACGCATGTGCTGCAGTGGTGCATGGAGATGACAGTGTGTGGGCTTCAACTTGCTGCCCTCTATTAGGAATCAGTGGCTGGCACTTTATACCACTCTGCAGTGCATTTGCTTTGCTAAAACCAGACCCTAAGTCATGTCACCCACAAGAAGACACATCCCCTGGTGTGATGCCATTAACCTGCCTGCTGTGGCTATTACTGCTGTGTGGTGCAGTTTTCTGCTGAGTTCGGCGAGTCCCGTCTTGCAGTCACCTTATGTGTGTGTTATTCTGACCCATGTTGCCACACTTGCGGCTACCGGCCTGCCCCCGCTAATGCAATGTTTCCCTGCAGCTTTCTCACATCTTATGATTTTTTAATCCAAAAACTGGGTAGTGGTATTACATAGCCTTAATTATACTTCCCATGTTGCTATGCATGCTTTGAGTTTTTATTTATGTTGAGTAACCTATCCTTGTTTGTAAATTGTTCCCCACAAAAACTACTGATATGTCTCTTTAATAAGTGGATGTGCTGTATCAACAGCTAAAAATTATTGTAACTATATCTAATGTTTTGTTAATAGTAAATGCTTAACATATGTTCATTCTGTTTTAAATTTTCAGATAAGCTTTTTCAGATGATCGCTGAGGATTATTTAGACAGTCCGGAACCCAATAAAATTGAGGAGACAATTACACTCACTCAACTGAACAAGCGAAGAAACTGTTGTCCCTAAGTGTCAACAAGTTTTTCAAATCCTCTGTCAGAAGAATCCGTCTGTTTTTATCATAAAGGCTGTGAAAAATTACATATTTTATTACTGTATATGGAAGAGACATTTTATGTACTGCATTATGCAATATTTCTTCTAAAAGAGACTAATGTGGATGGTATTTCAGAAGTTTTTTGCTTTAAATAGTATTTTTAACAATTGTTATTCACATGTTATTTATAAAGATATTTATTAAAATTATTTTGCACATTATACTTGAAACATTATTCCTTATTGTTCATTCCTATTCCATCTTTCAATGATTGTCATAATCCAGATTCTGCTGGGTGTATCTCCTATGAGCCTTGAGACAAATTTTTCTGTTGGTTCACCAGATATTCGCAGCTGAATTTCTGCAAAATGTAGGTGAATTCAGCCCAAACAAATAGTGCTTATGCAACACCCAGTGTTGGGAAATATTAGGTGGTTTATCCATAGCAACTGAAATAGCTTTTAAAATGAAATTGTGTGTTGATTATGTAGTGGTACCAAATTAGTATAGTACAATAGTCAGCTTAATGATGTCTAGAGAGATATGGCACAATGCAAATAATATCCATAATTCAGACAGTGACTGACTAGGGTTGGTGCATGAGGTTGCAAACTCATTGCAGCACGAGACAGGACAAGTTGAGGAAGGAAGGTGTGGTTAACAAGTGTTCACTGAGCTTTTGCTGTCTATTGTAGTAATAAAATGATAAAGAATACACTATCCTCTTGTCAACTAAACTTCCAGGTATTATGAGAATTGATAGATCTTATCTAAAAAGAGATGTACAAAAAGAAAGATTAACAAATGTGTGTATTCTGTTTTCTTAAGCTGATATCAAATTTTCACTTTCAATTATTTGTATGTTGGGCAACAGTATATATTTGTGTAAAAATTTTTAAAATATATCTTACGGAAATCTAGGCAGTTTCTTTTGTTTCTGAATTACTTCATTCTGAAAATCTCTGGATACACCATAGCCTGCAAACTTTGGAACACATGATGTCATTATTTATGAGTGTATTATACTGCATTCTTTGTCTTGCAGCCAGACGCTGCATCTTCCTCTTCTTTGAGAAAGAAGAGGTAAATATCACTCTGCTCAAAGAAGAGTTAATACATCTATCAATTTATACTTATATTGGTAGTCGTAGCGTGAGACTGTAGAGTCGCAAACTTAACATTTGTGAACTGCTGCTGGAGACAGTACCTGCCAGCCATTCACATCAAAATAATAAACATTATTCGCAATTCCTTAAAGCACCAGTACTTGAACACCAGTGTAAAAGGATAGATTGCTATTAAACATGTAAACTTCCAGCCAGAAGGCCTTCTTCTGAAACAGATAACATACACCCACACCTTTGCGCAAATGCAGCTCACACATGCGACCAGTCTGGCTGCTGAGGCCAGACTGCACGTAATGGGGGAAGGAAGGTTTGGGGGGGGGGGGGGTGGAGGAGGAGGAGGAGGAGGAGGAGGAGGAGAGTAGGGTAGGGTACTAGTGGGTGTCGGTAGGGTGCTGTTTGTGGGAGCATACAGGGAAGATGTGGAGAGAGGGGGGGGGGGGCTAGGTGCAGTCAGGATGTTAGACAGAGAGCAGTATGGGGGCGGAAAAAGAGAGAAATGAAGACTGTGGATGTGTTTGAGGAATAGAAGGCCATGGAGTGGGAAGAGCAAAGGGATAGATAGGTGAAGGACAATGAGTAACGAAGGTTGAGGCCAGGAGGATTACGGGAATGTAGGATAAATTGCAGGGAGAGTTCCCATCCATGCAGTTCAGAAAAGCTGGTGTAAGTAGAAAGGGCCTGATGCACAGGCTGTGAAAGTCATTAAAATAAACATTGTGATGGACAGTGTGCTCAGCAACTGGATGGTCCAACTGTTTCTTGGCCACTTTGGTGCCATTCATGTGGACAGACAGCTTGTTGGTTGTCATGCCCATGTAGAATGAAGTGCAGAGATTGCAGCTTTGCATGTAGATCACATGACTTGTTCCATAGATAACCCTGCCTTTGGTGGGATAGGTGCTCGTGGTGGTGGTGGTGGTGGTGGTGGTGGTGGTGGTGGTGGTAGTAGATGTGTGGGACATACCTTGCCTCTAGGTCTATTACAGGGATAATATGCCATAGGCAAGGGGTTGCCAGCAGGGGTTGTGGAGGGATGGAAGAGGATATTGTGTAGATTTGGTGGGCTCTATAATACCTCTGTGGGAGAGGTGGGAAGGATAGTGGGTAGGATGTTGCTCATTCCAAGACACAACAAGAGATAGTTGAAACCCTGACAGAGAATGTGATTCAGTTGCTCCAGTCCTGGATGGTACGAGTCACAACAGGAATGCTTATCTATGGCCGGACAGTGAGACTTCGGGAGGTGGTGGGCAACTGGAAAGATAAGGCACAGGTGATTTGTTTTTGTACAAGGTTGAGGGGGATAATTACAATCTGTCAAGGCCTCAATGAGACTGCCAGCGTATTTAGAGAGGGACTGCTCGTCACTGCAGATGTGACAACCATGTGTGGATAGGCTGTATGGAAGGGACCTCTTGGTATGGAAAATGGGTGCAGCTGTTGAATTGGAGGTATTGCTGATGGTTGGTAGGTGTGATATGGACAGAGGTACTGGTGTAGCCGCCCTAGAGGTGGGGGTCAACATCTAGGAAGGTAGTATGTTGGGTTGAGGAGCACCAGGTGAAGCGAATGGGGAGGTGTTGAGGTTCCGGAGAAATGTGGATATGATGTCATCACCCTCAATCGAGATCATGGAGATGTCGTCAGTGAATCTGAACAAAGTGAGGGTTCGAGATTCTGGATGTTTCAGGAGGATTCCTGTAGATGGCCCATCAGTGGGTTGGAATGGGACTGTCCATACTAGTGCCCATAGCTGTATCCTGGATTTGTTTGTAGGTAATGACTTCAAAAGAGGAGTAATTGTAGGTGAGAACATAGTTGTTCATGGCAACTAGGAAGGAGGTTGTTGTTTTGGAATCCATTGGGCATTTGGAACTTTATTGTTCAATAGTAGCTAGGCCATGGGTGTTAGTGATGTTAATTGTAGTGTGTCGGTGGAGGAAATGGTTGTATCTTTTATGTTGGAGGGTAAGTAGCATATAATAGGCAGAAGCTGTATGTCTATGAGAGCAGAGATTCTCTGTGGGGGCACAGTAAATAGTCACAATGGGGCGTTCTAGGTGGTTGTGTTTTTTTAAAAGAAGCATGTAGAAAGTTGGAGTGCAGGTAGTGATAGTGGCGGGGAGAGAGATGGACTGTGGGGAAAGGTTTTGGAATGGGCCTAAGAATTTGAGGAGAGATTGGTGATGCTGGATTTCTGGAAAGAGGTCACTGGTGGGGTTTGTTGGTGGACTAATGTGCTAGCTGTTGGACTCCTTGTGCCTGGTAGTCCTTGCAATTCAAAACAGTGGTGGAGCCTTTCTTAGCAGGTAGGCTAATAACATCAGAATCCGGTTTTAGATGGTGCATTGTAGTTCTTTCTGAAGATGTAAAGTTAGCTTGCATGTGAAGGTATTTGGGGAATTATGATGAGGCAAGGTTTGAGATTAAGAAATTCTGGTATGTTAACAGGGAGTGATTTTGGGTGTAGTGCAGGTGGATCAGAGTTGGATGGAGAAGTGAACAGTCAGGCAGGGTTCAATATAGGTTTTGGGTTGAGTCTGATTGGGAGGGTTGGTGGCAAAAGTGTTCAGACAGTAGGGACAGGGAGAAACCAAGGAGGAGGTCTTTACCAAGTCCCTCATGATTGAATTTGGGATTGGGGCAAAAGGTAAGGCCTTTGGAAAGACTGATACTTCTGTGGCAATAAGTCTTGTGGTGGGAAGGTTCATAACTGTTTCAGGTCTCTTTCGGTTCTGGATTCGGTACGGCGCTGGGAGGAAGTTTCTGAAGGTGTGGCAAATGTAGCAGGTCTGCAACACCGGATTTGTCAGCTATGAAGAAATGTGGGGAGGTTTGGAGGTTGTTGTATTTTATTTATTTGCTTGTCAAGTTCCATAGGACCTAATTGAGGAGCAACTCTCAAAGGTCATGGAATGTATCAGTACATGGAATTACAACATAAAAGTAATAACAGATAAAAATAAATGTTCATGAACCTGAAAAAATTAGTCCACAAGTTTAAGTAAACGCTATCAGCAATTCAATAAGAATCAGCTTAATTCTTCAAGGAACTCCTCGACATAATAAGAGTGATCCATGAGGAAACTTCAGTTTCGATTTGAAAGTGTGTGGATTACTGCAAAGATTTTTGAATTTGAGTGGCAGCTTATTGTAAATGGTTGCAGCAGTATACTGCACACCTTTTCGCACTTGAGTTAACACTTTGAGGACTGAGCGAGAGTGTGGACGCTCAACCGGCTAGCACTGAGCGATTTCACAGTTTTCCTGAATTTTCTACAGCAGATTCTGTACCACAGAAAATAGATTGCTCTTTTGCATTTAAAAACTACGTCCATTCCCTTTAGAGTACTGCAAATAAATAAACATTTACGATAGTGACAAGGGTTGTATATTAATTTGAGAGTATGCTGTTTCCACAGTGAAAATTTTTTTTTAGGTTTTAGGACCTCTAAGGGACACAGGATTAAAGTTATCAGTTTTAAATGAATAACTGTTGAAAAATGAACTTTTATTAATAATCACACAGTTACATTGGCTTTTGTATGAAATATTTCGTGACATTTTGGAAAACAAAGCCCTACGTCACAGGTTTCACAATAATAATGCGTGTCTTTCCTTGAAACTTAACCATATCTGGCCTTGCTTGTTTCTGCGTATACTTTGCACCTTCTCTGAGGCCACTTAGACAATTATGTGGGTGGAATTAATTTTGGAAAATGTCTTCCGCTTAGTCTGTTGATGGGTGAACTATTCTGAGAAGTGCACGAGTATAAGAGGCCACCTTTGTGAACCAAGTTCTCTGCTAACTCTGTAATGTATTCAACCAGATGTTTGCTTGTATTTCGTGACGTTTTGTACAAAATGTATGAATTTACAGTCATGAGCATCAAAACGTGAAAGAAAACTTTTTTCCACCAGTTTGTTTTCGTTCAAAAGGATAGTACGCCATTAGCTGGTCGCTATGATCAACACCAGCTTTTTTTTACTATAGTCCAAAACACAGTTTGGCTTCATTTTTTTCCACTGTTCCAAATTTAGTTTTTACACTGACATTTGTTGCCGTCATTTTATGCTTTGCTGTGAAAAGAAAAACGTCTCTGTGGTGCTTCCATTTTACAAGCAGTAAGTGATCTCGTCTGCGAAACGAAAGTTCATTTTTTTTTTTTTTAATTTCTGGCCAACAAGATCCCTTGGTAGACCTTTTCTATTTTTCTGCACAGTACCAACTGCCTTAGTTCTTTTCCCCCACAAATAATCCAGTAAATCAGGGCTGGTGTAAAATCGGTCCATGTATAATGTTACCTTTATTATGAAACGAATGACACAATCTGTCTACAATGTGTAAAATGCTGTTGTCGGCATTAGACTGTTTCCCAGAACAAATTTCACAATTCAGGACGTACCCACTTTCACATAGCATAAAAAAAATTTACGCCATATTTATTGGGCTTATTTTTCATATACACTCTAACACTGTCTACCACGAAAAGGGGAAATTCCTTCAGCTATAGTAATATTTTCGCCTGGCTTGTAAGACTTTCCACTTTGGGTCATACATCTGTCGAATATAGGTCTTACCTTATGAATAGGATCGTGAGCTACCTGGTTTTTAGGAATATATGTTGCGTTATCTACGAGATGTAACATTCGTAGAATTGACAAAAACCTATCTCTTGGCAGACACTTTGCCGCAAATGAGGACTGCAACACGGGATTTGTTGACCACTAGTCAGACAGTTTTGGTTGCTTGACCAGGCACATATGCAAAATAATACCAAAAAATTTATACAGTTCAGAGTTTCACTGTTGTCCACTTACACCACACTGCCTGAGGCTTCAGTTTTCCTGAAGCACTTAGTGTCTCTATTGTCATTCTAGCGTAGCGGTTTGTCTCTCATTCGATCAGTCTCACCAGTTCTTCATCGAAAAAGTACGTGAAACAATCAAACACTGAAGAATGTTGGTCAATCCCATCTTGAAATCCACAGGATTCAGAAAAAACAGGAAGCTGGGGAGAGATTGTATTGCCATCTGTCCACTGGCCAGAAGAATATGGCAAATTGCAATGACCAGTTGTGTTTGTTGAGACAACAATGTCAACAGCCTCATCGTCAGGTCTTCCTGACGGTTCGCCGTCCGAGGGATTGTTTTCATCTATAAGAAAATTCGTAAAAATTATCTTTTTTCAGACCAGGAATCAAACCACAGAATTACAGAAAATTCGTACAAAAAATAGCTTACCATCACTAATGTCAAAATCTGCAATTTCTTTCTGTAATTCTGAACCACTATTGTTCAATAAAAACTCTATTTCTTCATCTCGCAAGGCCATGACGAAAATAAAGTGCAAAGCTATCAGCCGACAACAATCTAAAGTTTCGAACTGCCGCGCGCCTGTTGTAAGTCGAGCGTGAGCGCGGCAAAGCAAATGACTTAAAATATACTACTGTACCACCTCCAACAGGTGCAAGGTCGCAGAGCAGGGAGGGAGAGGAAATGTGCGCGCACGTTTCAATGTGATCTCGCGTTCTTAGCAGATTTAACTAGCCATCTGAATGCTTTGAACATTATATTAAAAGGTAAAGATCTGCTAATTACTCATTTCGTAGATCGAATACGAGCTTTTAAAATGAAATTGACACTTTGGGTGAGTCAGCTGGAAACAGGAAACCTAGCTCATTTTCCTAAATTATCATCCATGCAAGATGTTCACAAAGACTGTTTATTTCCAGAATGACATGAATTATTTGAAAGCCCTCATTTCACTCTATCAGGAAACATATCATTATTTGTGAAAAGTCACTAACTAAAATGTTATTCATAGTTAAAGTTTCCACACCCAGGAAACAATATTATTATTTGGACTTTTAAGTATGTTTAAAAAATCACAGGTGTAGTTATAATTTTCTTGCTGTAATTTTTCTGAACTAGAAAATAGCTCTGGTTATCACAGTTATTTGACACTTAAGAAATGGAGACAACTGCTATCCTGTTAAATTTACAAGAGGCTTGGTAAATTCCCATGGCAGTGCGCATGATGTGAATAAAATAATCCACCCAACTTTTTTTATTTCCCAATCATCTATCACATGTTGTTGTTGTTGTCTTCAGTCCTGAGACGGGTTTCATGCAGCTCTCCATGCTACTCTATCCTGTGCAAGGTTCATCATCTCCCAGTACCCACTGCAACCTACATCCTTCTGAATCTGCTTAGTGTATTCATCTCTTGGTCTCCCTCTACGATTTTTACCCTCCACGCTGCCCTCCAATCCTAAATTTGTGATCCCTTGATGCCTCAGAACATGTCCTACCAACTGATCCCTTCTTCTAGTCAAGTTGTGCCACAAACTTTTCTTCTCCCCAATCCTATTCAATACCTCCTCATTAGTTACGTGATCTACCCACCTAATCTTAAACATTCTTCTGTAGCACCACATTTCGAAAGCTTCTATTCTCTTCTTGTCCAAACTATTTATCGTCCATGTTTCACTTCCATACATGGCTACACTCCATACAAATACTTTCAGAAACCACTTCCTGACACTTCAATCTATACTCGATGTTAACAAATTTCTCTTCTTCAGAAATGCTTTCCTTGCCATTGCCAGTCTACATTTTATATCCTCTCTACTTCGACCATCATCAGTTATTTTGCTCCCCAAATAGCAAAACTCCTTTACTACTTTAAGTGTCTCATTTCCTAATCTAATACCCTCAGCATCACCAGACTTAATTCGACTACATTCCATTATCTTTGTTTTGCTTTTGTTGATGTTCATCTTATATCCTCCTTTCAAGACACTGTCCATTCCGTTCAACTGCTCTTCCAAGTCCTTTGCTGTCTCTGACAGAATTACAATGTCATTGGCGAACCTAAAGTTTTTATTTCTTCTCCCTGGATTTTAACACCTACTACAAATTTTTCTTTTGTTTCCTTTACTGCTTGCTCAATATACAGATTGAATAACATCGGGGATAGGCTACAACCTTGTCTCATTCCCTTCCCAACCACTATTTCCCTTTCATGTCCCTCAGGCTACAACCCTGTCTCACTCCCTTCCCAACCACTACTTCCCTTTCATGTCCCTCAACTGTTATAACTGACATCTGGTTTCTGTACAAATTGTAAATATAGCCTTTCGCTCCCTGTATTTTACCCCTGCCACCTTCAGAATTTGAAAGAGAGTATTCCAGTCAACATTGTCAAAAGCTTTCTTTAAGTCTACAAATGCTAGAAACATAAGTTTGCCTTTCCTTAATCTTTCTTCTAAGATAAGTCGTAGGGTCAGTATTGCCTCACGCGTTCCAACATTTCTACAGAATCCAAACTGATCTTCCCCGAGGTCAGCTTCTACAAGTTTTTCCATTCGTCTGTAAAGAATTCGCTTTAGTATTTTGCAGCTGTGACTTATTAAATTGATAGTTTGGTAATTTTCACATCTGTCAACACCTGCTTTCTTTGGGATTGGAATTATTATATTCTTCTTGAAGTCTGAGGGTATTTTGCCTGTCTCATACATCTTGCTCACCAGACGGTAGAGTTTTGTCAGGACTGGCTCTCCCAAGGCTATCAGTAGTCCTAATGGAATGTTGTCTACTCCCGGGGCCTTGTATCGACTCAGGTCTTTCAGTGCTCTGTCAAACTCTTCACGCAGTATTGTATCTCCCATTTCATCTTCATCTACATCCTCTTCCATTTCCGTAATATTGTCCTCAAGTACATCGCCCTTGTATAGACCCTCTAAATACTCCTTCCACCTTTCTGCTGTCCCTTCTTTGCTTAGAACTGGGTTTCAATCTGAGCTCTTGATATTCATACAAGTGGCTCTCTTTTCTCCAAAGGTCTTTTTAATTTTTTTGTAGGCAGTATCTATCTTACCCCTAGTGAGATAAGCCTCTACATCCTTACATTTGTCCTCTAGCCATGCCTGCTTAGCCATTTTCACTTCCTGTCGATCTCGTTTTTGAGACGTTTGTATTCCTTTTTGCCTGCTTCATTTACGGCATTTTTATATTTTCTCCTTTCATCAGTAAGGTATAATGATCCATTTGTAACACACTCAGCCAATGATACACAGCTTCTTATTAGTCGTGTGTTCAGTTCTTTTCCTTTGATTCTTTCCACACATCACCTCTCCTCTGCATGTAACTTCAGATTGATCAGTCTGTGAGAGTACATAATGGGCTCTGAAAATGAACATTTAGTTCTTCTAGATATGTTGTTTTGTTTGTCATTTTGGATATGAAATGATCTTGAAGAAATAGAACAAGCAGAAGTAGCAACCATTATGACCAGTGCTTGATTTGTAAAAAAGTAGTAGTACCAGTGCAGTGACCTACCATGGACTGCTTTTTGTTAATGTCTTAAAACATTATTTTAATGGTTTCATATCAGTAAGGTATACCACCACAAATCAAGCACTGGTTATAACAACAAAAGCAATTGTATAATTTAAAATAGCCACACTGACTGTACCTGGGCTTTGTCATTTCTCAGCAATAAAAAAGGAGGATTGTTTGACAATATTATAAAAAGGATAGGTGCTACTCATTATATAGTGGAGATATTGATTCACAGTTAGGCACAACAAAGAGATTGTCAAACAAAGCTTTCAGCCAAACACATTCATCACAGTTAGACAACATATATTCAGTATCTCCGTTATGTGGCGAGTAGCAACTACCCTTTTCATAGCATTGTCATTATTACGTAATGGATTTTCCATTGTGTGAAGAGTAGTGTTTAATGTACCATTGACCACAGCAGAAAGAACAGACTATCAGGTTTCTACCAACAGACAGAGCTTATCTCTTACTATGTGGTCTCCATCAAGATGGACACAATCTTCCTCAAGGCTTTTCGCATCAGATCTGTGGCTGGGTAGCAGCCAACTGAATGTTGCCTCAGACTGAATTAGTGATAAGCAAAAAATAAACAGAGAAGAAATTTGTTCAGTGCATAAACTTGAAACTGATATTAAATTGACAGATTCTTTGACCAAAAGTTGGCTTACACTACACAAAGTGTTTTCTCAGTAAAGTTTTCTTCTTAATTGAAATTCATGACAGTTTCTGTTCTTCAGTATGTTTGAGAATTATTCCCAAACTTAATTTATATATAAAAAAGATTTTAGTGGCAACTGAAGTATAGTAAGTTTGATTTCTTGGCTATGATTTATTTCTGTTTATCTGCTTTCCTTTCCTGATTTTCTTCAGCTGCCACATGTGGCACAGCTGTTTCTGCCAGAATGATGGATTTTGATTCCCTTACAATGCAAGTGAAGGTGGAAAATATACTGCTTAAGTCAAACAAGGTAAAAAAAATGGAAATTCCATGTAATACAAAAAGAATGAAATACTGTGTAACTGGAGCTTCAGTAGTTATGCAAGGCTATTTGTCTGTATGGAGGCTGAGAAGCTGGAAGACTGCAGCGAAGTGCAGGAAGGATTGCAGAGAATCAACAATTGGTGGCGTGTCTTGCACTGTGAATAACTGTCAAGACAGATCTCCATGTTGATGCACCACTTTCTAGTGAACAACAGTTTGTCACTGAAGAGATCATTCCAATTTCCATCAGCTGAAGTCTTTGTACAAGAACTGCTCTCCACACAACAATGACCTGTGCCTGTGCATATTTTTGCATTTATATAAAAGCAAAGTCAATTATGTTGTATTTGTTTCTTCAGTGACAGTACGTCTATAGGTAATAAGTTTCCAGTAACATTACAGTGAGAGAGTTACAGAAGATGAAATGGGTTGTTGCTAAGACTGTGAATTCGTTTGTTTATCAGGTGCATAGTAAAATGAGGTAAATTCTTTATCAGAGGCCATCAACTGATTTGGACATAAACTTACAAGAATGAAGTCACTTCTTTTGTCTTGGATGAATACCGTTTAAAATAATGTAACATATCATACAGCTATGTAACTTACCTGGTTTATGCTTCAGGAGCAAAGGTTGTGAGAATTTCAGGTCTTCTGATGCAATAAATCCATCATTTTAGGATGATCTGGGCAATAATTTATTTACTCCTGCAAACATGTTTGGGAAAAATAACATCTTAATAGAGACTCTGCTTCTGTGTGTGTAACAAGATAATATTAATGACAAAATTTCTGTGATTGAAACGGAAATGTTTAGTTGGGGGCACTGACTTGATTGTGTAACTTAAGCTATAGCTAATGTGAATGATGTGGTTGAGAGATTGTTATGACAGTTCACTTCATGGTGTATGGCTGATGAGTGCCATGTCTAGACTTTTTTTTTGGTGGGGGTTGGAGGGTCTCGTGTGAAAGTTTACACTGTCATTTCATATTTGTAGCTGAGTAGGCTGATGGCAAAACAAAAAGATAGCACCACTGTAGTTTATTTTTTGCAGTAAACATGATGCAGCCACAGGGTTTCAATGTCTGACTGATAGCTCTCCTGGTATGCAGTGCTGTGCTGGGAGACCTCAGCAACATCTTTTGACACGCATCTGGCTGCTGGTGTTAGGCACTTTTCCGGATCACTGAACCCCATTCACAAGAGTTTCACTAAGATATTGATGGCAATGATACAATTAATGTGGAAACACACATTGCCTGAGAAAGCAGAGAAATGTAATGATTTTTGCAGAAAAGTTACTGAACATATCAACAATGTTTTGTGTTCAGTAGCTACAGAAGACTGTTATCATCAAGACTGCTATGCTAAATTAGTGTTAAAACCCTCCTCTGTTTGAAACGGGGGCCACACTCTTGATACCAATTTTGATGCCACTTTGCAAGAAGTATGCAATTTTCTAGAGTCTTCAGAGAAATCCCAATTTTCACTGTAGGATTTATTGCAGAAAGCCGATGAATGACTCCCAGACTGAGATACAATTACTATAAAAAAGCTTAAATACAAACTGACTGAACACTACAGTTATGGAGTCATTCCACAAATATTCAATGATCCATCTCCCAACCCCCAGTCTGGTTACGGTTCATTGATGATATATCCGAACTCAGGGCAGAGGCAACCTATCCACATTCCTTCAGAACCTCAACACAATTTCTCCTATCTGCTTCACCTGGTCCTCCTCTACGCAATGTGCCACCTTCCTGGAAGTTGACCTCCACCTCTCTGATGACTCCATCCACACCTCAGTCAACATCAAACTCACTAACCACCAACAGTACCTGCATTTCAACAGCTGCCATCCCTTCCACACAATAATAATTCCCCCACATACAGCTTTAGCTACCTGTGGACAACATATCTGCTCTGAGGAGAACACTCTTGCCCTGTGTGCTGAAGGGCTCACAAAGGCCTTCGCAGGCAGCAACATTCCCTCAATGTAGTCCACAATCAAATTTCCAATGCCCTATCCTCACACACTTGCAATCCTCCCACCATACCCAAGAATCACTTAAAAGCAGCGCCCCCTCATCACCCAGGACTGGAACAAGTCAACCATATTGTCACCAGTGCTTTATCCCTCTTCCTGCCCTGAAAGAGGGACATCCTACCCCAAGATCCTTTGCACCCCCCCCCCCCCCCCTAAAGTGGTGTTTCATTGCCCACCCAACCTACACATCATCCTAGTGTATCTCCGTGTCCTTCCTACTCTCATCTGCTTATTACAGAGATCATATACATGTGGCAGACGAAAGTACAAGCTCTGCCTAATCCAGGGACGGCCAAGAACGCTGCACGTGTGCATGCATGCGTGCCGAGCTTTTACACGCGTGCAGATCGCTCACTTCTGACGTCACACGTCCCCCACTACCACACCAGCTTACTGCGCGCGCATGCGCGGAACTACAAACATGCCACATGCGACAGTACATTCGCGTAAAGGCCGGTTCCCACTAGGGCTGCCGCGCGTCAAAACCGCGCGTCAGCGGCGTGGTTGCCATGGAAACGGCGTCAGCGGCACGGCGCGGCGGGCTCTGCGTCGCGGTTTGACCATGTCGAACCGCTTCCGCTGCCGCGTGACGCGCCAATCACAGACCGCGCTGAGCGTGACGTCAGGTACGCAACCCCGGGCCACAAGAACTTTCGCCGAACCGCTGGCGCGGACGCGGCGGCAGCTATGAAATACTTATCATCCGATTCCAAGGAAACTATTCGGTAGAAAAATTTGATTCTTGGGCATGTTACAGCCTGATATATTCTCTCGATAAAGAACCGAATTTCTTTTCATTATTCGTGGTGGTTACTTGCTGTATTGCATTTACGTAAACCTTTACACGAAATTTTAATGAGTGTGCAGAGGTAAAAACGCATTGCGTGGACTTTGCGTACAGTTCATTTTAGGTAATACATTATTGCGTATGAAATTTAGTCAACATATCGAAATTGTTTTTAAAGCTGAGAGCAGATCGATAGCTATCACCGTTCTCGAGATATTGACTGATACACTCCTGGAAATGGAAAAAAGAACACATTGACACCGGTGTGTCAGACCCACCATACTTGCTCCGGACACTGCGAGAGGGCTGTACAAGCAATGATCACACGCACGGCACAGCGGACACACCAGGAACCGCGGTGTTGGCCGTCGAATGGCGCTAGCTGCGCAGCATTTGTGCACCGCCGCCGTCAGTGTCAGCCAGTTTGCCGTGGCATACGGAGCTCCATCGCAGTCTTTAACACTGGTAGCAAGCCGCGACAGCGTGGACGTGAACCGTATGTGCAGTTGACGGACTTTGAGCGAGGGCGTATAGTGGGCATGCGGGAGGCCGGGTGGACGTACCGCCGAATTGCTCAACACGTGGGGCGTGAGGTCTCCACAGTACATCGATGTTGTCGCCAGTGGTCGGCGGAAGGTGCACGTGCCCGTCGACCTGGGACCGGACCGCAGCGACGCACGGATGCACGCCAAGACCGTAGGATCCTACGCAGTGCCGTAGGGGACCGCACCGCCACTTCCCAGCAAATTAGGGACACTGTTGCTCCTGGGGTATCGGCGAGGACCATTCGCAACCGTCTCCATGAAGCTGGGCTACGGTCCCGCACACCGTTAGGCCGTCTTCCGCTCACGCCCCAACACCGTGCAGCCCGCCTCCAGTGGTGTCGCGACAGGCGTGAATGGAGGGACGAATGGAGACGTGTCGTCTTCAGCGATGAGAGTCGCTTCTGCCTTGGTGCCAATGATGGTCGTATGCGTGTTTGGCGCCGTGCAGGTGAGCGCCACAATCAGGACTGCATACGACCGAGGCACACAGGGCCAACACCCGGCATCATGGTGTGGGGAGCGATCTCCTACACTGGCCGTACACCACTGGTGATCGTCGAGGGGACACTGAATAGTGCACAGTACATCCAAACCGTCATCGAACCCATCGTTCTACCATTCCTAGACCAGCAAGGGAACTTGCTGTTCCAACAGGACAATGCACGTCCGCATGTATCCCGTGCCACCCAACGTGCTCTAGAAGGTGTAAGTCAACTACCCTGGCCAGCAAGATCTCCGGATCTGTCCCCCATTGAGCATGTTTGGGACTGGATGAAGCGTCGTCTCACGCGGTCTGCACGTCCAGCACGAACGCTGGTCCAACTGAGGCGCCAGGTGGAAATGGCATGGCAAGCCGTTCCACAGGACTACATCCAGCATCTCTACGATCGTCTCCATGGGAGAATAGCAGCCTGCATTGCTGCGAAAGGTGGATATACACTGTACTGGTGCCGACATTGTGCATGCTCTGTTGCCTGTGTCTATGTGCCTGTGGTTCTGTCAGTGTGATCATGTGATGTATCTGACCCCAGGAATGTGTCAATAAAGTTTCCCCTTCCTGGGACAATGAATTCACGGTGTTCTTATTTCAATTTCCAGGAGCGTATGTCGGCGGACGGGCTGTGCCGTGAGACCACGCGCGGATTGCTCGCGACGCGACCAGCACTTCGTCCTGCTCGTCGTAAATCATGTGGTTGTATCAACCGCAAATTTCGTGAACGGTTCAAGAAATCGAAATGTGTGTTTTTTTTGAAAAGTCATGTATTTCGTCGCATGATAAATATCCTAAATCTGTTTATCTACCGAGATATGCAAGTAACTACAATTTTTCAGAAGGGATAGATGAATTTTTTTAAATGGCATTAATAGCATGTCGAATGAGAAGTTAAACCGAAACTAATTTGCTGGTATGTCATAAGATGTAATTTACTAAATATGTAGAGCTATTGATTATTTCCTTTCTTTTTTCTTTATCCAGTGTACTTTACTGATTCAAGACGCGTTTCGCCTTTTACTTTAAGGCATCTTCGGTGGAATCTAGAATGACTCAGTTTTGTTTTGATCTGTGATACTTGCAGATTATAAAACAGTTCACATCTTTTTTTATGTGAATGACTGATTACTTACAGTGAATTGAGTTTTTGGCGGACATATACGTTTCCCCTCACCTGGTCACATGCTGGAGGTTGAACTAAAACTTAGATTATGGAACATAAGCACATTTTCATGTTCACTCCTTTTTCTTCTGTCACTAGCAGTAGACGTTTTACCGAAAACTCTGATTTAAAGTCGTAACTACAGTGTGTTCACCTCATGTCCCTTCCTGTCTGGTTTGTTTATGTACATGTTGCCAACCTGCAGAATTATATGCTGAAAACTAATGTTTGTTTATTTTTGTTCTCCTTATATCTGTATGTGTGTGTGGCTAGTCAGTGATAGTTATAGAAAGTTGAAAGTGAATCCAGTAGTTGTCATACAGTGGTTGAAAGATTTGGTGTTCAGCTGATTTCAGTTTTGGTTTCAATGTTTTAAGGAGTGCATGGAAGAGTAAATTCACTGCTTACATTAATAGATAAAATAGTAGAATAGTATTTCAACAGATGATTATTATCAGAATACTATCACCCAACCCCTTTGTCCTCACTCTTTGGCGCCCCATAATATGTCCTGTCAACTAACCCCTATTGTTGTCAAAGTTGTGCCGTAATTTCCTCTTCCTCCTCTATTTAATTCCGTACCACTTCTTTAGTCACACGATCCTCGTGTCTAATGTTCAGCATTCTTATGAATCACCACGTTTTGAAAGTGTCCATTGTCTTCTTGACAGAACTGTTCATCGTCCACGTTTCACTTACATACAGGGCTGCACTCCACACAAATACCTTTCTAAAATAGTATCCAACCATTAGCATTTATATTCGGTGTGAACAAATTTTCTTTTTCAGAACGCTTTTCTTGCTATTGACAGTCTTCAGTCAGGTTTGCGTCTGCACCAGGAAATGCCTTACAATTTAAAATCTGGTTTCGAAAACTGTTCCAAATATATATTATTCTTTCGTGATTCTTAAGCAAGGTGCTGGCGATGATTACATTATGCTGTGTGGGAAATTCTATCAGGTGGCTTCCACTTTCATCCCTTCCACCTAGCCTTTGTGTTCTTACTGTTTTCGTGTACCTGCTACCGTACCACATTTTAAATTTTTGTCTCGCTTAACTATCTGAATAATCTCTCTTGTTGTACATTGTTTCAATGTGTTAGGAGATAGTGAACAATCGTGAACAGTAGTCATGAAATCTGTTTATGGTGAAATGAGAAAACATGAATAATGAAATATGTGAAAGAGTACATTGTACAGAAAATGAAAAATTGGTATGTCTTCACCCAACTTCGTCTTTCCTTCATGTAGGTGTAAGATACAGTTAATCAAACGCACCGCGCGTTTCAGTGGGTCCTGCCCCGTACCTCAGTGGTTGTCCGTCATTGGCTACCGCTACCGTCTGCCGCTTCCAGATGGGAACGCCAATTCCGCGAGCCACCGCGTCAACGCGGAAAACGCTTGCCGCTGCCGTTTCCGCACGCCGCGCTCTAGTGGGAACCGGCCTTAAGGAACACCGCCCTGCTAGCATGTGGCTTAGTTTCATATTATGACTTTTGATAATATTAAGCTCTGTACAACACATCATGTTGAGCAATACTGAATCTTTGTTGGCTGTTGGTACACCTACAGAAAAATAACATAACGCTGGGTTTGAAACTGCATTACACCAACAATATTGTGCTTCTCACATCGTCACTCGTAAAATTCTTACAACATTTAAGCTGAGATATAGAAACGGACGTAAAAGTGGTCTACAGCATGCAGTATGATGTGGAATAAGTGATTCCAACTACATGTGAAACAAGCAAATTTTATTATCTGGAACTACTGTACAGAATTTGCAATAACTACAATTCTCAACAAAAAATATGACAAATACAACAAAATTATGACCATACATATAATTATTTTTGGTTCGCTGTAGACATAACAAAGTTCATATCCGGCACAAACTGACGGCACACGGACAAACGCAGACAGTTTCTCATATTTTCGTCACTCAGATTCCCACGTAATCGTGACTTATTTAGTTTCATAATCGAAAAAAACCATTCGCACACGTATGTCGATCCAAACATTGATATAACTTTTGCAGCCTCATTTTGGAGACCCGAGGAAAACCTGCGTAAAATTCCTGGACAGTTTTTACGTAAAATAATTTGTCCTTTAAACGGGAATTACACTACAGATTGATCAATTCCATTTGCAAATGCACTGGAGCACTTTCAACTGAAACGGCAAAGGGTCTAGAAAATAGTTCAAAAACAGATGTCAGACTGGCAGTGTCCTGAAAACGTTTAGAAAATTGTGCCTGTAGTTCCTCCAACACAGAAACGAATTCGTCAAAAGTTGCGTTTTCTCTGAATTTAGAGAGAGTAGGGAAATGGGCGGTATTCTTTGTCATTAGTTGTTCCTTCCACAATGGGAGTTTCTTATTAAATGCATCCACTTTTTCCATTAGATCAAAAATAAGCTGCTTCTCACCTTGCAAAGTCTTATTGAGAGCGTTCAAGTGTGCAGTGAGATCAACTAAAAAGGCGAGGTCTGCAATCCATTTTGGATCTTCTAATTTTGGCTCTGCCTTTCCTTTTTCCTTCAGGAACTCGACAATAGCGAGTCTTAAATTAAAAAATCTTTCGAGGCATGCCCCTCGACTTAACCAACGTATTTCGCAGTGGTAAATTACACTCCACACTCTTCATTCAGTTCCATGAGAAACTGTTGAAACTGACGGTGTACTAAGCCATGCGACCTCAAAAAATTCACTATGGTGACTACCAACTTCATCACGTGCTCCAAATTTGCATATTTAGCACAAAGAGCTTCTTGGTGTACAAAACAATGAATTCCGTACAAATCTTCTGTCGATCGTCCTAGTTTTTTACGCAACAATGCTACAAGCCCATTTTGAGCCCCTTGCATTGCTGGTGCTCCATCCGTTGTGACTGAAACTAACATTTTCCCATTCAGGCCAACGGCTTCAACTGCCTCTTCAACTGCTTTTAGCAAGTTGGTACCCCCCGTTGTGTCTTTCATTGGTACTAAATCTAACAGTTCTTCCGTCACGTGCAAATTTGTGTCGACTCCAAGAAACATAAATCGTTAGTTTTGCTGTGTCTGAAATGTCGGTCGACTCGTCCAAAGCAATCGAGAATGCAATAAACTTGCAGGCACTATCTATTAACTGCCTGTAGACATCCGCTGATATACCAGCTACGCGGCGAGCTATTGTCTGTCTGGAAAGACTAATTTCACTAAACTTCTTTACCTCCAGTGGCGTCAAGAGTTCCGCCGCCTCAACAATAAACTCCTTGATGAAATCACCATCACTGAAAGGCTTATTCGCTCTTGCAATTTTGAGCGCTATTTTGTAGCTTGCTCTTTAGCTTGGCTAAAAAAAGGAAACAAAAATTGAGTGAACTCTAAATTTGAATTCTAACGACAAAAATGTACAAATACAAACATCAGAAACACAAAGATTTGTAAGGGGTATTCACGTTCGGTCCGTCTCACTGCATAACACTACGTCTTCTTAATTCCGCCAACTTGTTTGATCTATCAGCCCCAACTAAATCATTAAGTTCTTTGTGTGTGGTGTTATAATGCCGTTCTATTGCAAATTTGCGGTGCCCGGCGAGTATGCGACTGCATAATATACATTGAGAATTTCCATCCTTCTCTTCGAAAAAATATTGCAATTCACATTCAGCTCTGAAGGCTCGTGACGTTGTATCACTACCCCGCCTCTTTGTGAGCTTGTGTTACATTGCAACAACCACTGTACAGTACTTATAAGCTTCCTACGAATCTCTAACAAATAGCGAGGAATAAACACGGCTGGCACTACGAATCAACTAACGCACCATATGCCGGATGGAAAGATGTCGCATCGCACAGCTAGTCTAATGTCGCGCCGTGCCGAGCAGTGCCGTGAAAGACCGAGGAAAGCCGAGTAGTGGCGAGGCGGACCGAGCCCTGGACGGCACGCGTGCAGCACATCTGTACACACGTGAAGTTTGGCACGCCGTGGCCGTCCCTGACCTAATTCATACATCCAGCACCTACTACTCTAGTCATGTCACTGGCTTATCCTGCCCCATCAGAAGCTGGGCCACCTGTGAAAGCAGCCATAATATACCAGGTCTGGTGCAATCACTGCACAGCTTTCTGTATTGTATGACTATCAACCAGCTGTCCACCAGGATGAATGGCCACCCCCAAACTAAGGCCAAAAGGAAAGTAGGCTGTGCTTCTGGCACAACATGCAGCTGAACGTAAAATGATTGATTTTAATGGCTGGTTCACAACCCAGATTATATACATCCTCCCCTCCACCACTAGCTCTTCTGAAACACATGGACCAGAGTTATCCTTACAACATATTCTCTGTTTGTGAAATCATCCCGGCCTCAACCTACAGTAACCTGCTGTCCCCACATCCTCAACCCAACAATTTCTGTCCTCTCCATCCTGTCACCCCTCACAAGTTAAATTGCTTTCAGCATGTGTCCCTTCCTACTGGCCGCTACAATTGTGCTAGCTCATATACCTGCCACCCCTCCCTCCCACATTCCTACCTGGCAAACTGGCCATCTCCATCTGAGCTACTAGCTACCCATTACCAGCTCATCTCCCTGCCCTCCCACTTCCTTTCCCTCTACCCACCCTGCTTGACACTACCGCACCACTATCAGCGCACCTGCCCCAAAATCAAAGTAGCACTGACACTGTCAGTATAGCTGGCAGCATGGAGAGAGAGAGAGAAAGAGAGAGAGAGAGAGAGAGAGAGAGAGAGAGTGTTTGTTTTTGTCAGTGTAGCTCAGCAAAGGATAAATCTTAAAGCTAGCAAGTTTTCCTTCTTTTGTTTGTGCCTATCAACAACTCAATACTTCTGTTTTTCAGTGAGTGGTCTCCTGTAATCGTAACGTGTTTATCTTGGTTATAACATGTGTGTGAACTTCTTTGAGCAGAATTTCACTAGAAATATTTTTTGTCATAATAGATGTCTTCAAAAGATGAACTGCTTTTCATAAAAACAGAAAAATTGAATTAAGGGGTGGTGGAGTAGGTGCTCACTCACTAGCAGAGGGGACTTTTCTGTTTCTCACTACTACATCCAGTATGACTATTTTCCTAAAGTTTCAAAAGCTTATAAATTATTTTCCCTATTTTTCTTAATTTGCCTGGGGTATAAGAAAGGCGGCAAGCTACAGGTTGTCCATTGAGTATTCTTAACTGTTTTTTTAAAAAATAATTTTATCTCAGAGAAATAACACAGATAAATAATGATCAACTATATTCCCTGAGTAACGGAAATTTAGAACCATGGGTATGCCATATCATTAACAACATGGCTTAACACAGTATCTTATTTTTATTGATATTAACAAACACAAATCGCTCCATTGCTATCCGAGCCCCCCCCTCCCCAAAATTCAAGGTAAGGACATTGTCATTCTTACCCCGCCCCCCGGTCTGTTTGAGAGCATGCTAACTACCCTTTCCAGCCATAGGTTTTAACAACTTTTATTTTTATTACATTTATATCCCTTTTCTTGCAAAAAGTGAGTAATTTCTCTTGTTCAATCTTACCATTTTAAGTTATTTCTTTAGCTGTTAGAAATTTTACACACAAATAATACATACAGCTAAAGAAAAGACAAGAACAATGAATGTATATGTGGTACATGTATAGCTAAAGAAAATATTATAAGAAAATGTTACGTAAATAATGTTATGCCTTGGGTTTTTTTTCTCGGATTCCAGCCTTAGCTGGGACTAATCTTTTCCTTTCCAGTATGGTATCCAAAATGGTCTGCAATGATGTCTCACAGATGACTCAGTCTTTGGTGTCTTTTTATCTTCTTCGAAGTTGCTAATATTATGATTCAGTTCTTCCTACTGTGCCAACTACTCTTTGTAGTGCATTACTTCATCAGTTATCACTGTTTCGTTAATCTTCGCTGTTCAAGTTGATCTGACTCTATCCACTCAGGTTGTGCAGTTGGCCAACATCACCTTTTTGCCTTTCATATCAGAGTGATCATTGTGGATGTCCACCTGGGGTGTCAGTGTCTCTCATGTTGTTGAGAGTGATCTTGAATTTGGGAAGCTGTTGTGGCACCCATTTGTGCACTGACCTGCATCAATCACGATTCTGCTTGTGCTCACCAGTGGTGGGCTGATCAGTAGGTGGCAAGCCTCCTTCAGTAGGGGCCAAGGATGCTTCCAACTCAGCAGATCGTATGTTCCTCACAATGAAATTGTATAGGATTCCCAATGAAGTATGTCAACGAATGTGATGATTCTCATTGTAAATATGTTGAATCCATGTTCACCTATAGTAACTTCATTAACGAACTAGAAACATGTAATTTAAAAGAGGTGTCTTATTTTAAATATGATTCGACAGAACTTTATAAAATCAACAAAAGACTGTTACCACACCAAAACATGGGGAGTAACATCGTTCACAGAAGTTACTCCATCCATTTCAAATACAGAGCTTTGTCTCTATGCTGTCAGACTATGCTCAAATACTGATGTTGCATGCTTAAGGAATGTGCATAAAATACAGCAGAAGACATTGTTAAATGTTTTAAGAATGGCTACAGATTTTTGGCTTATTTAAGATACAAGGGCAGGAAGAGTATGTTACGGCAGTGCTCAAAAAATGACTGTATTTCAATCATGGAATGGTAAGTAAAATATATAAGATTTGTAAGGTGAATAGCTTACAATGTGTGCATTTAAGGTTGTTTTATTTTTCCTATCAACAAGTGAAGAACAGGTCTCGGTACATTTCTTGAGTTTCATCCTTTGTGGCCATTATTCTGATACAGTTTTAAAAGTCTTATTTTGATGTGTGTATAAAGATTTTTCTTTGTATTAACACCTCATTTTCTGAAGAATTTGCTTCTATTCTACATTAAAGTCATAAACATGCTAATCAACAATGGTTAATGTAGTGTCTATTTTTTATACCTAAGTGCTCACTGTAATTTGTACAGTATTGATAGCATATCTACACACTTACATTTTTACAGATTTATTATTCAGTTGTGGCAATGGAAATGCACCGAGAGTAAAGATGAGCAAAATGTGGAATTATAATTGTATTAAAGATTATAGTATTGATTGAGATTTTATTACACTGGCATTCATTGTCTAATATTCCAGGTTCAACTTGGTTTGCAGGGACCAGGGGCATAAGGTATATTGCATTAGTAACACCACTGACAAAGTACTGCCAAAGGATGTGAATTTTGCCTTGAGGGAGTATCCTGTACAGCTTGCTTCCTGTGTTGAAATACATATCTAATACTCTTTATTCGTGGGAAAGCAATTTCTAAATAGCCAATTTTTTAATTAGTGATTTTGTAACACTGAAATAAAAAATATCGCAAACATACAAATCTGCTAGGAGTGATAATACTACACAGAAAACAAAGATTTGGAGCCCATAATGATTAAAAATTATTTTGTATTTAATGTTTTTTGTGTAAACATTCTGATGTCTGTGAGTTAGGTAATACACCAAGGAACATGTGGAAGACAATTGCGGCTTAGTTTCCTTTGGTCAGACCACAATATAAACTGAAACTAATATTTTTCTTGGCCAGTGGCCTTGCCGCAGAGGTAACACCAGTTCCCATCAGATCACCAATGTTAAGAGCTGTTGGGCTCGGCTAGCACTTGGATGGGTCACCATCCGAGTCTGCCGAGTGCTGTTGGCAAACGAGGTGCACTCAGCCCTTGTGAGGCCTTTTGAGAATCTGCTTGACTGAGAAATACTGACACTGGTCACGAAAGCTGACAACGGCTGGGAGAGTTGTGTGCTGACCACATGCCCCTCTATATCCACACCCAGTGGTGCCTAAGGGCTAAGGATGACACAGTAGCCAGTCAGTACCATTTGACCTTCAAGGGCTGTTCACTGTTCAGACGGTGCTTTTTTTTTTTTTTTTTTTTTTTAGCTACTTTCTTGAACATGCTGGAACCATGTTATAAATGGGTCTACATTCATTGACTACTATATAAAATGTTTGTTGATAGTAAATATTGAAACTGAGAATAGTTAATCAAAAAAAAATAATGATACAAACGTATATTTGAACCCTTTAGAAGCAATCCTGACAATTTGTACTGATGCACAAATCTGTGAGGATATCACACTTAAAAGCAGTGGTTGTAACTGTAATTAATTTATTCAGGAAACTTGGATACATTTTGTTATAAGGCACAGCTTCCATTACATTTTGTTATAAGGCACAACTTCCATCCATTTGAACCTGCTTACAGTAGTCAAACCTAGGTGCACCACCAACTTCCCTCCAGTACCAAATTGACTTGATTCCTTGACGCCTCGGGATGTGTCCTAACAGTCAGTCCCATTTTTTAGTTGTGCCTTTAATTTCTCTTCTTATCAAATTTATTCAGTACCACCTATTTAGTTATCCAGTATACCCCTATAATCTTCACCATTCTTCTGTGACACTACATTTCAGACACTTTATTCTTATGCAAATTGATTTTCAGGTTGTGTAAACAACTACTTTATCACCCTAAATGAACACTGACATAACGAGATTGAATAGGCATTTTGTTGTGATGACTGATCTGTAGTGTAACCAGAGGATGAGGTTAGGGTGGCTAGGTAACAGTTCAGTTACTTGTGGCCAAGCTGAATGTAAAAGCAGAGTGTTAGTGTAAAGTATTGTCCCATGCCTGTGCAGATAGTGTTGTATGGGTGGGTACAGTGGAGGTGGTGGGGGTTTCATTGTTTGTGAGCACTATCTGGTAGGGGGGATCCAGTTCAATGAATAAGGCCTACTCAAAAGCAGAACTCCTAAGCTACAGTTAGTGAGTCTGCAAAAGATCATATGGACAGCTCATCCCAGTATGACTAATAATATAACTGACTGAAGTGGCTAATAAGAAAATCACCCCATTAACAATTAATGCAACTGCTGATAGTGTATAAAGCATACTGCTCAGCAGTTTAATGCATACTGAGATGGTCACTCCCTTGTAACAAAAAGGTAGACACACCTGGGGCTGTGTGGTTGCCAAGCTATTTGGAGCTAGATGTAACATATTGATCTGTAGAGCAGCATAATGTCTATGTTCATGCCATATTTGGTGCATTTTTTGTTATAAAAATGAACTGCAAGGTAAATTCAGAAAGCACATACGGGATAACAAACAAGTATTTCATGAGTGCACCACATAGATTGTACATAATCTACAAAAAATGCAGTGGGGGAATGTCATACTGTCTTTTAACCACATACAATAAATAGTTCTAGTTTATTTCATGATAAATAGTTGAGAAGCTCTAACTGGTATTATTACATGACTTCAGTATATCACTGTTTGTTTATATTCCATGCAATGACTAAAAATTTTAATATTACATTCTTTGGTCATGTTTTCATATTTACTGTTACTGCTAAAAATGCATAGAAAAATCCATGTAAAGGTAACAATTACATTTCTTTCATAGGACAGTATTACAAATGTTCAATTATATTAGTAGGACACTGCAAAAAACAAATACACAGAATTTGGATGAAAATAAAGAAGTCATTTTATGAGTGTCTGCAAGAATAAGAAAGGAACAGTGATTTTTTTATGGGTGGTTCTGAGCATATTACTTTGCTGGAAGCATCTCGATTCAATGCAATGAAGGAGAAGGCTGCTGTTGTATGTACGCAATGTCCTTATAATAGAAGACTACGTATAAAGTGAAGACAATGATGTGCTGCTGCACAAGAATCCAACTTTACCCATTTGTGGTGATGACTCATGATTACTCTTACATATAAATGCCAGGTCAGTAGAAAGTAAAATTGGTATTATTAGTATTCTGTTAGGTGTAAAAAAGAAGACTACATTATGTGTTAATAAACACTGGCTCAGTGAAGATCAGCTACAACTGTACATATCACAGGGGATGGTCCTGGCATACTGCGGCATATTGAGCTGGCATCCACCACCTGCTCTAATTACACCCCAACTACTACCAATAATTTTTTCTCTCTTTTCTGTCTCTGGGCATCTTTTGGTTCTGATTTTCAGTAATATTTGTACGTGATGTAGGCATAAATCTGCCCATTTGTTATTTAATTCAGGTTTCATTGGTACAGTTGTAGTCTCAGTATCCAACAGCAAAAATACAATTAGTTTTGTTTAAAACCATGTTAATTAAAAGTTATGTCTGATTAAAAATTTTACTACAGTAAATAGCAGTGAAAATATTTTGAGCTAATAAATAGATTTGGTAAGGGTGATACCACTCATTGTAAAGACTAGCATTCCCACTTTTCAGTAACATAGTTAAAATTTTATGAAAAAAATTAACTTACAAGATAATTATCATTAAAGTTCAGAAGTAGATACATTTTACCATCCAACAATGGGACCTTGTAGACAGTATAAGAAAAAGTGAAACCAAAATTGTGGTGGTGTGTACATTTTTGTGCAAACATCATCCTGAACTCATTAAGATTTTCCACTTTATGACTTCAGAATGATGTGCTACCGAAGAGGCATCATAGAAGAGACTGCATAAATCAGGCTGGTGGGCTTACAGTACTTATGCAATACAGTGTCCTTAGTGTGGATGATACAAGCCTAAAAAATGCAGTGGAAGCAGCTGCACTGTTATAGCACATGTTAAAAATCATAACTATATGTTTTTACTGTATGCGAGACACTAATATTGAAGCATTTGGGCAGTCCTTGGAGAAAATTAACTTATTTTTTGCAAAATGGTCTAAGGAAAAGATATATATTCTTGGAGACATAAATACTGATTTAAGACTAAGGCAACCAGACAATTTAGTTTTCTTAAAATGCTAAGTAGTACACAGAGTGCCATACAAGGGCAGTCAAATTAATACGAAAAAGGTGGAAAAAAGTAAGTAAACTATTCATTAACACTGAAGTAGTTGCCATAGTTCTTAACACATTTATTCCACTGTAATTGCCTTACAATGGTCAACACCTTTGTGGAAAAATGTTGCCAGGCACACACCTCTTTATCTGAAGCAAAGGGACAGCCATGAATGTATTTCTTCAGAACTTTAAAAATATGGAAATCACATGGGAAGAAATTGGGACTTTATAGAGAATATGTGTTACCCAGCAAAACTTCTACAACGTACTCTATACAGCCTTGGCAGGTGTTTTATTGTTGGGTTGCTTAAACTATGTTGCAGAGTTTTCTCTGGGAAGCCTTCACACAACCTCCATACAGTCCCAATCCCTCCTCATGTGATTTCCATATTTTTGGAGTCCTAAAGAAACATTCTTGGCCATTCGTTTGGTTCACACCAAGAGGTGCACACATGGGTACAATCATGGTTTCGTAGAACACCGCAAACATTTTTCCATGAAGCGGCTGACCATCTTGTCTCACAGGAGCATAAATGTATTCACAGCTATGGTGATTACTTCTGAAATACTAAACAGTTAACTTACTTTTTTCCATCAGTCTTGTTTTCATGGAGCTTTCATCTTGTGTACTCTTTATGAAGTTTTGCATCAGTGTAACGAAAAGTATTACAACAAAAAAAGACAATTGTGACATGGTTCAGATCCCAGCAAAGCCAATCACAAAATATTTTGATTTCATCACTTTCAAATTATTTTTTAATTCTGCTATGTTGACTCAATGATCCATGATTAGGTTGGGATTTCTTAATTAACACATACTAAGATAGATTTTTCCATGTGAGCAGTGCAAACCTTCCCTTCTCAAGCCCCCCCCCCCCCCCTCAAAAATTCATAAGACCAATTTTGTTCATCAGTTTCTTTGGGTGGCAGTGTGTGTGAACACAACTCAAACACACATACCTGTCCACAGTCTCTGGCTGCCAAGGCCAGAATGTGAGCAGCAGTGCAAGATGCTCGAAGTCTTGCCTTGGCAGCCAGAGACTGTGGCCACGTGTGCGCATGTGTTGTGTGCAGTCTAAATCTAATGAAGACCTGTTTAGCCAAAAGCTGTGTTTGACAGTCTTTTTATTGTGCCTATCTGTGAATCAGCGACTCCACTATATGGTGGGTAGCAACTATCCTTTTCATAATACTGTCAAACATAAGTCTTCCTTTTTCATTGCTGTGAGAAGACAAAGCAATCCAGGTACAGTTACTGGCATCACTATTTTAAACAAAACAACTGCTTTTGTTGTTATAACCAGTGCTTGATTTGTGATGGTGTGCCAAACTCAACATATCTAGAAGAAACTGTTGTAAATAAGTGTTCATTTTCATAGCCCATTATGTACTCTCACAGACTGACCAATCTGAAGTTACAAACAGAGGAGAGGTGATGTGTGGAAAGAATCAAAGTAAAAGAACTGAACACATGCCAAATAAAAAGCTGTGTATCACTGGCCAAATGTGTTACAATTGGCTCATTATACTTTATTCTAAACATATACACAGTGAATCTTTGATGAGGCACAAGTTGCAGTCCGGCAGAAATTTTCATATGTCACTTACATACCTAATACAGCTGATGTCTAATAGTTCAGAGTAAGCAAATAAATTTTGAATAATTGAATATATTATAACAAAACATTCAACATTCCATGCAGAACCAATCACAAAATATTTTAATTTCATACTTTTCACAGTTTTACTTTTGAAGAAATGTAAGCAACTCAGTGAAAAAATATTATCCTTGGACCTATAGTCATTAGTGGATGGACCATTGAACTAATGATTCCTGATTCTGTAATTACTTTCTCTGGGTGGTGATGGGAGCAGGGATTGTGAACAACAGACATATAAAATGGCACAATACAATATATGTAAAAGATATAACTCCTTTCGCAATAAACAAATTTATTTTACTGCAGTCGTTTTTAACATGTCGTACTAAAAAATTACATTCATTGCAACATTAACTCCAACACAAGAGATACAAGTGTCATCCAAGTCAATAAAAATTTTATGACAGTGGGTTTTCACAGTGGAATGCAAACCATTTCATTTTCTTAATGTGTATCTATGATATTACTACAGACAGTGACATAACATTAATATATTACCAGACACATTAATTTCGCACAGAGTGTAAAATAAAAATAATGATCTACGGTACTGGCTATTGCCTATCCCTAGTAACCATATAGGGTGGTGGGAGAGAACATTTGGTTGTGCAATCATGTAGTCACTGTTGTGGTACTGGATTTGCAATGTGCTTCTGAAAATAAATCAAAGATATATTGAATATTTTTTGATAGAACCTGGTAGTAATGGAAAGAACAAACATAAGTAGAATAACATCACTAGATGTCAAATTAGAAAAGAATTAAATATGTACTGATCAGTAACATGAATTTTGTATGTAGAGTACACCACTCTGTCGCCAATGAGGTGCAAATCAACCTCAAATGAAGTCCATAGGAGTAAAAACTCCTACATTTGAGCACATATTAAGTTGTTAAATGGTGGAACATATAATCAGCTAATCTGATCATGTATTGCATTCACATTGTGATTGGGAACCTGAAGATAGTGATGCTACAGATTTACTGACAGTCATTATGTAGATGCGTGTTCAAGGCATTAAGCATTCTAATAGCACCTTCACATTATATACATTTACTAATGTTGCTTGACATAAATAAACCATCACAATTTCAAAAGAATAGAAATTTATTCTACTCTTTCATCATATTCTGTACATCCCACCAAGAAGGTGATCAAGAATAGAAATTTTTTCTACTCTACCACCAAGAAGGTGAATCTACAGGGAGCAAGTGAAGGTAAACATTAACAAAAGACAACCAAACACTGCTTAATGCTAGTTCTGTTTATGCCAGTTAAATGTGTTCTAGTGAATTAGAAAGAAAGCTGCTGCTACTTCAGTTATATTAGGTAGCTGCAGGATGTCTTATAAGAAACTTAATATTTACTTCATTAATCAAGTATTTTTTCAAAGAAAACAGTAACCTAAATACATAATTACATAGGACAGTTTACAACACTCTACCTGCCATCCATCTAAAGAAGGAATCAAATGCTTGCACTAAGATAATAAATGGAAGGATCACCAAAGAGATATGTTTTAAATTTTCCTTTGAATTTGCTGAGATAACTAATTACTTGTTGTATGGGAGCTTCTCAAATATCTTCATACCATAATACATAACTTTCTTAAATCCTAGTTAAGGATGCAAAGTTTACACAAAAGTTATATTTCTGTCTTGTATTTATAGAGCAGATCAAATTTCAGCTTGAACTGATTTTTTCACAACCACACTATGCCTAGATTAATAAAACTCTGTGATAGTAGCAGTGGCTAAGTGTCAGCCAACTGCCATTTTTTCTTGACACTTATGTGTCCGCTGTAATGACAGATTTTTTGGCACTGCACAGCTTTCTCATCTGCAGTACGATGCACAGGAAGGTGAGAGGCAACTTTTGCCCTATCCACCATCCCCACTGATGTACTTCCCACTGCTGCTGAGAATGACCACAATAAAAGTAATCTGAATGTATGTTTTGCTCTATTTTCATTGCATGTGCAGCTCTTGCTCGTTCTAAGTATGTGGAATGATGTATATAACAAACGACCCTGCGCCCACATAGCTGTCTGTCAACCAAGAAGTTATTTTAATCAAAATTTAGAAGAAAACATAATAATTGTTTATCACTAAGTCTGCCAAAGGTTCACAAAAGCACTCAACAACAACCAAAAAAGTATTTTTTTTTATTATTGTCCCACTAATATAATCTGAGAGGTGCTAAAAAAAACTTTTCAGAAATTACTGTCAGCCTCCTTTTGTATTATTTTTTCAATCTTTATTTACCAAGACCAGTTTTTAATCACTATCATCAGATGGTACATGTTTATTGCATGTTTGCAGCTTTGTTGGGGTTGTGCAGCTGTGGCCAGGTATGAATTGTACATACTTCTAACCACATTCAGTGCATATATGTTTCATTCTCTTGCCATAACTACATGAGCCACAAGAATGCTGCAAATATGCAATAAATATGTGCCGCCTGATGATAAATCACTTGTTAATTTAAAACCAGTCATGGTAAATAGAAACTGAAGAATAAAACCAAAGGCAACTGGCTGCTGTAAACCTTTACAAAAATTTAAATATGAACTGAAATTGCTTCTTCTGGCAACTTTTGCTTTAGATATGGATATTTAACAAAAACCTTGTGGTATAAAAAGACTACAATGATTGGTTGTGCTATTTAAAAGCAGATGTAAACATTCTGTAACAGTAACATGAGCAGTAACAGAGACCAATATATTCATTATCATTACTTTTCAGCCAATGAGCTAGCTGGTAATCTGTAAATATACAGTATGTAGCCATAAACAAAGACACAGAGTGTAAATCCAAAGTAATCTACACCATTTTCATAGAAACAGACCAATGGCCCTTGGAACACAGCATTATTTTTAACTAATCAAAACACACACAAACTATATCCGAAGGATGAAATCAGTTTATATAAAGTCATCTACTTATCAATTATAAAAGGTAGATTGGTGTAAAGTCATGACTCCACCTGCATGTTTTGACCAGTAATGCCATCAACATGGTGTACACTATTTCAAACACATACAATATGCTGACCATGACATCACTCATTACACCTGCAAACAAACATAAATAGCATGTGAAGTATTTAACTCCAGCAATAGAATGAAACTAACAGGACAACCAAATGAAGAGGACAAACTAAATAAACAACAGTAAGAATAATGACATCACTGCATAACAAATATTCACCAAAAAATCAAGCACACGAAATCCTCAAAACTTAAAGAACAAATGACAAAAATTAAAGCTATTGGTGATGTAAATTGCACATGACCTATATATCTCAAATGAAGACCTCAGTACCAGTAACCCATAAATAAGTCAAAAACTCAACAACTTTTACTTGAGCTACACAGCTCCAACAAAGCCCTCAATACCACAAACCAACCATCCTACAACATGGTGTTGCAAATTTCACTTCATCCACAAAGCTCAAGCAAAGCCCTAGATACAACACTTTCACTTACTCTCTCTAAACCAAAGTTTTCAGTGCAACAAACCAAACCATGTTCACATGACTAATACCAGAAATGTATCCTAAACAACAATGGCACATCAGTACCCATGATACTTACCAATAACATTCCAACAATTACCAAACACTAACAAGGAAATCATGAAAACTTTCACCACCACCAATTTCAATATACACAAACAGCTTCACCCATTGCAATGTGCAATGAGCTACTTATAAATATCTATATCTTCTTCACCACAGAAGAAAAAAGAAAAATAGTAAATCTCCGACCACAAGAAACACTCGCACTACTATTTCCAAAAATAAAAATGAATCCATCAGCCAAAATATGCAAATTCAAAGTAACTCGCCAGAAAGCCAGCACAAATTCTTTCAATACCAACATGAAACATTCAATTCATGTCAAACTACTCACTAACACATGACTGTTTGCACAGAAAGAACACATGAAGCCTGGAGTAAAAGGTAGAAGAGTGCAAATGTGTAAATAGTTATTAATACAGTTAATAATAAGAATAAATTATGGGCATTGTCCTGAAGGAAGGCATGCAGATAAATAACCATTTTGCATCACTACCAGGAAACATCCCTGAAAATTATATACGTGTTATATAGCTTTGCTATGACCTTACATTGTGTGGGGGCAAGTGCTAAATAAAAGACATACATGTGGAGGACAGTAATATATTACATGATGAGAGTTAGGAATATTTTATGAGTGGCAATTGATGCACATAAATTGTGTGGCACATTTTTAGGATATGATACAGCAGATACCATTATGTTAAGAGACAAGATATACACAGATCAGCAAGAACTTTATTACCAAAGACCTACTATCGATATAAACCTGTTCAGGCAACAGCAGTATCACCAGGTGAGGAATAACAGCTAGTCAAACATACAAGGTGTGATTGGAAAGTTTTAAGACTGGATCCGCTACTGCTTACTGGTTTGGCGGGCAGGTACACGGAGGGTGGGGAGTGAGTCATTGCCTTGTCCTCGAATGCCCTCTGACAGGAAACTGCATTTCCTTTATTCAGTTCATTGCAGCAGCTGGTTGAGTGTGGGTCTGTGAGGGCTTGTTGCTGGATTCTATCTGCGTGAAAATGGATGTAAAAACAGAGCAACGAGTTTGTGTGAAATTAGCTTTTAAAACCGGGAAATTAGTTTCCGAGACTTACGAACTATTAAAAACAGATTTTGGAGATAATTGAATGAGCCAGCCAAATGTTTTTGTCCTGTTCAACAGATTTAAAAATGACTGCGAATCATTTGAAGATGAAGCACGGTCCAGATATCTTTCACCTCAGAAACGAATGAAAATGTTGTGAATGTTCGTGACTTAGTGCGCTCTGATCATAGACACAATTAGGGAGATGGCTGATGAACTTAATTTAAGTTTCTATGCAGTTCAGTCAATTTTAACTGAAGATCTGAACATGCATCGAGTGTCAGCAAAATTCATTCCAAAAGTGTTGTCAAGTGAACAGAGACAATACTGACTCGAAGTGTGCCAAGATCTGATTAATTGGACTAAATATGACCCAGATTTGTTAAATATGGTAATTACAGGTGACAAATCATGGGTATATGGATATGATCCTGAAACCAAAGTGAAGTCTTCGCAGTGGAAGGCTCCAGGTTCACCATGACTGAAAAAAGTACAGCAAAATTGGTCAAAGTTTAAGACAATGTTGGTGATTTTTTTTTACTCTACCGGTATTGTGTATCATGAATTTACCTCAGGAGGACAGACAGTTAACCAGGAATACTACAAATGTGTCCTTGAGCGTTGGTGTGGAAGAAAAGGCCTGCATTCTGTAAAGACAGGAGTTAGGTGCTTCACCATGACAATGCTCCGGCTCATCGTGCCTTCTCCATCGTTGAATTTTTTAACAAATTCAAAATTACTGTGCTTCCACAACCGCCATATTCCCCCGATTTGGTCCCTGCACACGTCTACCTGTTTCCTAAACTAGAAGGGAAGTGATTTGACTCAATTGAGGACATACAGGCAAATACGGAGAGCATCCTTAACACACTTTAGCATAAAAATTTCCAGGAATGTTTCCAAAAGTGGAAACATCATTGGAGTCGGTGTGTTCGGTCAGAAGGGGACTATTTTGAAGGAGATGCATCACAGTAGCAAGTAAGTACCACCATTGTACAATTACAAGCCCATTCTTAAAACTTCCCAATCACACCTCGTATGCATGGTGCCTGTAGTATCAACGAGTCTGATGTTGGTGTGTAGAATGGGGAAGGCGCATGATTCGAGTTTGATCAAGGGCAAATTGTGATAAGACTTTTTCAGAAACTGCACAAATTCTTAGGCGTTTGAGCAGTGTTGTGGTGAATATCTTCAACAGATGGTGAAACCAGTGTGAAACCACTTCAAAACATTGTGCGGTTGGGCGACCATCACTTATTACATATGTCATACCGTGACGAAGCAAGCTGGGATATCTTTACTTCCTCTCTTGGTTTGTCATATGCCTCAATTCATTTTTGCCTAATTACCATTAACATGCATGAGTATAATCTGCATTTCCACAAAAGAGAAAGGCTGACCTTCAGTCTTAAGGAATATAGCACCAGGTCTAATTTTGTGCTTAGTTTTGTGTATATAATTAATTTACTAATTTATTTTGACCATTTCTAGTTAATATCTTTTGCTACAGATCATTATAGGGTGAAATCAGTAATTGTTTCATAATTTAGATTCTATTGTTGACTTATAAACGAATATAAATTCTGTACTAATTATAAACATTTGGAAGAAGAACTACTACTATTCTTAAAGTAATTAAGTGGCTCTATTTGAAAAAGTATTAGTAAAAGGCAGTCCTTAATTAATTCCAAAATAATTACTAGGTTTGGCAAAGGTTTTGTTTGTGTAACTGTATCTCCTAATTTCATTATTTAAACAAATAATTCAGCCAAAACTTTGTAGTAGAAGGAACTGTTAAAAAGAAGGAATTTTTCAATGCATTCAGTTAATTGAATGAGTTATGTTTTAATTGCAATTTCTTTAACTTAAACATCGAACAATGTGTAGTTTCAGTGCCTATTATGTGAGGATATATAAAGGACCAATTTTTGGTCTCGAGACAGTCAGTCAGTCCACGGCCAGTTTTCAGACATGAAACATGTAATGGTTAGATTAACAACAATGCATCAACTTAACAGTGGAATAAGTGTAACACAAGTAGGCCGTGTGATGCAACAATTAATGACAATGTCTGTTTAATTTATTTGAAAAATAGTGTCACATGTACCATATCATTCTGCAAGAACTGTATGGTTAGGTTTTTACTGCTGATAAATGTTCAACAGCAAACTATTGTAGCAGCATGCTGATGTTGCCGGCAACCTATTAATGAGGCTTATCAACATTCACCAATAGTGAACTGGCCATACAATTGTGTAATAATGTGGGATTGTGAACAGTGAAAGTAAAGAACTGTGAAATGCAATTGTGTAACTGTCAGTTATGTTATTTACAGTAGCCAATGTTGATCTTCCACCCCCTGTTTTTCAGCCAGTATAATAATGCAGTACATTGACACCGAGGACTGTCAACGAAGAAGCAAAGCAGGTGAACATCACAGGGGTGTGTGGGATCACAACTAAATTTTCTCTTTTCCTCCCAGGTGAATATAAAACTGCAATTGTAAGTTTGTTTTTTAAGTCTGAATGTATTCTTCCCAAGGAATCTAATGATTTATGCAGTGTCAGCGTCTGTACAAAAACTGTTCTTTTTGAAGATGTAAATAGCGTAATTTACAATGACAATTTCATTTCCTTTCTCTGATTTGGTGGTGATGACTTTTTGCTATACTCATGAAATCAAAGATAATGCACATATATTTGAAATTCTTGTGATATCTATGAGATTTTTAGTTATGAAGAGAACTTACAGTATTTGTGTGAAGTACAGGGGGCAGCACTTATGAAAAAATATCAGATATTAAATATGTTTACAGGAACTAATATAAAATAAGACAAATGTTAAGGATGTAACATTTTCATGTTACAGATGTAACACATCCATTTAACTTACAGTTATAGTCAAAAAAAAAAATGGAAAATCCAGGATGGAACATAACAATATGATGAAAAGGATACCCACTACTCACCATATAGTGGTGATGCTGAGTTTTAGATAGCCACAACAAAAAGACTGTCAATCTTTTTGTTTTGCCTATTTGTGACTCAGCATCTCCACTATATGGTGAGTAGCAACTATCCTGTTCATAATATTGTTACAGATATAGTCTCAAATTATATACCTAATATTGCTAAAATCATTGTTTATTGATATATTTATGAATAAATGAAGAGTATTCAGGTAACAGAAAACAAATTTAGTTTAAAAGGTTTAATTTAATTTCAGCAAATTTCCTGAAAATCTGAGCTATGGTTCTTGGCAAAGCACACACCACTTGGGAAATGTCAGCTACATCAACATCATACTTCTTCTGGCCATACAAATATATTTCTTACTCCCTTACAGAATTTAACTAAAACTGCTTTTCTGTTTTTCACAATATTCACTGGCAACTCCTCCAAATAATTTTTGCAAATGTCCTGAGTCAAATTCTAGTTTAACAGTAACCTATTGAACAAAAGACAAGGAAAAGTTTTCATCACTAAACTGGTTGTAAAAGACTTTGAGTGTTTCTTCAACACACTGGTCTGCAAATTCCCAGACAACATACCTATTTTAACTGCATATTTCAAAATGGTGTGGACACTGATGTCGTTGTTGTAAGAGGTCTGATATCGTTCCAATGCTGCTGTAACTTGTCAGTATGGATTTTGCACAATGCACAAAAGATTATCAATCTGCAGTTGCAGCTGTTGTGTAAAAGCACAAGAGCAAGTGAATACTCAAACTTTTGACACCTTTCTGAGTTATTGGTTATTTTTCTTTGAATGCTGTTAAATGTAATCTAGATGCAGTAATCTGAAACATACGGCACTAAATCTACTGTGTTTTGATACATTGCTACTCCTCTAGACTCCACAAAACTTGGCATCAGGGTCATGAGCCCAGCATCAATTGTGAACGTTTTAAGGTGCTTTTGCACATGTGCAACTGCTGTGACGTAATTGCCTGTTGGGCCAAATACATACAGATTTGATAAGCAATGTGAACAATTCATGGTGGGCACAGCAATCCCTTATCACTCAACTACAAGTTTACATCAATGGCACCATGTGGTAGGACACTGCAACAGACTTTCATCCCCATTCACTTCATATAAATCCCACTAAATGGCAGCACACTCCTCAGATATCCCAATCATTCACAACTGTAAAATTATGTTGGAGATCAATACATGTTACAGTTACTCTGACAGAAAAACCTAATTTGTGGGATTATGAATGAGATATAATAAATTAAATTTTAGATTTTATTGTACAGTAATCCATTTGAGGCACTGAGAACCATAAAGTACATTACTGTTGATTGTGAGACTGTAGCATTTATTCACGCTTCTGATATCTGCTGATCTTATCATGGGTCAGTTTTATCTGTCAAGTAGGCCTGGCGTTATGTATATATGAACATTCACGAAAAGCTGTCTCACTGGTTTCTTTGATATTCAGTTAAATGTGGGACTGATGGCAGTGCGCTTTTGGCCCTAATGGTTCTCAGTGCCTCATCTCTGTTCTAGTCAAGTCGTCATGTTAGTCAACAGTAATACATTAATTTAACTATTTCAGCAGTTTGAGTTTGAAGTTGGTTGTTTACTGTGCTGGAATCTGCTTTCGTGTGTAGTGTCAACACGAATACTGTTGAATCTGTTTTAAGTGCTAACAGAAAATAAAATTACCAGGAAAAGTTAGCCGCAAAGATTTAGCGCCTGCCACACCAGGTCCATTGACTGAAAAAAATGATGAAATCAAATAAGCATGACTACAAGCGAAGAAAGACGTGTATATTAAGTATAAGTGGTTGTATGGGTGCAACATAAGAATGTCTGATTTTCAGCCCACAGGTTAATTCATTAACTAACACTTGCTAGAGATCTTGTTTGTAAAAAAAAAAAGAAAACCACACACACACACACACACACACACACACACACACACACACACTACGAAAACTCCCACTTACACAAAAATGCAAAACGGAGAGTAATGAAAGATTACACATTATTGCATTCTTGCCATATACTGTACTTAATTATGAACAAAATAACCCAAAAATTACTCTCTCTTTTTTTAAAGACATTATTATTATTATTATTATTATTGTCAGTGGCTGCAGTTGCATAAATATGTTGATAAGCATAACTATTACAGAGGAGATGTTATTCATTTCACACTCTCATATTTATCTGAACCTAAAAATTTGTGAACACCCAGAATGTATGCTCACTAGCCACCATTGACAATCTGCAGTGGGAGCTTGTCTAGCTTTCACACACTGCCACACATGGTGCTTCAGCATTCCTCCACCACCAATAGCTTCTTTTGCATGTAATGTACAAAAGAAAAGGGTACTGCTATTTGGAACGTTGACTAGCTCAATTGAAAAAATATTTAAATTGCTTTAAGATTAGGAAATTTATTTTTTGGGTCTGTAGTATTTTCTGTTTAAAAGCATGAGCAGCTAATTTATTATGTTGCAGAGAACGGATCTAACAGCATATAAAATGGACTGGTAACAGTGTGAGCCATTGCTGTGTAAGTAGTGGTTTGTTGATTACTGAAGTGTGGGCTCTGCACTTCATGCTAATAAACAATAGTGAAAGTCTCACTGAAATCAATCTGGATAACACTTATGCTACCTGAACCATCTTCAGCTTTTTACACATCAAGAAAGGAACTTTTCTTATTTTTGATTAAACATTGTGCTATACAGAAGTTACACTCAGACATTACAAAACAAATAAAAACAGCAATTTTACATTCACCAACAAAGAAAATATAAGCTTTAAGTGATCAAGCAATACACACATTTCCCCCTGCCTCCACCCCCCCCCCCCCCCAAAAAAAAAAAAAAAAATAAAATAAAATAAAATAAAAAATCCATGGCTTTGCTATCCTAGTCATGAAAATTAAAATCCAAATGTGTTACTTAGTGTCACTCGACATCTTGAACTTATATAAAAATGTTCCAATTCATGGAACCATATATACTATAAAAAGTAATTTTTTTCGTTACAAACAAGTGAGCATGAATGAACAATGTAGGAAAAGACAGATTGCTACTTACCGTAAAGAAAACACTAAGTTTCAGACAGGCACAGTCAAAAGACAGTTACATAGAGATTTTGGCCACAGCCTTCATTAGCAAAAGAGAAAAAAAACACACCATCCATACACAGCCAAGCACACCTCATGCACATGTGACTGCCAACTTCAGCATCTCGGGCAGGAATGCAGCTATCACACGGGATGCAAGCAGCAATCTGGAGGTGGAAGGGAAGGGGAAGCGAAGTGTATAGGTTGCGAGAGAGAGAAACTCTATTTAGTGGAGTGTGCAGGGACTAGAATGCCAACAGGCACAGCATCAGGAGGTGTTGGGCAGGGAGGTGGGGAAAAAAGGAACAAAAAAATGAGAGGGGTGGGGAAAAATGAGAAGGTGCATTGACAAGGGTGGCAAATAAATTGGGTGGGAGACAAGAAAAGGGAGAAAATAATAGGACAGATGGGATGGAAACTGCTGGATGGAGGGTGTGGGGAAAGATGTCACAGTCATCCCAGAACCATCTCTGCTCCCTCCGCAAGATATTACTACTGTGCAATCCCTACTTCATCAATCACATCTCTGAAATTGAATCCCTTGCTGTCCAGCATCTGGAGCAGCATTTCAGACACCACCTCCACAAGTTATCTAACCTGCTGACATCCTACTGCCACCTGCGAGCACCACTATCCAACACCTATTGTAACCACAGCGTTCCTTCTCATCTGCCCCTCATAGCAGCTAAACCCTGCCTTGCTGATCTTTTCGAGTTGCCACATCCCCCAAAACTCTCTACCAACTCTCCACCAAATCCAGAGCCAAAACATACACGTAACACTGTTGTTAACTGTTCCACCAAAACCCTCAGCTCCATAAATGTTTCAGTCCTACCCAAAGGCCTTGCCTTTAGCCCTATATGCTAATTTAATCATGTTGGATCTGTCAGAGACCTACTCTCCTTTTCCTGATCCCTGCAATGGAAGCACTTCTTTTCTGCCGGTCCCTCCAACCACAACCCCCCAAATTCCATCACTGAACACTTCCTTTTCCAGTTCATAGCCCTATCGAACCATGAACCTCACTCCCCCCACCCCAACCTAACCACTTGCTGGTCACCTTCCAAGAATTCCTTACCTCCAACTTGGCCTCACCATCCTTTCCCAGGTCCCTTCCTCAGAACACCAACCTTCTAGTAGAAGAAAGAACAACCATACACAACCTCAAAACAAATCCTGGCCTAATCATCTTACCTGCAGACAAAGCTTCTACCACTGTTGTTTTGAATTGGAGTGACTACATGGCAGAAGGCCTCTGCCAAGTATCTCACTCTTTCACCTATAAACTATATCTACTAACGTGATCCCCTCCCAGAAATCCAACACAACCTCCAGTCCTTGAAAAAAAGCCTTATGTCCTTCCCAGAACCTCTCTCCATTTCCCTCCGCAGTCCAATGACATCCTGCACACACATCTTCTACATGCTCCCAAAAATCCACAAACCTAACAATCCTGGACATCCCATTGTGTCTGGTTATTGTGTCCCCACTGAAAGAATTTCGGTCTTCACTGACCAACATCTCTAACCAATTGCCTGTAGTCTAGCCTCCCACATCAAAGACCACTTCCTTTACTGACTCTCCACCATCCCCATCCCTTTAACTCCTAGATCCCTACTCATCACTGTTGATGCCACCTCCCTCTACACCAACATCCTTCATGCCCGTGTTCTTACCGCTATTGAACACTACTTTTCCCAATGTCCCTTGGATTCCAAATCCATCACCTCATTCCCCATACTCCTTTGAAGGGAAGATATATAAACAAATCTGGGGCACAGCTGTGGAAACTCGCATAGCACCCTCCTATGTTGACCTTTTTATGGGCCATCTAGTGGAAACATTCCTAGCCTGCCAAAACACCGAACCCCTAGTTGGTTCGGGGTCATTTGTGATATCTATGTGATCTGGACTCAGGACCAAGACACCCTGTCTTTGGTCCTTCACAACCTCAACACCTTCTCTCCTATCCACTTCATGTGGTCCTCCTCAACACAGTGTTCCACCTTCATAGTCATTTACCTCCCACTCTCTGATCACTCCATCCGCACCTCTGTCCACATTAAATCCAGCAAACACCATCAGCACCTTCATTTCGGAGCTGTCATCCCTTTCACACCAGAAAATCCCTCCCATATCGCCTGGACACCTGGGGATGGCGTATCTGCAGTGACAAAGACTTCCTTGCTCAGTATGCTGAGGGTCTCACCAAGGCCTCACAGACAGGCACTATCCTCCATACCTCATCCTCAAACACATCTCCTGTGCCATTTCCCCTTACACCACCAATCCTCCCACCCCCTCAAGAACCAGCCCAAAAGGAGAGTCCCCTTCATCACCCAGTACCACCCTGGACAGGAACAACTGAACCACATCCTTCACCAGGGCTTTGATTACCTATCATCGTGCCCTGAAATGAGGGACATCCTACTCAAGCTACTTCCCACCTCTCAAAGCGGTGTTCCGACATACACCCAACCTGCACTACATCCCTGTCCATCCCTATGCCACTCCCAATTCCAACCCTTTGCCACAAGTACCATATCTCTGTGGAAGACCGATATGCACAACCAGTCCAATCCATCCACCCAGCACTTCCTGTCCCAGTCCTGTCACAGGTTTATGCTAGCCCATCAAGGGCTGGCCCATCTGTGAAAGATGCCATGTCATTTACCAGCTCTGCTGCAAGCATTGCACAGCTTTTTATATTGGTAGGACTACCAACCAGCTGTCCACCAGGATGAATGGCCACTGTCAAACTGTGGCCAAGAGCAAATTGGACCACCCTGTGGCACAACATGCACATGAACATAATGAACTTGACTTTAATGGCTGCTACACTACCCGAGCCATCTGTATCCTTCCCTCCACCACCAGCTTTTCTGAACTGCGCAGATGGGAGTTATCCCTACAACAAATTCTCCACTGCCTTAATTATCCCTGCCTCAACCTATGGTAACATACTGTCTCCACATTCTCCAACCAACAGTTTCCACCCACTCTGTCCTATCATCTCCTCCCCATCCTCGTCTCCCACCCTGATTATTTGTGGTGCTTTGCCAATGCACCTGCCCTTCTTTCCCTGCTCCTTTCCTTTTTTCCCCCACCTCTCCGACGCTGTGCCTGTTGGCATTCTAGATCCTGCACACTCCGCCAGACAGCATTTGTCTCTCTCCCCGCCCATACACTATTATTCCTTTCCCACCCCCCTCCAGATTGCTGCTTGCATCCCACACTGTAGTTGTATTCTGACCTGAGATGCTGGAGTTGGTACTCATGTGAGCATGAGGTGTGCTTGCGTGTGTGTATGAATAGTGTGTGTTTCTCTATTGCTAATGAAGGCTTTGGCCGAAAACTTTATAAGTATGCCTCTTAATTGTGCATGTCAGCAACATAACATGACTTCTTTACAGTAAGCAGCAATCTATCTTTTCCTATATTGTTGATTTCCCTCTCTGGAGTTTCATTGTTTGAGCATGAATGAACCACTTGAAAAACGTGAACTTACAGTTGTTCTATGATGTTTTTAAATTTAACGGAAAAATCTGTAGGTAGCAAGAATGGCTGGCAATAGGAAACAGACTTGCAAGCATTCTCTCTTAAATTTTTATGAATCTCACAGGCCAGTTTTTTAAAAGATGCCCTTTCATCAAAGAACCATTTCCATCCCCCCCCCCCCATTTGCTTCAGCTGGTCCTACTCAACTCAACAAGCCACCTTCCTAGATGTTGACCTCTACTTCAAAGATGGCTACATCAGTACCTCTGTGCATATCAAACCTACTAACCACTAGCAATATCTCCAATTCAACAGCTGCCACCCATTCCACACCAAAAAGTCGCTTCCATACAGCCTAGCCACCCGTGGCTGTCACATCTGCAGTGATGAGCAGTCCTTCTCGAAATATGCCGAGGGCCTCACTGAGGCCTTTACAGACCATAATTACCCTCCCAACCTTGTACAAAAACAAATTGCTCATGCCTTATCTTTTCAGTCACCCACCGCCTCCCAAAGCCTCACTGTCCAGCCAGCATTCCCCTCGTAACTCAATACCACCCAGGACTGAAGCAAATGAATTACATTCTCTGCCAGTGTTTCAACTACCTCTCGCCGTGCCTTGAAATGAGAAATGTCCTGCCCACTACCTTCCACAGCGATATTGCACCATTCACTGAACCTACACAATATACTCGTCCATCCCCACACAACCCCTGCTTCCCACCCATTACCTCAAAGCTCACCAGGTGGTGGAATGTAGGTAACCAGTACATGGTAGTAGATCGTACTGACTCACTAACAATGCACATACATTCACTAAGTTGTACATCCGTCTTTCACATATGGACTATTACCATATTTCACAGACTATAAGACACTTCCACAGCACCTTAACTTTTAAGCAGTTTTTTAAAAAAATAACATTTTCATCACTTTTGTAATCAGATTGCACAGCCAGACCAAAAAAGAATTCTTAGTTT